>NC_058086.1:68265892-68619017 GCF_014858855.1 Bufo gargarizans | reverse complement strand
CCTGGCAATCTCTAGCAGTCTAATAAATGAGGACTGGAGAGGCAGGGAGCATACTCGACCTGCCGCTCCATCAGGACTGGCATAATTGGACCCCTGTGCCCTATCTGTCTTGGTCTCGGCGGTCGAACCTCCACCGATCAGTTAGTTATTCACTATCGTGTCGATAGGGCATGGGCCGGCAACCTCTGGCATTCCTGGAAAAGGGAATAGTCTTTAATACTTAGCACAACACCTTTAATGCAATAAGTTTACCCATAGCTAGAAAAATAGCCCTTCTTCTCTATTCATCACTAGGAGAGATAACAGAGTAGAGCGCTCGGCTGTCTCCGGAAATCCCGTAGAGAATGGAGTGGCTGGATGCACCTCTGACCTGCCGCTCCATCAGAATGGGGAGACAGGACCTACGTTATGGATATCGGCGAGGATTCCCGTGTTCAAAACCCTCTCTCATAAGTTATTCCTTATCCTGTGGATAAGCGAGAACCCTAATGCTCAGCACAACCCCCATATTATTGAAATACACAAATACAAAATATGCCAAATATAAAAAAAATAAAAAAAATACACAGACACATTTATGTACAAAACCTGAAATATTTTACTTCTCTTAAACTTTGATCTAAGTTTACTTAGATTTCAGTGACTTAATACAAGAGCATTTGATTTAATTTTGTAAATAAAACACTGTAATAGCCACAATAAACTTCATTAAAAATGTACATGATGCAAAAATAAAAATAACCATAAAAAAAAAAAAAAAAAAAACAGCATGAAGGGGGGGAGGGGGTATACGCTATAATATAGATGCTGAGCAAGGACAATACACAATCTTAAAGGAAGCTTTCTGCAGAACTCTGGGACCCTATTGGATGCACGTGCCTGGACCACTTTCCCAAGCGGGGAGGAGGGGCGCTCGTAGCAAGTCGATACTCCTTTAGTTAATAAGGCCGCCATTGTTTCCCGTAGCTGGATTTTCATAGACAGAACATCCGGATAATGTGTATATAAACGAAGGTCATACGAAATGTACAAGTATAAAAGATTACAAACATTAATAAATTATTACATCATCACAAAACACAGAACACTTCACAAGGTGCTATTAAAATAACTGCATCATCTTCTCCTAATACAAGAATTCAAACAAGGAGCTGGTATATCATTTGAAGGCCAGTCTTCAAAATATCTGATTTCTTTTTTTTTTTTTCCTTTTTGATTTTTACAGATTTTTTACATTTTTTTTTATTTTTTTATTATAAGATGTCTTTTTTTTATGGCTGCACAAATTAACTTCCAGGCATTTTTTTTTTATTATTTCCTTTCTTGCTCCCCAAAAGGAAAAAAAATATATATAATATAAAATAAAATAGTTTATTATACTTGGTAAAATTCTGCATAAATGCAACTGAAATCATCTATAGAAAAAAAAAATGGAAATCCTAAAGATACTGTATTTGATCTGGTAGAAAACAAAAAAGTATTTAAAAGGCTATTTACAAGCTACATTCTATGAAAAAATATGCTGTAGCCAACACATAAAGGAAAAAACTAAAAGGATGGGATCGCCTGAGAAACAATGGTGTCTCCTTATAAGTGCCAAAGTGCAGACAAGTCATTCCTACACTACACACTACCTGCTGGATGCTTAGGAATCCAGTTACATTGTCAGTACGCGACACCTTCCTACGGTTTACCGGAAATACTGGGTTTTTTGTGCAGCCGCAACCTTTTGTAAAAACATTTGTAGGTGGTAAGTTATCGGTTATTGATAGAGCACCGGTTGAGTATCTGATGGAGCGGAACGACGGTTGTGGAAGTGAACAGCTAGAAAAGGCAGTTTTTCTATCTACAACCACAGAGAGCATCAAAACAACAAAAACTAAGAAAAGGAATGGCTTACGTTAAGTGCTTGCCTTACAAAGGTCTTCCAGCAGTTAGATATCATTTCCAAGATGTCTCATAGACCCTGTAAAATTCAGGTGTAATCAGAAGATTCCGTTGAGGTCTCACCACACCCTGCATCAATATTTGTAACCATTTTTTATTGCTCCAATCTTAAAAGAAAAAAATGTCAACAAAAAATTATATATTCTACCGTTTTGTGTGCACAGCACCTCTGAAAATCTGACTCCATGGCAACTAACTCCAAACAAACCGATCCGGCTGTCACGCTCTTTTTCCTTCTGTTCCCTACTTCTTGCTTGGTTATTTCCGCTATTCTGCTCCATTATAGGGGCAGAACAACGTACATAACAGAAGTGCCAGATATGGCACATAACTGAAGCAAACAGACCCCATGGGCTATAATGGGACCCGTTCGGTTTCCATTCAGTAGAATATTTTTTTAGTGAAGAAAAAGGTCTTGTATTCAGGACTTTTTTCTTCGCTCTTTTTTAACAAACAGAACCTCCAACGCAGATGTAAACATAGCCTAACAGGAATATGTCACATGAAGATGAGGACAGACAAAAACATAGCACTTACTTGGCCAGACTACACAGAGTTTGGTTGTAGTCTGTAACCATGGAGATGCAAAATGGTAGAATCCTTTTAAATTAAAACTACTTATAAATTAGCTTCATTTTCTTAGGCATTGGTGCAATACAAAAATGAGTTGCACAGGTTGGGATAGCCCCATTCTCATCATGTAATGGTGGTCCCAGTCTAAATAATTGCTTGCTTCGCTAGATCCAGTCATATCTACCAGAGGGGAATTTATTTATACGGAGGATAGGGGGAGAGCATGAGAACGGTGCATGTGCTTGATGGTACTGAGAGCTGAAGAAAGCAAGAGACTCCTAAAATCTCAACTTTTAGTGTTTTTTTGAGGTGGGAGACTGGTCTAGGACATCGACAAAAATAGTTGTTGTTTTTTTCATTGTGTGGAGTTACACCTATACACCATATTAATAGCCTATATGTCATAATAAACAGGAGCTGTATGGTATGATTAGGCTAAAACTGCAAAAAACCTATGTCATCGACCAAAGCTGATGGAGATCTGAAGGTTGGATTTCATAGTTATAGGGCTACGTGACCATCCTCCGGGTAAAGTGTACAAAGCAATAAAATATATCGAAGAAATGGTACGCAGTGGTCCCCGTTTGCTCTAAAACCATTACGGGACAGACATTTGGTTTGCTACAAAACACAGTGATCTTTATGACCACATATCCAGTGCTGGACATGGCCAACAGAACAGAGTTTCTATTTAATATAACAGTCTTACATTCCTAGATGAATTTCGCCATATGAATCTTCCAATAAATATATGACAACCATGTTGGCAAATTATGGTTCTCCTATGGACCCTCCATCATCTTCACCTTTTAATCAGGTTAGGTTCACACTGGTGATAAACTGTCCCGGTAGAGGAACACCCTGCCGGAGTTCATCGTATCCGGTATAGCCAGATACTACCTTTCCCAGCCAGAGCTCATTTACTATAATGGGACCCGGCCTGTTTACGGCATTAGTGCTGGGATTCAGCTGGACATTAGTCTGGTCGAATCATGGCACTACTGCCTGAAACAGGCCGGATCTCATTATAGTCAATGGGGCCTGGCAGTGCTTAGGCAGATTCAAGCTGTGCTGGACGCAATGAACTCCGGAACAGTTTAGAGCCAGTGTGCAACTAGCTTTAGTATCTGATAGACTAACCACATACATAGAAATGTATTCCACTGTATGCCGCTGTAATAAACATACATTATTATGCTATATTGAGTGCAATAATTAGTCTTGTAACACATACATCAGGACTATTGCCCGACTCAGGGCTCCGATATATGCCACTGTATAAGCATACAGTGGCATATTTCACCTAATAAATATCATTGTAAAAAAAAAAAGTATACCACATAGTATACGGTTTTTGCAGAATGCCTTTGTATAGAAAAACTTCGATTTTGCTTTTCTATACAGAAAAAAAACCTAGCGCATACGGCAAACAGGGCTCAAACATGCACAGAACAGAGTCTTTGCTCAAACTGTTGCTTAGATTCTAGCACTGTAAGTAAGCACAGGTCCAAAAATAAAGGAAAAAAACATATTATGGCTTCAAAACCAAACTAGGCAGCAAGGGATACAGGAGAAGGGAGCAACAATAGGGATCATGTAACTAAGAGCTACAAGCTTGATCCCCAAATCTGTCCAATAAGAACTAATAAATCTTCAAAGAAAACATGATCTTTTCCCAAATTGGTGTTTCTGAGGTTTTACAGTTTCACTTAGAGAGGACGTCCATGAGAATAGGCGTCCTGTGTCCCCCCTGTATGAATGAAGCAGCAGTCAAGCATGCATGCTGCCCCTCCCTTGAATCTCTATAGGAATTCCGGAGATAGCCAAACACAAGACTTGGTTAGCTCTGGTACTCCCATAAAGATGAATGGCGCAGCAGCAAGCATGCTCGACCACTACTCCATTCACACAGGGACACACCAGACCCCTGTTTTTGTGATCGGTGGTGATCAGTTTAAGTCTTGTGACAACTCCTTTAATATTCCTGATAGAGCTCTAACTCCAAAACCTTCAATGAAACCTCTTTGAGATGACTACTCAAGATAGCATTAAAAAATTGGTTTTCTAGAGGGGGTGGTCTCCTGAAAGATGATGGCCAGTACGCATACTATACGGTGGACCTGAAAATCTGTCATAAAAAAAATCTAGTCTGGATAGGGGTGATCTTCTCAAAGAGGTTGTCTTTAGGGGAGGCTTAACTGTATATCTCCTGGTATAAATGACTCAGAACTCAGACATCTCATTCCTAGCGATCTACGTAAGAATCCCATTGATATTGAACCCCTGTAAATTCCCTGCTTAAAGAAACAAGCCATTGGATTAGACTTTCATGTGTTCTAGTTTTAGACCCTGACCATAAACCTACTTAAAGGGCATCTTTTAGAAGATTTGTACCTATGACACTGGCTGACCTGTTGCATGGGCACTTGGCAGCTGAAGGCATCTGTGTTGGTCCCATGGTCATATGTGCCCGTATTCGTTACAAAAATGAGGTTTAAATATATGCAAATGAGCCTCTAGGACTTTAGGATTAGCCAGGGCCAGGCGATTTACATTTATACTACCTGGCCCTGTCAATCAAAGTGGAGAGGGTGCCGCAGTTGGAGAGAGAGCAGAGGCTTTAGGTGTAACGGCAACGCCCCCGTTGCTCCTAGAGGCTCATTTGCATATATTAAAACATCCTTTTTCTCAGTAATGCACATTGGGACAAACACAGATGCCTTCAGCTGCCAAGCGCACATGCAACAGGTCAGCCAGTGTCATAGGTACAAAACTGCTGACAGATGCCCGTTAACTGCTGATGCCCAGCACCAACCCTTGACAATTGAATACTTCATGATGTAATCTGCTCAATAAAAATAGTTTCTTGCATTATTAGATTTCTTCTTCAATAGCAAACTAGACCCAATGATAATGGGGTGCTCCATGATTAATAATTTAAAATGTGGATTCTGCACCATAACTTAAATGAGTTGAGAAAAAAAGGTCTGCTTCTTTTTTTCTTCTTCCAGAAACAGCACCGTTCTAGTCCACAGGCTACAATACCAGACGTGGCCAAAGTGCTGCTCTTTCTGAGGGAACAATCCTTATAACAGGAGAACTTCCAGACTAAGAAAGACTCAACTGAAATCTGAGATGTTGGCAGCCACGTATAAGCATGTATGCACGTGGGAGCTTTTTTTGATGGTCACATCCATACTTCACATGTATGTACCTGCTGTATACATAGATTGCAAAGCATACAGCCCGTTATTATACAGTGATGTATGGATGTGTGTGTAGGCAAAAATCCATACAACTAGGATCTGATGGAGGTGTGTGGACCCAAGTGAGTGTATGTTTGTGCATCTTCATCTTGACATCTATGTGTCAGAGAGAATTTTATTTTTTTGTTTCATGGTAGATGTAGGGGTAATGCTGTGATAGTTGGGGCCTTAGTGAACAAAAATACACTCACTGACTCGCACTAACTAAAGATCTGGACACTAATGAAGCAGCTCGTCAGAATCCTTATGACATTGACGATACGAAGCATGTGACGCTAAGCCCAAGATGATTGGTGTCTATGATCAAAGGGTTGCAGCCGCCATCATGTGTGCTGTACGTCTGTCACATGGCTGCAAGATAAATTAAACCAAGCAATGCCTTTGTGTTCCTCTCACTGACCAAGTGGGTTCTCTCCTAAAGACTGGAATGATCCTATATATTATAATTTTTTTTTTTTCATTTTCTTCTTTCCTGCAAACTAGTCACTCTCAGCAATTTGAGAAAGGACAATAGAATTATTATTATTAAAAAATATTAGCAGTAATCTGTACACGTCAACTGCTGGAAGTTAAAAAGAATTACTAAAGTGGTGGCAGGAAGGTAGAAGGTAGAGCGGGGTGGGTTCCTCCTAGCACATTTTGCAGAGCGCCACTGCAGTCCTTCGAGAGTTCAAGGTTTAGTGTCAGCTCACGAGTCTATGAGCCGCAAGGAGAAAGCAAAAGTCTAACTCTGTACAAACACTAAAGGAGAAGCTTTCCGTTCCGGTGGATTTTCAGGATCTTCCCAAGCCTCTGTTTAGCTGTTGCCATGCCTTTTTTTGTACGTTTACCTGCATTGATAACAGAAATAAAGAAATCAGAACAAGTACACAAGCTTTATATGATTTAACTTCCAAGCCTTGATTCAGCAAATGTAAGGAAATCCACTAAATGCCAATAAAGGGCTAACTGGGTTGTATCCATAAGTGTCTGATCGGCGATGGTCCAATCATTGGCCCGAAAAAAGGGGCCCTGTGTTCACCAGTTTAAATGGTGCAGCAATCACGCATGTACAGCGCCAAGTTATTAATTCTTTGGGACTGCTGGAGATAGTTGATCACTTCTACTTCTACACAGTGTCCCCGTTCTCATGATTTGCGGGGACCAAACCGATCAGACACTTTTTTCCTATAATGTGGATATCTCATAGGTGTTTGTGGTGGGGCAACCCCTTTAAATCAGCTAGTAATGATGAGAGCCTGTGATTGATAGAATTCTCTTCCCTGTGCTCTGCCCACACATTTGGGGGACACTTACCACAACTTGTTGAGCGGTTTGCAACTTACATTTTAAAAAAGGCGTATGAAAAATAACTGCCAGGAGCTGGCTGGCTGATATGCTCAACCTTTAATGTTTAGCTTCACTGTGCACCACTTTTGATAAATGTCCTCCTTGGGGTCTCCTGGATTAAGGCTCCATTCACACGTCTGCAATTGTGGTCTGCATCCGTTCCGCAATTGTGTGGAACGGGTGCGGACCCACTCATACTCTATGGGGACGGAATAGATGTGGACAGCACACAGTGTGCTGTCCGCATCCGCATTTCTTGAGCGCGCCACCGAGCTTCCGGTCCACGGCTCTGGGAAAAAATAGAACATGTCCTATTCTTGTCCGCATTACGGACAAGGATAGGACTGTTCTATTAGGGGCCAGCTGTTCCGTTCTGCAAAATACGGAATGCACACGGATGTCATCCATATTTTTTACGGATCCGTTTTTTGCAGACTGCAAAATACATACGGTCGTGTGCAAGAGGCTTTATAAAGGAAACAATTACGCCCTAATGACAAATAGCTCTGTGCAAAGACCATTTCCATAACCACTCCACCTTATTATATCAATTGGGTCATAAGGCAGATAACTGCAAAATCGCAGCATCTACAGTAAGTGCAACTTTGGAATGCAGAGTCCATTAATTACATTGATAAATGTGTGCCCGTGGTGATTTATAGATTCGGTGCTGCTGCGGCACTTCTTTTATGAAATCTGCAAGCTAAAGCAGAGCCCTGAGTGGTTAGCCCTGCTGAATACATTCTAATTAACCATCTAATGCCTGCTGTATTTCTCAGCCACAAAAAGTTTTCCATAACATGGAACACATGTCCGACAAGTTAATTTCTTTATTTATAAAAAAAAAGGGGGGGGGGCAGAATATCTAAAAAACCATACGAGACATCATACTCAGCTCGCCCATCTCCCACCACTCCTGTTCTGATGCTTCCTAACTTCCCAGCAGGTCCCGACTTCCTGGTCCCTGTCCACAGTGGTGACCTGTCTCAGCCAGAGAAAGGCTGGGTGGTCACATTTCTGTGTGTGGAAAGATCAGGAAGAGGATATGGCATCGCCAGGGGATTAAGGGGTTAAAAATTACTTTGAATGACTTAATTTTTTAAAGTCATTCTAATATTTTTATTTTATCATCTAGATAAATCTTAATCATCATGCACACAGCCAGTCTGGACTTGCTATGAGCACCATATTATGATGATATTATCCCCTAGAAGCAATCTGTAAGAAATCAGGAGCATTCAAAGGTACTGTATGGCCACGCAGATTTTTATAGCCCCCTGGCTTATATAGAGCTGTGACATGACTGTGTGCATGAGCCTTAAGGGTGAGTAACGCATAATCCCAATTATTTTTAACCTTTTTTTTTTATGCCTTCTATTTCTGACATCTTTCAGAAGTTTCAGATAGGCCATCAAGGTTGAAATCATGGAAAATCATTTAAATGTAAACCGCTGGTTGCAGCCGCATGCCACCATGTACATTATCATTGAGACTAATGCCTCAAGAAGCATCAGCATCAACAATTAATGATAAAGGGAGTTCACATCACCGTTCTTCTGATCCTTCAGAGCAGGCATCCTGCTTTTCTGTTCTTCAGATGGATCAGAAGACCGGAAAAATAACGGGGATGTGAACTCTCCCTATGTTACAAGGCAGTTCATGCCACTGCTGTCCTGTGCGCGCAGGCAGGTGTCGGCTGCCTGTGTGTGATCTAGGACTAGTATTAAGTGTATCTCACCTTGTTTGCAGTACTGCAAAGGTTAATCCTCCTTTGCTCGGTGTGCAGGTGCTGGCTGTGTGGTGCTGACTGCTCTGCTCTAAAGTAGAATCTCTGCTTTGTGTCCACCACTTGCCTGATCAACAGGTTCTCTTAGCTTCTGCTAGAAGAGCTATAATCTGTTTGTCTACCTGTGTACCAACCTCTGCCTGCTCACTGTTCTGACCCTGTGCTGCCTGTCTGACCTCTGGAATGAATTATGGCTTTGCACGAACTCTGCATTGGCCTGACCTCTGCCTGTTTCCTGATTACTGGTATTGCCTGTCCCCTGGGTGCTTCTCACTGGTGTCTGATCCTCTCCGTGGGTCAGCAGCCATCTGCACCAGTGGCTTGGCACAGTGGGTCCACGCCTACATAATATAAATGACAATATAATGGAGAAAGCAGTGTACTGGTGACTGAAGCAATGGAGGTTTGTCATTGAAGGTGGAAACGGTAGAAAACCGAACTGAAATGTGGTCTCACTGAAATGCTACAAGAACATAATTTGCTTTATACCTCCATATTCCATAAAAATGTAACCTAAACCTCCAGCAAATAAAAAATGGCATATGTTGCAACAAATATAGGAAGAGACTCTGTCATCCTTTGCACCTGTCCTGTTTTGTGGAATATCAGTCATAGGTGGGAAAAGGTGCAGGAGGAAGGGACACTTTTTAAGAATCGTTAGGGCATTTGGAAGACCCATGAAATGACCTCATTTGAAGTTATTCTACGTTATTCTCCCCTCTCCAGGTTCATGCTTCCTCTCTTTCCAACCACTACACCAAAAGCGTTTTCCCAGCGCCAGCCACTGCACTGGTTGCCCATCCACTTTTGAATGGAATTTAAACTTCCTACACTCACCCACAAACCTCTCCTCAGTGCTGCACCTCCCTCATGTCCATCTACCACCCTACCCATGCTCTCCATCCTGCCAACGATCTAAGGCTGGGTTCACACCTGAGCGTTTTACAGCGCGTTCCTACGCGCTGTAAAACGCACAACAGGCAAGAACCAATGCTTCCCTATGGGAATGGTTCTCACCTGGGCGTTTTACAGCGCGTACGATCGCGCTGTAAAACGCCCGACGCTCAAACAAGTGCTTGAGCTTTTTTTGGGCGTTTGTCGCGCGTTCCCGCACATAGATATTCGGGAACACGCGAAAATGTGTGCACGCCTGTCTCTGTATGCGCGATTGTAAACGCCCGTATAATCGCGCATACAGAGCGCTTGTTTCAGAACGCTCAGGTCTGAACCCATACTAAGACTAACCCCTGGAATAATCCAAAGTTCCCACTCTCGTCTCCCAAATTTCTGTCAAGCTTCACCAGTTATCTGGAATGTGCTCCTCTGAACAATCAAATTAGGCCGCCTTCACATCAGTGTTTTTCCTTTACGATATTAAGATCCGGCAAAGGATCTCAATACTGGAGGAAACCACTTGCGTCTTGTCCCCATTCATTGTCAATGTGGACGAAACTGAACGGAACAGAGTGCACCAGAATGCATTCTGTTTGGGTGCGTTCCTAGGTCGGACAGAAAACCGCTGCAAGCAAGACGGATTCGGCATGAAACACAATGTAAATACAGGATCCGTTTTCTGGGACACAAAATAAAACGGATCCGGCACCTATTGACTTACAATGGTCTCAGTGCCACATCCGTCATGGCTATTTTAGATTCTGCCGGTTCTATTATCTAGATGGAGGCGTTTTTGCTGATCCATGCCAGAAAGTAGCCTTAAATTGTTGCATCCACAGTTTTAAGCACAATGCCCCAGATCTCTTTACTCAACAGTATCTCCCAAACTCCTTGCACCCCTAACAAGCTTCATACCTGTGCACACACATATACAGGTTGACTTATGCCTGCACAGGAGCTTTGCTGGTGAGGCTTTCGGCATTGCATGGATGCCTTGTCAACAGTACCACCCAATCTGACTGCTACAGTATTTACGGCATACAATCATTTTCACAAAAACTATATTTTTTTAACGTATTTTTTTAATCAAGTGAAAGCAAAAAAAAAAAAAAAAAACTGAACAGCCCCATATTACTTTAGGTATGGAAAAGGAGCGGCAAATCCAATGACACTTGTCTCTAACTAAGAAGCTTCAACTCCTATTTAACAATGACAGCCATAGGTAATACCCCATATGGTAGTTTTTAACATTCCTCCCCCCAATCAGCAGCAAAACCCTAGATACCCCATAGCTAGACCCTGACAAGGAGTCCTTTCTTGATGCGGCACCAGCAATGTGTGCATCTATGTGGTCAGGCCAAGGTGGTTGATAGGTGGTGTATTTCGTCTTTACGCTCCATTCTCTTACAGTTCTATATATACTGTATATATGGCTGTTCTACTGTATGTATGAAATGAAGGTGCTGGTGTTTATTTGTTCTGTCCGCCCATACCCCTGTGCGTAACCCGCTCGTGTCTTGGCTGCGATCTCCTCTAGTAACTGAAGTGTAACTAACGATTAGCTGCTTATTTAGTCGGGCAGGGATCCATGGAGGAATGTTAGAGGCTGCCTAGGAATCAAAGGCAGGGTTACTACATTGCTGGGTTATGTCAAGTGGAATCGCTGTCATTTTCTATGTCCATGTCTGACTTCATTAGGAGTGTCAGCGCTTTAAGATACTCCAATCAAAGTATTCAATGTTGACATTTAAAATAACAGGACTTCTGGGAACTGCCTGTAATCAAGCATCTGAGCCATCATGGGATCAGAGTCCAGGTCAAGGACTTCCTTCAAGATTCCTGAAAGCAGCTGCACGCTTCATACCTGGGCCGCGCACTTCTAGGGTGATACTATCACTTTTAAGAAGATTTTTTTGAGTTTCTGCTTTGTAACAAGGTCTCAATCAAAAGTGAATATTTAGAAAATGAATACAGTGAGATAATGCAATGGACTTACACCAACACTCTCTGCACAGGGGTGCGGGTTTCCAAATAGAAAATCTGCACGTTTGTCATGCAGATTTCTGTGCATGTCCGTTACTTGCGTTTTTTTGTGCAAATTTGATGCAGATTTTCTGCAGATCTCAGACTTCCGTTGAAAAGGGTGAAATCTGCACTAAAAATCTGCAGAAGAAATTGACAGGTCGACGATTTCAAAATCTGCACAGCAGGTCAATTTCTGCACGGAAATAAAAAGCAAAGTGTACACATTTGTCTAATCTCATTTACTTTGCTTATACTGAGTTAGACTACTTTCACACTTGTGTTGTTAATTCTGGTAAATGGAAAAAAAACTGATCCGTCACTAAATACCAGGGTGGATAAAAATCTATGATTTTTTTTTTTTATATAAAATGCTTTTTGAGGAAAATATATTACCATCCAAAAGTTATTCCATTATGAAATAAAGATTCGTTTTTTAATTATGTAGAATAAGGCTGTATATGTTTAATTTTTGGGGTAAATAAATTCCATTAATCCATTCACAATGTCATTTTGTAAGATTATTGGGCAGTTTCTCTGCCTACAAGATATTATCACAGATGCTTGGTTTACTTTTGTAGTTCTCAAAACTGAATTTGACTCAGCAGAGATCACATGCCTCTGACTCAGCAGAGATCACATGCCTCTTCTTCACAGCAAAAATGTTATAACATGAACAGATTTGAGAAAAAGACCTTAATCCTAACTTTTACAAACCTATGAATGCAGAATCAACCTAATATGAAAAAGTTGTTATTCAAAAAAATCTTCATCTACTTGCATATTATAAGTTATACCAGCAAGAATTAGTCTTTATGTAGAAAACTATGATTTAAATCAAATCCACCCTGCTAAATACATTGAAAGTCAATGGGTAACGGATACGTTTTTTTAGGCTCCTAAAAAAACTTATCCTTCACCATTGATTTACATTGTTTTCAGTGCCAGATGCGTTTTTTTTTCTGTTTTTATGACTGGACAAAAAAACACGGCTTGTAGCGGTTATGTGTCCGGTCACAAAACGGAATGCCGCCGGAACGGAAGAGATACTGATGCATCCTGAACGGATCTTTTTTCACTCAGAATGCATGAGGACTAAACGGAAAAACATATTTTTTTTCGGTTTTGAGATACTCTGCCGGATCTCAATACCAGAAGAAAACAATAAAGCAAGTGTGAACGTAGCCTTACAATTGTTCCTTGTCCATTGCCTTTAAGTGCCCTGTTATTCAGGAATGGGCATACCTACATACTTAGACCACTAAGGAAACAGAGGTGACATTTTTCCTATACATGTTGAAATGAATATATGCGATATGAGCTTTGTCCCCCTACAGACCACCGGTGATATAACCATGCCCTAGGTCCTATGTACCCCTAAAAATTGAATCATCTCTAGACAAACACATAAATATAACAAGCTTGAAAAACGTACCGAAAGTTTACAAAGTCAAAGGACAAGAGAAGTGGTGCTGTGAAACTTGTCATAGCTACAAAGGTCAAAAATCTTATGGACGTACTGACAATCTATTTAGTAAAGCCATACCATGTGAGTAAACCTATACCATGTGCAGACAGATCATTACAAAAAGGATGAATACCCCCAGCATCTACAGTGTGACTGAACAGGTTACTGTCAAGTAATCAGCTCACAGTTTGTGCATCTGAACACAGGCCTTATGGCATGGACATTTCCTTACAGCTGGTGATGGGATGGAGACGTAGAAGAGCCTCCCCTCCAACGGTATATAGTATCCGTGCCTAATAGCGGTGTCTACAACCCAAAAAAACAACAACCTTTCAATATACTTTATATGATTGGTGATGAAAATAACCAATATACCTACCCATTGATCCTCCCGGATGTTGGCTATTGGTCTCAGATATGTGTGTACTGCTTCGAAAGTGTCCTAATGCCCCTGGCAGAGCAGCTGTGGGGAAATATAGGAGTACGCATGACTACAGTGTGCTGTATAAGACACCTGTAATGCAACATAATAGAATAGTTCCGATCTGCACAACTCCAGGTCTTACGAGCGGATGATAAACCACATTTCTCAAAAACTCTATGGCCGTTTCCAAACCTTGGATAAAGAAACAATCTGGATTACTACCAACCACTGGGACCTGGAGTGGAGCTTCACATGTGTCGCGTTCCACGCTAAGGTTAGAACTGCGATACTACTGACACATTGCTCATGTAAGTCCAGCAGACACTCCACATGTAGGTTTACCTTTGGCAGCTGAGTTATTTTGGGAAGACACAGACGGTCTTCTTTGTGTGAGGAACACCCCGGGGGCCATAGGCTGAGACCCTCTGTTTACTTGGGCTACACCAAACGTGCTGACGCCGGCCGTGTACTCGTGGTCTGTTAGACTAGTGTCCAGAGATTCCAGCTTTGTGGCTTCGGGAGAACTGCTTTCCTGACAAAGATTATTTGTGTTGTTAGGTGAAAGCTTCTTTTTTGTATTCTTTTTCTTCTTTACTTTTTTTTCCTCCTTTAAGGAAGCAAATCGTTATCATGAGGCTGCTTTCAAATATGGATTGACTCTTAACAGGCGAGCAGAGAATCAGAAAAGAAACGTCCAGACAGGGTGATGTCAGAAAGTCCGCGTCTCCCTATTGACCGGTATGTTATGGTAATAGTATTTTAGGATGTATTTCTTTTATTCGTTTTTTGTTTTTGTTTTTTGGTGGGGGGGTTCACAAAGTTCTAGTTTATAGGACCCTTTGAATGGACTTTACATCTTTTACAACAGACTTACAATGGCCAAACACATTAGATAAATGTTGGGCAAAACTGCAGATTTTGGTGGGACAGACTGACCATCTGATGTGTATGTGTGTTCTGACTCTGGATGTAACTTTGGATCTCTGGAGCCTGGCGGCGGCTTGTCCCTCTCGCCCTATTGAGAACACATGCCTGCTTGAGCGAATGTGCATGTATAGGGGAGGTCATGAGCAACAATGTTGGGTGAGTGAGTGTTCAGCCGACAGCTATTTAAGGTGTACAACACAACTTTGGGGAAGGCTGAGAGCTATGGCAGTTATAGGTGCATATAAAATGCCCCTAGTTCAAAGGGAGTCATTTATAATTCTGAAATACGCCTCTATTGGGCATATGTCAGGTGCAGATGGTGGCGCAATGGTTAGTTGTGCAACTATCTGCGAATTCCCCCCGCTCACTCCAGGTCTAAAACTGTGGGCGGGGATGGGGTTTAGCCATAGAAAAAGGTCTAAATGTAAGACAGCTTGAAATCTGCCTGCACCTCTTCATAACTTCGGCGGATCCACCGCCAGCTTAGGGCTTTATTAAGACCAGTGTCTAAAACACCAGTCTTAAGAAAAATGCCCCAATGTCTTTATATTCTATATGACTTAATATATGGTTGTATATTGCCTTGATTGTATAGCAACTGAGGACAGTTGGGGTGGACCGAAACGCGTAGCTGCAAGCTGCTTGCCTGAAATAAAAGAAGATTAAAAGCGTGCTCTAAGGATTGAGTGCTGGCCACATCCTATACTTATTGATATGACGGCATATGCACAACTACTGTATGCGATATACATCTTCAGTGAAGTAAAATGAGACTGGCAGTACATTGCTAGGGGCCTAAACGTCCTACTGAATGATGTCATCAAATCCTTAAAAAGAAAACCCACTTCATGTTTTATATGTTCTGTTTTGTACAGCCGTGTAATGTGGACCCTAACTGTATATATCTCTAACAAAGAGAAACCACCAAAAGATTCAACCTGACACCATGAGCTTTTGCTGTGGAGTCAACTGAGAAACCCTAGGGAGATATCACCGTAATGCCTGCTTCTACATATTGACCTATTCTCATCTGATTACATCCCAGATGCCTCTGAGGTCCTGTCATTAGGCCTAAAATACATTATGCTGTATCTCAACTGCACTAAGAGAAGACCTCCGCAACGAGAAAGTGGGCTATCAGAAGATCAAGTTCTTCCCATCTGACCAGCACTATCATTGGATGGAGATGGAGTCCTTGGCTACCACTGTGGTCCAGTGGGTAAGAGCCTTGCAATGAACTCATCAGTCTAATGGATACAATGCAATGCAGCCACTAAGACAAGTGGGACAACTCAAAACAATGACATGGATGTCCCTCTGCCGCACTGAGTCAATACCTCTGGTTGGGCCTAGTGTAGTTCCAGTCTACGATAATACTTGCAAAAAATCATCCCATAATATACAGATTTAGCCAAATACATGTACAATGCTAAGTAAAGTACGTCACCTATAACTATTACCTATCACTTTTATGGCTTGTGTATATCTGTTTTAGCTGACATGCCATTTGTGGGTTGTCTGTCATTTTGATTCCTTTTTCTCTTTGACATGGTGGCCTTAATGCATTTCCCATCATACCTCAGCTTTAGAGAGACAGAGGGGAAATAGTCTCACATGAGACTAAGATTACAGATATAGACCTTCTGCCTCTAACTTACACTGAAGAGTCTCATTGTATCCTATGCAATGCAGCTTCAGCCCATCTCTCCTGCCTCCTGCTTGTGATAGATAACTCCCTGTCAGCAATTACAAGCAGTAGGCAGGAAAGCAGTGTGAAGCAGCATCTCCTAGGACACACAGAACATATAAAAAAGCAGTGTGAGTCAGGAGAGTTTTCTAACTATCCGATGACTGCTTGAACTCACCTACCATATCCCCGTATTCCTAGTCTCTTAGATATGGTAGAAATGATATCTTCAGCAGTACTTTATACATGGGGGACACACAGAGGAATAAGGAGGACGGAGCTTGGTGGGGAGGAGTCTGAGAGCTGCCAGTAGGCATGATAGGTGATGATGTGATCCTGTAGTTCACAGGAAGCCAGCAATACAGAAGAGACTGAGCCCCAGTGTACCCAGTAGAGCAAGCTCTCGGCTGGTTGTCATAATGGACAACAAATGTATAGATGCAACTGCGCTGAGACAAATTACGCTGCTAGAACTAAATATCCCAAAATGTTTTTCCCAGACTGCGTAAGTATGTATATGTATTAATCAAAATGTACCTATTTGCAACCATTTTACAAGCATTTTACTGCACGTATGCCCTCTTGTATTTAGTGCGTATTCTCAATCATAAAGAACCTTTATGTAATAACAAAATTTAAAGGGATAAAATCAGTCTGACCAGTTATTATTTTAGGTGCCATTTAAACAAAAAGAATGGGAAATGATTTTTTTTTTAAATCAAATATCTGATGGCTTAAATTATTTTTTGAAAAAGAAAAGGCAAATAAATAGTAAAGAGGAGGGAAACCAAATGAAGAGCACACATAAGGAAATTAAGAAAGCTGTAGCATAGTAATGCAGATGATAGGACACTTCCTGAGTGGGTATGGGAAATATGCAATAAGCGCCCTAATACTGTAAAAAACACTAAAGTTAAAACTGACTCAGTAAAAAATAATGTCAAATATGAAAACCCCAATGACTGTGGTTTCTATATCTATTCATGACATGCCACTGTTTAAAGAGAATCCGTGATCAGTTTTTTGACGCTGTATCTGAAGGCCGCATACACTGGTGACAGAAACCCTGAGCAAATAGCTGGATCACCTTGAATTGACCTAGCCTTTTTGTAAAATCTGTATTGAACAGCTCCAGCCCAGATGAGCTCAGGAGCCCTCTCAATACAATGCATGCGCTCAGGAGTGCCGATATTGATGAGCTGCGCAATCCCTTGATGGATGAACAGAGATGTCAATCAGCGGCCGTGGAGCAGGGAGCTCATAAATATGAGGACTCTTCTGAGCTTGCGCTGGAGCTGCTCAATATAGCAAAACGGTTGGGTCTCTTCAAAAAAAATGACCCAGCATTTTGCTAATTGCATCTGTCATCAGTTCATGCTCACGAAACTGCTGACAGATTCCTTTAAAGTATAAGTGGTGTTTTTTTAATGTTAGCATTTGTCCATGTTTAAAAGTTTTGAGGGTTGAAGGCTTCAAAAAGGTAAAAGTTTCCCCAATTTTGACATATGTCACATGTCAGATATATCAGTGCTTCTTAAACTATGAGGTGCCCACCATTTGTTGCCTGTGGTGTACATGAAGACAGGGAGCCCTATGGCAAGGGCTGGGCCCGAATTATGGGTTTTGACACAACAGAAGGACCTGGTGGTTCCCACTTTGCATCATTTCCATGACCCTCCTATGTCGGTAATTTGCACAATTTAAACCATGCATGATCTGGCGGTAAGACCCAGTTGAGAAGCCCTGAAACATACTATTAATGTTAAAAGGTGGGAACCACACTGACCTTGAGAACAACAGGGTCCTAGCTCCCATTTTCACTGGAGTTTTCTGGCCCTTCATGCATAGAAGTCGATGGAAAGTTTCAATGGGCAATGGTGTCCTCCAGGTCGGAGAGCTGTGACTGACATGTCATAGATGTCAAAAGTGGGAGAACCCCCCCTCTCATAGCTAGTCTATAAAACCTAATTTTAGATTTTTTTTTTTTAAAGAGAAAATTAGAAAGTGAACAGTTATTAATAACCGATCACTCACATGCAAATAAAATTATATATGATTATATAAAAATCCATGCAAAATGTTATCCCCATTCATAAACTTTGCGGACTTCTGCGTTGTGGACTCCGTCACTGTAATCCGGTGTACATGCCGGCTTTCAGCCGGAGAGAAAATGCTACACGCAACATTTTTTGGTCCTGCCGAAAGTCGGCATATATGCCGGAAAGCGGCTGGATCCCATTACAGTGAATGGGGATCCGACGGTGCATGGTGGTATCTGGCCATGCCAGATACGGTGAACTCCGGCAGTCTGTTCCTCCGCCGGAACAGACTGCCGGAGTTCACAGCACTGATATGAATCCAGGCTTAGCTTGATTTTGTTTATTTTTATGAAATTTACTAAGTTTGAGAAATATGTGCAGCCAAATCCAAAATGCTTTACTAGTATGCCTAGAAAAAGAAACATTATACTGAAAGGTCCTAATATTAGGAGGTGGGTGTAATCTGCGGGGTTACCCTACTATAGCAGCCATTTTTTAAAACATCACACAAAAGTCCAGGCTGTGTAAGAGAGACTGTCGCATTGTCTCACCTGCTGGGATAACTTGGCTGCAGCAGCTGCAAGTCCCGTTTCAATAGAGGCAACTCTGGTACCTTCACGGATAGGTCTGTCTTGCCGCGGTATGGAGGGGCCGACTCTTGCTAAATGATAAACATTTAATAAGGAACCGGCATGAATAGGACAACATGCGAGGACCTTACATACTCATTCAATTCACAAGACCATCCCGGAGGATATTAGAAATAGTATTTTCTTATTTTTCTAAATCAGTCCCGATTTTTTGGCGTCATTTTCTCTAAAGATTAGCATTTTCTACATTTATTAGTGTCAGATAGAGACGTTATCCTGCCACCAGGACTGGTTTCCACTAAGGGGGACCAAATCCATGAAGCTCTATCAATGGTGTACAATATGGCCCCTTTCACACGGGCGAGTATTCCGCGCGGATGCGATGCGCGAGTTGAACGCATTGCACCCGCACTGAATACCGACCTATTCATTTCTATGGGGCTGTTCACATGAGCGGTGATTTTCACGCATCACTTGTGCGTTGCGTGAAAATCGCAGCATGCTCCTCTTTGTGTGTTTTTCACGCAACGCAGGCACCATAGTAGTGAATGGGGTTGCGTGAAAATCGCAAGCATCCGCAAGCAATTGCGGATGCGGTGCGATTTTCACGCACGGTTGCTAGGAGACGATCGGGATGGAGACCCGATCATTATTATTTTCCCTTATAACATGGTTATAAGGGAAAATAATAGCATTCTTAATACAGAATGCATAGTAAAATAGCGCTGGAGGGGTTAAAAAATAAATAAATAATAATTTAACTCACCTAAGGCTCCTTTCACACCTGCGTTCAGGTGTCCGCTTGTGAGCTCCGTTTGAAGGGGCTCACGAGCGGCCCTGAACGCAGCCGTCTGGCCCTAATGCATTCTCAGTGGAGGCAGATCCACTGAGAATGCATCCGCCTGCCAGCGCTCAGCCTCCGCTCCGCTCAGTGAGCGGACACCTGAACGCTGCAAGCAGCGGTCGGGTGTCCGCCTGGCCGTGCGGAGGCGAGCGGATCCGTTCAGAATTACAATGTAAGTCAATGGGGACGGATCCGCTTGAAGATGACACCATATGGCTCAATCTTCAAGCGGATCCGTCCCCCATTGACTTTCAATGTAAAGTCGGAACGGATCCGCTCAGGCTACTTTCACACTTAGAAAATTTTTCTAAGTTCTAATGCAGACGGATCCGTTCTGAACGGAGCCTCCGTCTGCATTAATATGAGCGGATCCGTTCAGAACGGATCCGATCGAACGCAAGTGTGAAAGTAGCCTTAGTCCACTTGATCGCGCTGCCCGGCATCTCGACTGTCTCCTTTGCTGAACAGGACCTGTGGTGACGTCACTCCGGTCATCACATGATCCATCACATGATCTTTTACCATCGTGATGGATCATGTGATGACCGGAGTGATGTCGCCACAGGTCCTGTTCCTGCAATGAATGCTCACCACAGGTCCTGTTCAGCAAAGGAGACAGAAGAGATGCCGGGCTACGCGATCAAGTGGACTAAGGTTAGTTAAATTATTTTTTATACTTTTTTAACCATTCCAGCGCTATTTTACTATACATTCTGTATTCAGAATGCTATTATTTTCCCTTATAACCATGTTATAAGGGAAAATAATATAATCTACAGAACACCAATCCCAGACCCGAACTTCTGTGAAGAAGTTCGGGTTTGGGTACCAAACATGCGCGATTTTTCTCACGCGAGTGCAAAACGCATTACAATGTTTTGCACTCGCGCGGAAAAATCGCGGGTGTTCCCGCAACGCCCGTCTGAAAGAGGCCTATGGGTGCAAGCCCTTAGAACTGACTATTACAATTATAAATGCTTATTTTCATGTCAGGGTTAAAGAGGTTGCCTCATCTCAGACAATGGGGATATATCGCTAGGGTATGCCCCCATTGTCTTATAGGTGCAGGTCTTATATCGGGAACGGAGCCCTGCAAAGTGGTGGCTGGAGGACTACGGTCTGGCCACTACCAAGCGCTTTCACTATAGAAGTGAATGGGAGCGCACCGCGCATGACCGGCTGCCGTTTCAATTCACTTCTATGGGCTCGGGTATTTTCGCCAGCGCCACAGAAAATTAATGGAGGGCGGCTGCGTCTTCCACCACTTTTGGGGCTCCGTTCTCGATATAGGTGCAGGTCCCAGCGGAGGGATCCACAGCGGGATCCTAGCGATATACCCCCATTGTCTCAGATGAGAATAACCCTTTAAGTATCTGTACAGCTGACAAACGAACATTTGTCATTTTGTGACTGATGACCGAACATTCATATGGATGCTCGTTCCCGATCACTGCCCTGTTTAAAAGAGTCCTCAGTGTTGTAGTTCACAACAGTTGGAGAGACACAAGTTGAAGACTTCTGCTATTAAAGGGGTTTTATGGCCTCCTGATATTAATAACCTATGCTCAGGATAGGTCATCAACATCCGATCAGTGGGAGTCTGACGCGCAACGCCCCCACAGATCCGCTGTTCCCTATGGCCTCAGAAGCACAGCTCCATTCAAAGTGTAGTGGCCACGCCGGGTTACTGCAGCTGAGGAGAGGGGGTGCTGAGTGTCGGACCCCACCTATCCTGAGGATAGATCATCAATATCAGGAGCCCAGAATTAAAGATTAAAGAGTGGTTTTGCACTGTGATGAAATTAAGTTCATACATTCAACTTTTTTTGAAAAATCAGCATTACATAACATTTCCATTATGGTCGAAATTTCTCTGATCATAAAATATATTTACTATGTTATATTTATATATATAATTTTTATCTACAAAATATTCATATTCAAGACCATATATATATCCTAATATACTGTTTGCTAAATTCCATGGAAGTCATAGGTAGGGGGTCAATCGGTAAGCCCCAAAAATTCATAGCCCTAGGTCTTAGGCTACTTTCACACTGGCGTTTCTGGGTCCGCCTGTGAGATCCGTTTTTCAAGGCTCTCACAAGCGGCCCAAAACGGATCAGTTTAGCCTCAATGCATTCCGAATGGATAAGGATCTGTTCAGAATGCATCAGTTTGGCTCCGTTCAGCCTCCATTCCGCTCTGGAGGTGGACACCAAAACGCTGCTCGCAGCGTTTTGATGTCTGCCTGGCGATGCAGAGCCAAACGGATCTGTCCTGACTTACAATGTAAGTCAATTGGGACGGATCCGTTTTCATTGACACATTATGGTGCAAACGAAAACGGATCCGCCTCCCATTGACTTTCAATGTAAGTCAAAACGGATCCGTTTGCATTATCATGAAAAAAAAAAAAAAGACAAAAATGTTTTATTTTTTTATTCATGGTAATGCAAACTGATCCATTCTGAACGGATACAATCGTTTGCATTATAGGTGCGGATCCGTCTGTGTGGACACCAGACGGATCCGCACCTAACGCAGGTGTGAAGGTAGCCTTAAAGGGACTCTGTCACCAGTTTCTAACCCCCCCTTTTATAACTATGGTTCTCTCCATGGTCCCCTTCTCATTACAAAGCTGTTGTTATAAGTTAAATCCGCCGTGTAGTTTTCATAAAAATCGCTTTTATCTAACCTGTCAATCTTCAGGATAAGGTGCCCAGGGCGTTTCTGATGGTCTGAATCTGCCGCTCTTCGCCGCCGCCGTTGGTGCCCTGCTCCTCCCATGATCCTTTCAGCGCCACCTCGATGTAATGCAATCCGCCTCCGGCTCTCCTCAGTGCCCCCTCCTCCTTTTCAAAGATATCGCGCGTGCGCACAGGCCTGTGCCTGATGCGCCCGTGCGGACGTTTAGATTCTGCCTCGTGGAGCGAAGTGCGCATTCGCGCATATTCGCACTGAGGAGAGCCGGAGGCGGATTGCATTACATCGAGGTGGCGCTGAAAGGATCATGGGAGGAGCAGGGCACCAACGGCGGCGGCGAAGAGCGGCAGATTCAGACCATCAGAAACGCCCTGGGCACCTTATCCTGAAGATTGACAGGTTAGATAAAAGCGATTTTTATGAAAACTACACGGCGGATTTAACTTATAACAACAGCTTTGTAATGAGAAGGGGACCATGGAGAGAACAATAGTTATAAAAGGGGGGGTTAGAAACTGGTGACAGAGTCCCTTTAAATGTAACAAAGAGTATATTAGGAATATTAGATCATGTGTCAGGTCACTTAACATTTCTGTACATACTGAGTAAACCCGTTGCCAACAATCCTCCCCCCACTCAGCAGCATTTTTTCAGTTCTTATCATCACCCGATGACGATGATGATTAGTATTACACAAATCACTGCACCAATGAATTATGTGATGATTTGGATGGTATGGTTGCTTTAACAAAAATGACAAAAATAAAGTGTATAATGAAAAAAAAATAAGTTAAAAAAAGACCTAAAGGGGATTAATTACATTTATATTTTTTATGTTTTTTTTTCTCCGCTTTTTGTTAGAATACAATCATCTTCCACTGAGTCCAATTCATCTCAGTCGAGTTCTGGGGTCTTGGGCAAACTGAAAAAACACTGCTGTGCTTTACACAAAGACATAGTAGTAGTGGGCGTCTATACAGCAGGTGGATCACAGAGGTGCGTGCTCACCTGTGGGGCTATATGGAGCATCATCAGAACATTTTCTCTTCCGCGATCGAGATTTGAACACAGGATTATCTTCGTCTGACTCGAGAGATGGGTAAACTACACAAACAGAGATCAGTGTTACTGGAGCGTACGGCACAATCTCCAATACAAACGGTGAGCAATTATCCTCGGTGCTCCAAGGACACAGGCTGAATTTAGACAGAAAACCAACTGGGAAATATTCCGCACTTATCTATTTAGAGAGACGCGCCAATCTGCCAGGCGCTAGGAGAAATATATTAGGGAGCCACATGAGGAGCAATTCACTAATATAGTCATCAAAGGCGCTGCCTGCGGGAGCCATACAATGAACGCACCGCGTGGCGACAGAGTTTCAATTTGCCGATACTTACACTACAGACGCGTCAGCAAGCAGGCTGTGTGTAGACAGTAGTCAACTTAAAGGGGTTGTTTCACTTCAGCAAATAGCATGTATTATGTGGAGGAAGTTAATACAAGGCACTTACTAATGTATTGTTATTGTCCATGTTGCTTCCTTTGCTGGCTGGATTCATTTTTCCATCACATTATACGCTGCTCTTACAACCACCCTGCAATCCATCAGTGGTGGTCGTGCTTGCACTCTATAGGGAAAAAAAACATCAGCCTCTCTGGTGGCCAGGACTGTAGGATCACACATAGGCTGGTGCTTTTTTTCTATAGAGTGCCAACACGGCCACCACTGATGGATTGAAGGTGGTCGTAACCATGAAAACTAGCAGTGTATAATGTAATGAAAAAATGAATCCAGCCAGCAAAGGAAGCAATGTGAACAATCACAATACATTAGTAAGTGGCTTGTATTAACTTTCTCTACATAATAAATGCTACTTGCTGCGGCGAGACAACCCCTTTAAGGACTACAGACTGCCAGAAACAGCAGCCTATGCTCTGTAATTTAGAAGGTTATATTGGGGAATTTTTAGCTATGCGATTAATTAAAATATTCCTTTATTGGGTTTTCCAAGGTATTAGCTTATATAAGTAACATTTTCAATATTCAGCACATCGCTGATAATGCACAGCTCCTACACTGCCGGTCTGCTTGGTTCCCCACACTCTGTTAAAGGGGTTGGCCAGTTTTCTGTATTGATGACCTCTCCTCGGGGTAGGACATCAATGCCGATCAGCTGTTTGAAGAGAACGCATCGCTCGTACATCGGCGAGCAGGTGTAACCGCAGCTCCTCCATCACCATTCAGTTCCTGCTCCTTCCCATGGAATTGAATTGGATGGAGGAGCTGCAATTACACCTGCTCGCCGCTGCCATATCTCTGGTATCTTGTGATTTTTGGGTCATTTATTATTTTACTTCGGACCACGGGTTATAAATAGCACGTGAACTTTATTCTATTATGGTGGTACCAAATTTATATCATTTTCATATTTAGTACCTTTAATGAGTAAAAGCATATTTTTGGGGCTCAAGTTTGCGAGACCCATAACTTTTTCATTTTAACGGACATGTCTGAATGGGGCTTGTTTTTTGTATTTGTGGACCAATTTGATGCACATTATTCTTTATAAAAAGTACAGTAATTTTTTCCTGTATTTCTGTCATGCCATGCAGTTTACATTTAATTATGTGTTTTTTCATTTTTTCTACAGTAAATTTTAAAGCAATATTTTACATTGTAGGGGTTGTCCATTTTCACCCCTCTGGCCCCCCTGGTATAAGCATCGGAGCATTTCGTGCTCCCATGCTCTCCTTTGCCCTGCGCTGAATCGCGCAGTGCACGGATGTTTTTAACACTACTAGGCGGAGGCTTCCGCCCAGCATAGGTGCCGGAGATTTCACCGGGCTCACTGCTGGGCGGAAGCCTTCACCTAGGTTACCCATGGAGAGCCCGGTACGTCACCAGATCTCCTAAAAAAGCCTTTGCTCCGATGCTCATATCAGGGGGCTGCCTGGGTGAAAATGGGAGTATGTCTGGGCTCAGCTCTGAAACTGGACAACCCCTTTAACCTCTTAATGACCAGCAAATTTTTTCAGTTTTTGCCTCTCCATGTTTAAGCAGCCATAACTTTTTTTTAGTTTTTTTTCATTGACACTGCTGTATAGGGCCTAGTTTTATGCGAAGAAGTTGTATTTTTTTGGTGCTGTTTAAGGCTACATATAAAATAAAATACTTTGTCATTTATATACATTTTTGGTGTTGCAAATCTTTTGTGTTGCAAAGCAATTTTCAAAATTTATGTTTATACTGTACATATTTCAACACTGAACTTCGGGTTATTTTAGTTGCGTGGAGGCCTAATAAGCTTGTTTTTGCTTTTATGCATGGTATGCACAATAAAATGTATTTTGCAAGCCTTTTTTTTTTTCATCAAAAATTCATTACATTTCTTTAAACCCATTAAGGAATGACTGTTCTACAAAAATACATGTTATTCTTATAATGTATTAGCATACTCCTGTGTGCTAACACATTATGTTCTGGGTCTGTATGGCACAGGCTGTGTTTAGGGCAACATTAGTGAGCCCTCACAGCAGAATTACGGAGCTTACAGTCCTAGGGGCCTTTCTAGATCTAGATGTTTAGGGCTTACACAGCCTCCGATCAGATCACTGGGACCAAATCAGGGGGGAAATCCCTTCAGACCAGGCTGTGATCCTAGACTATGGCAATCAAAGGGTTAACAGTTGGGATTGGAGCTACCTCCGATCCTGGCTGTAGAGCAAAAGGCTGCTCTAAGAACTGGAGCCGTCAGCTACAGTTTGTTCGTAGAGCTGGAGTGCCCTCTGCTCCCTCTAAAACAGCGACGACAAAAGAAAGGGGTGGTCATTTAGAGGTTAAAATATATATATATATATATATATATATATGTATATATAAAGAAGGAAAGTCCGCAGCACTCCTTTAAGTAAAAAAGTGAATTTTATTCACACATTGTCTGACATGTGTGAATAAAATTCACTTTTTTACTTAAAGGAGTGCTGCGGACTTTCCTTCTTTACTGAATTTGTCCCATATCGAGGGACCACCAGTGCTGCCTGAATCTTTTTATGGATATATGTATATATATATATGGGTTTTTTTTTTATTACATTTTTATCATTTTTTGACCCACTAGGGAAGAATGCTATGCTGTCCCTGGGGGAACAAGTGGACCCCTATTTGCATCCTAATGGAAAGTGGCAGCTTATATTAGGACGTGAAAAGGCGGTGCTTTAAATAATGTCATATAATGGTGCGCCATCCATAGCGACATGTCCCATGACCGCTGGGGAACAATCCATCTTCACTACAGTATTGTCACGGAGCTCTGGGCTTATCATGCAGCCTGGCAGTGCGAGGACGATGCTGTGATTATACCACCATGTTTAAAGGGGTTTTCCGAGATTTGGATACCGATGACCTATCCTCCTGTGAGCGAGACGGTGTTCTCGCGGCTTACCAAGCACAGCGCCGTACATAGTATAACGGCTGTGCATGGTATCGCACTCAGCCCCATAGAAGGGAATGGGGCTGAGCGCGACACAAAGCACAGCCGCTATACTATGTACAGTGCTGTGCTTGATTAGCTGTGAGAAGGAGCGCCACTGTCTTCTCAAAACAAAAGATAGACGGAGGTCCCGGGTGGCGGACCCCAACAGATCAGATACTGAAGACCTATCCTGAAAATAGGTCATCAGTATAAAAATCCTGGAAAACCCCTTTAATAACTCGGAAAACCGCTTTTTGGGGAGTATTAAAACTTTAATTCGCTAAAACGCATTCATTGTATGATGAAAAGTTCTCCAGTTTTCTAATACATCATATTGCATGTATCGGTTTTCAAGATCTCTGCTTGCAGTCAATGAATATACACTTAGAGGATGAAAAAGTGTCCTGGATGTCATGTGATAACGCCACCACATGAGCAGGACAGATCTTCATCCCCTGCAAAGCAATCAATGACACCTTCCATTCAATGACCGGCAGGCAGAGATCTTGAAAATTGTGAAGAACTGATATACAAATGATATAAGAAAATTGCAAAAAAACTGTTCATTACACAATGAAGACGGCTCCCTGGCAAGAAAAAAGGGGAAAAAGAGATATAAAAGGAACAAATGTAATCTGAATGAATGAAATATGATTAATGGTAACAGACATGACACATTGCACACTTCATGTCATAACACGGAAACAGTGGATGTACACAGGTTCACAGCGGCGTCAGTGAATGGGGCAGACGGCACACCACAATATCACCCCAAAGACCGTGATCCAAGTGTGGCTAGGTCCTAATACACTCCAACCACAGATTATAGTTCTGTAATGGAAATGGTAGCACAATGACAATACAAACATTAAAAAACTGTGAAACAAAAAGTTGAAAATGACCACATAATAATAGCTATAAATAACTGACAATGTCAAAAAGTGGGAATTGCAAGGTTTTGCTGTTCCTGTCCTCGGTGTTCAGTCTCCACTCTCACGTCATGTTCCTCGGCACCAGAGTAGCAGAAATATTGGGTGCGTGCTATGTCTAGAACTTAAAGGGAACCAGTCACCAAGAAAATGTAAATTAATCTGCCGGCACCATGTTATAGAGCAGGAGGAGCTGAGCAGATGGATATATAGTCTTATAGTAAAAGATCCAGTAAAACTTGTATTTCATTAATTTAAATTCCTGCTCATTCTGATCTTTGAAGTCCAGGAGGCGGAGCTATCAGTGATTGACAGCTACCTCTGTATACACAGTCAAAGAGGAAAGGCTGTCAATCACTGATAGCTCCGCCTCCTGGACTTCAAAGCCCAGAATGAGCAGGAATATAAATGAATGAAATACAAGTTTTACTGGATCTTTTACTATAAGACTATATATCAATCTGCTCAGCTCCTCCTGCTCTGTAACCTGCTGCCTGCAGATCAGACACCATGTTCAGATGCTAGGTTCCCTTTAATAGGGAGGGGTATAAATAGAGGTTTATTTTTAATATAGTGTAGGGACAGGGATGTTAAGCATTTTTGTAATTTACTTTATTAGGGAAAGATGATTCTTTCTACTAGAAAAAAAGGTGTAAAGAGTCTTCTTAGCAAAGCTCTGAGTGATGCTGAAGACAGACAGGCCGGGTGATAGGCCAAGAGGCGGCTGGAAGCCTCTGTATGTTACACACAGATGTCTTCAGCGTCCAGTAGAAAGCTGAAGACTAAAGAGGGACTCTAGAGCGCTGCGAACAAGACTCTTTACACCCGGTTTCATAGTAGAAAGAACCATATTTTCCTAATAAAGTACATTATAAAAATGTTCAACATCCCTGTCCCTACACATGCACAGAAGGACCCCTGTTCCCTTCAATGAGAGGTTCTGCAGCAGGTGAGTTGTATGGTATATTATAAGGAATACTTTCCATGACCTTGAAGGATTAATCTCACCTTATAAAGTGATGTCATATCCCTAGGACTTTGGTGGGGGTCTGACCTCTGGGACCTGCAGCAGTAATTTAGTGTTGGGTCCCTCTTAAAGCTCTCCGTGCACAGCCGCGTACATGGCCACCCTCCGCCATTTCCTTGACCTACACTGCTGCAAAGTCAGATCAAATCCTAGTGCTACACCATCACATTATAACATGGGGGCCCCTTTAATAGAAGCACTCAGCCTTCTGCCTTATAGTCTTAGGGCGTACATTACCCATATACATCCATGAATTTATGTATACTCCTATACCAGAGACTGACTTGTGGCCATACACATGATGTATACCGGTGCCCTATATGCCGTACTCTGCCCTCTGTACTCAGTCTATTCAAGAGGGAGGGCAGCGGAACAGTGATGTCATCTTATTCTGTGTGCGGGAGAAACTGGACAGCACTGCCACTTATTCTGAATACATTTCTCTTACTCTTCAGGTCAACAGCACAGTACTACTTCTCTAATCTGAGAGCAGTCACCCAGTACTACTTCTCTAATCTGAGAGCAGTCACACAGTACTACTTCTCTAATCTGAGAGCAGTCACACAGTACTACTTCTCTAATCTGAGAGCAGTCCCACAGTACTACTTCTCAAAATTGAGAGCAGTTGCACAGTACTACTTCTCTAATCTGAGAGCAGTCGCACAGTACTACTTCTCTAATCTGAGAGCAGTCACACAGTACTACTTCTCTAATCTGAGAGCAGTCACACAGTACTACTTCTCTAATCTGAGAGCAGTCACCCAGTACTACTTCTCTAATCTGAGAGTAGTCGCACAGTACTACTTCTCTAATCTGAGAGCTGTCGCACAGTACTACTTCTGTAACCTGAGAGCAGTCGCACAGTACTACTTCTCTAATCTGAGAGCTGTCGCACAGTACTACTTCTCCAATCTGAGGCAGTTTCATAGGCGCTCGCTAACTTGAGGGCATAACATGTGTATAGCAGTTACTGCAGTGAAGTTAGACACGTCAGATCTCCTGATATGTACGTTTTAGTAAATACCTGCGTTCCTCTGGCAAACTTTCTTACAACTCTCCATTATGTTGTTCCTCTGTTATTCCTCCTGAAAAATGCACGAGTAAAATGCCAAGTGGGGGTTATCCTTCCCCTTGTGAATAGGCTGCTGTCATTTATGCCTCCATTTTCAGGAGGGATAACAAAGCAACGGCACAACATAGATTAATCAGTAAAGGCTTTCCAGAATTTAAAGGGGCAGTCCCCTCCTACAGAGCAAAGGAATATCGCCAGGATATGCCCTCACTTCATGATCGGGGGCAAACTCCTTACTGAAACGAAGGGGCTGCATTGTTGATTTAGTGCCGTTTTCTCTTCTACATTTCTCTTGCACAGTGGGGTTTGCAGCCACCTGGAAACTGCATCACGTTCCCACTGAATGGGGACAAGCTGCAGTTCCCTGCACAGCCAGAGGGGGTCTCTGTGCCAGGAAAAATTGCAAAGGAGACATCTAGCGCAAAACAGCCGCCACAGCCTCTTCATTCTTCAAAATGGTAGGGGTCTCAAGGTCAGACCCCCGTCAATCTCTTCACAGGATGAGAGTATCCCTTTAAGAGAGAATGAACGTATATATTCAAACGGCTATGTCAGCTCTTTGTTAGTGACGGCCATAATTACTACTGAAAACAGAAAAGAAGGACCGGTATGAGGGGCTGCTCCCCATTACCCTGCTAATAAATGAAGACCACCTTAGAATGAATGCGCTTGGCTCCGTTTTCTGGTCTTCCCATGCAGTCTTAGTGCGTCTCCGGTGTAAACCTGTTATAATATCTACTTAGATTCATTTGCAATCTGAGCGTGCACAGCGGTTGTTCAAAAAGACTCCGCGCTGAAGTCTGGAAGCCAAATTTATTTTTCCTGGCCTGCGCTCTCCACTGGAGGCGAACCCGAAATCTATTTACATCGGACCACCGGCTGTTTCTGAATTCAACCGCAAATGGAGCTTTCAAAATTAAAGGAGAGCTGGTGCCTAATGTGAGCGCGGAGTCAGCCGGCTGCTACATATTCATCTGCCTCGAGAAAGAAATGGAGTTCACAACATTAAACAACATTTATTATATTACTTTTTCGAGAAAGGACGACCGGTTCCACAGTCTGGGAACCCACTCAGAACGTTCAATGTACACCTGCCGTCCAGACGCTGGCGGCCATGTTCATACACATGCATGCCTACCTAACCGAATTGTGATAGGAGGTATAGGCACATGAAAGTGGTCACCGCTACATCACAAAGGTCATCTGGCATCAGTAGGCGTCCCAACCCTCTGTCAGCTACTGACTGACATGTCCTAAAAGGTCTCTGGCACCCTTAATGATCCGCAAAAAAAAAAAAAAAAACACGGATGCAACATGTCATCCAAATACATATAGTCACATATTGCGGATCCGCAACGCACCCGGCCGGCACCCCCATAGAACTGCCTATTCTTGTCCAAAGAATAGAACATGTTCCATATTTATTTTATTTTTTTCAGGAAGATCGGGGCCGCGGTCCGAAAATGCGGATGCGGACAGCACACTGTGTGCTGTCCGCATCTCTTCCGCCGCCATAGAGAATGAATGGGTCCGGATTCGTTCCGCAACGTTGTGGAACGGATCCGGACCCATTCTACGGACGTGTGAATGGACCCTTAAGAGAATGTGTCAGCTCTCCTTAAAAGTCTATTTTAGTAAATGCATTGCCATTGCTCTCTTATTCCTCCTGGAAATGAACGAACTGAAAACTGGGCGATACCATTCTCCTTGCCAAAGGGGTGTCAGCATGCAGTATGGCACTGCCTATTTAGTGCTGACAATACGAGACTGTGTTGGTGTGCCCTATTGACAAGGGGGATAATAACATACAACTTATTTAGACACTTCCATGAGGAATAACGGGGGAATGGCGCAATACAGCGTTTTATAAAAGATGTTATTTCATGAGGAATACAAGTATTTACTAAAGCAGACGTGTAAGAGCTTATACCTTAGGGTCATGTGACAAGTTCTGATCAGCGGGAGACTACAGACTTTTATGTGTCAGTGACTTATGGCGGGTCTCCCCCGCCAAACCAAACTTCTAACATGTCAAAAGTTCTTTAAAGTAGTATGTACCCTTAGGGCCCATTCACACGTCCGCAATTTCGTTCCGCATTTTGCGGAACGGAATTGCGGACCCATTCATTTCTATGGGGCAGCACGGATCCGGAATTGCGGAGCCGCACTTCCGGGTCCGCAATTCCGTTCCCCGAAAAAAATAGAACATGCCCTATTCTTGACTACAATTGCGGACAAGAATAGGCATTTGCTATTAAGTGCTGGCGATGTGCGGTCCGCAAAATGCGGAACGCACATCGCTGATGTCCGTGTTTTGCAGATCCGCACACCCGTGGATCCGCAAAACACACACGGATGTGTGAATGGAGCCTTAAACTGATAGATTTGGCTCAATGCGTGCCTCTTTTGGTCTTTCTATGTGCACTGGTGTTCTCTTTGTCTATTCTATGAACAGTTCAGCAGCCATTGAAAACGCCTGCAGCCTCTCCCGGCCTTTCTTCTATCACATTACTGGCCAACTGTCATGGATTTCCAGGAGCAAGAAAAAGCCTCCAAAATGAGCAGTTTTTGTTCTTCCGCTAGATCCTATATCTATATGGGGACGTCTTCACAGCACCACTTCTGTTCTCTACTTCAAGCATAGCAATTCCAAATATATAGCCTACTCAAAATAATAAATAAGGCTACTTTCACACTAGCGTTGTTTTAATCCGGCGTTCAATTCCGACACCGGAACTGCCCGCCGGATCCGGAAAAACGTGTGAAAACGGATTACATTTGAATCCTGATCAGGCTTTCGATCACAATGGAAAAATGCATTGGAAAAAACGGATCCGCCATTTATGGACTTTAACTTTTTTTTCACATTTTTCGGGTTTAACATGCAAAAGCCGGATCCGTTTTGACTGAACACACGGGGCCGGATCCGGCGTTAATGCAAGTCAATGGGAAAAAAGCCTGATCAGGCGTTCAGTCAAAGTGTTCAGGCTTTTTGGCCGGAGGTAAAAATACTGCATGCTACGTTTTTCTGAAAAGCCTGATCAGTCAAAAAGACTGAACAGAAGACATCCTGATGCATCCTGAAGGACTGACTCTCCATTCAGAATGCATTAGGATAAAACTGATCAGTTCTTTTCCGGATTTGAGCCCCTAGGACAGAACTCAGCGCCGGAAAAGAAAAACGCTAGTGTGAAAGTACCCTAATAATAATAAAATGTATGGACTATGCTCTTGCAGGGGATATATAAAGGGGTCACAAAGACAACACCTTTCCATATGTCCTACTGAACATTTGGTCACGGGGGGGCTTCTGAAGCGGACCCCGTGGTGATGTTCCTTAATGTGTGTTACATAATAACAAGTAAAAATCCTCCAGAGCCGTTTCCTTCCTCATACAATGCTCACAATACACCCATTGAGGAGCCTTACCAAAGTCCGAGTCTTTAAAGCACGCTCCCAAGTTGTCCTGCTCCTCCTCATAGTCGTCCATTGTGATGTTGTTCTTCGGGGCTTTCTTGCCGACTCGCTTGCTCGTACACTTGTTGTTGCCTGATTTCTTAGCGTTTTGGGCTGATAGGGAATTATTTTTCGACTGGTTAGCATTCCACGACGTCTGTAGACAAGAGTCGGACGGCAGGTTGGCCATCGATAACATGCCCTGTATTGCTTCTTGTGTGCTTGGGGATGCGGGTGGCTGACTGTGGAGCAAAATATAGAAAGTTCGGTTACGACAAAGAAACAACAACCCCGAGAATGCACCGGCCTCTTAGGCCTAAAGGAAAAATCCGGCTCTGCCTATTTTCTATATTCTAGACTGCCTGGCGATCCCAGAGTTCAGACCTCCACCAATCATAAAATTTCCACAGTGGATCTGCTCAAATCTGTAGCAACTAAACTTTTGGATTTGGGTGCAGAAACGCTGCAGATCCTGTAATACCCAATGATACCAGTCTCCGTCAGTGCAGTGCTCCTTGTCACAGAAGAAAAGTTTCTAAAAACTTTGATAAACTAGTTCTATCCGAGCCCTGCCTCTAAAGCCACTTTCCCCATCACACGTCTGTGCGTCTCTCCAAACGCCATATTTTCCCCTTTACTCTCTGTGTATATACACTGATAAATCTGCTATATAGCTGGGCACATGCTCACAAATACCCCTGGCTGTACATCCATAGCTATGCAGACGACAGGCCCAATATGGGCAGCACACGTAGAGTTCAATACATGGGGCTCATCCGGCAACTAAGTGTAACACAAAACACACGCTGTCCATACAACGCCGGTCTCCGTGTAAATGAATCTATTAAAGGGGTAGTACAAAGGGGTATTAGAAAAATATGGCCACTTTTTTATTAGAAACAGAACCACACTTGTCAATGGGTCACTCGTTGAAGTGCAATACCACACACAAATTGTGGACAGGGGTGGCTTTGTCTGGAATAAAGCAGCCATATATTTCTAACCGTGAACAACCCCTTTATACAATAGAGACCAAGGGTTAGTTTGTCAAGACTGGTCCTGATATCTCCCTGCGCTGCCTTGTCAGAAATGTATTGTGTGCTCGGCGGTCTGTGCTTCTAGACTGGACTCTACACCAGCTCTGTAAACTGGTAAATGTGTCGGGCAGATGGCCCTGTCCCTTGAAATGCTCCCTTTTTGGAAACTGGCAAGGATGGGTTAGAAACATCATCTGCACCTAAATTTAGGCGCAATGGCATTTAAAATGTTGCAAATCTGCAGGTTGCCACTTTTGCACCCCCAAAAAACTGGCGTAGGGGCATAGTAAATGATCCTGCACATGGTACGAATTTATTTGCAATAAGCTGCACATAACTCAGCACTATTTCTTGAGGTTTTTGGTGTGGGTTTTCAGTTTATTTTAACAACCCCATTAAAGTCTATGGGGAAAACAGCTCTACATAAGGAGCGGAATCGCAGGAACAATTGATTTCGAAATCCATACGGCCCTACGTACAGAATAGGCAATGTGTACGCGAGATCTGGCAAACACTTTGCTGGTAATGTATTGTGCTGCTGTTTTTCAGCACGAAAACCCGGGCGGAAAAAACAGCCCGTAATCCACACGTTGTGCGGGTAGCCTAAGGCTGGGTTCAACATTCTGCTATTAAACCCGCATAGGTTTTGCAGCATAAAAGCTGTCAGACTTCACCCTCTCCATTGCAAAAGGTGAAATCCGCTGGGGAGACTGCACATTTCACATTCGCACCGCGGGTCAGTCGGTGCAGTGTTCTTTTTTTGTATGCAGAATGTGGATGAGATTACTTAAAATCTTATTCACTTTACTAGTACCGTAAAACCTTGCGGATTTGCGGCATTAAAATCTGCAACGGCATATCCTCAGCTTTTCAGTCACGTGTGAACTCAGTCAGAACCACACAACCTCTCTCACCCTATAGCAGGGATGGCCAACCTGAGGCTCTCCAGCTGTTGAAAAACTACAACTCCCAGCATGCACAGACTACAGCTATCAGCCTACAGCAGGGCATGGGTGGGAGGTGTAGGCTGGCCATCCCTGCCCTATAGCAATGAGATCTACTAATCTCTTCATGTATAAAGGAACTTCACAGTAATGAGACGTGTGAGTGTAGGTAGCATTGGAGCAGGTCTGGGAGCTCGGACCACCACTGACAGCTACGATGGAGGGTCCTGAGGAGCTCTTGGACAGACTGTATCTCTGAGGCGCACTGATGGTGTTTCTTCTGCATTCCAGCTAAATGAATGGAAGCACCAACAACATCGCTCAGAGACATGGACAACTAAAACCAAGTGCTCCACAGGCTGCTTCATTCTGTCAAACACGGCTGGGTCCCAAGCTGATAGACCCCCTACCAACACTACCTCGCGATACGTCACAAGCCAAATGGGAGCATTCCGGTTCTCAAGGCAATGTCCTTATCTAACCCATTGACGGGAAGAAACCAGCACGTCGCTCGTGAAATCTGCCAGTAAAGTCTGCAGCATGTTCCTGAGGGAGATCTCCTCTTACCCCTCCCAGAGGTAATTGTAGGTGAAATAGACCATCAAACCTGCAGGAAGAACGGCCGCTGGGTATATCTAGAGTGCCGCGCCATTAACCACCACATAGAAGAACAGGCCAGATCATTTAGTCAAGCTGCCCATTACTGACTAAAGATGTAAATCTGGATCGAGGGGCAGGAGACCTGGTAATTTACCATTATGTTAAATACGGTCTGCGTTTTAGTCTGTGTAATGAAGGACATTACTTCTAGCTGAAACCTCAATTCCTTTTCAGAAGTTATCATGGACCAATGCGGTGCGGCCCTAATGTACTCATTAAATCTCCCGTCAAAACGTCTGCATTCAGATGTTATATGTGTTTTTACATATTTTTTCTGCTGTCTACACTGAAATGAATGACAATGCGTTAGGTGGGTCGCTATGTGGTTCTTCCTACCTTCTTAACTTCTGCAATAACCAAAGGAGGTGAAGAAAGTATGGGGTCTGATCATGAGAGTATGGCACACAAGACTGGCAGACACAAATACAGGAAAATCAGCAGTTCCATTTAAAGGGCATCTGTCATGAGTTTTGTACCTATGACACTGGCTGACCTGTCACATGTGCGCTTTGAAGCTGAAGGCATCTGTGTTGGTCCCATGTTCATATGTGCCAATATGTAATAATATGTTTATATGTGTTAATTTTTATTTTTTGCTAATGTGTAGGGAGAGTGACAGGAAACCGTTTTGTAATATACTTTATTTAGGTAAAACATTTATTTGTGGTAGAAAACTGGGGCTGAAATGTCCCTTAGCAGCAGCTCTCTCAAATGAGCGTTGCTAAGGTACATCCGTCTTCTATTAGCATAGGAGAGACAGGCTGTGCGGGAGCTGTGGGCCTCTGCCTGCCCTATGCGTCTTACAGGACGGCGCGATTCTTATCAATTCAGGAGGTAACCACTCTTAGATCAGAACCATCCACCTGTATACATATAGGCAAAATGTCGGATTCCACAGATATCCTCCTCCACTGGGCCCTGTAGAATATTAAAAGAAATCACACCGATAGTGAAGCACTGCCATCATTGCTCACATGCACTACCGATGTTATACTCACAAGCGCACGTGGAATTGCGGGCACATCAGACAAATATGATCGCCTCGTACTCCTCCTGTCCTCTCTCTCACATAGGCAGTTCTGCTTTGTCCCACAGTGACTTGTCCATGTGACTGTCCCCAGCTTATGCCCTAGGCCCCAGTCCTGCACTCCATGCACATGCTCCATGCGATCATATAACTATCGGTGTGATTTTTTATATTCTACAGGACGCAGAGGGGGAGGAGGATATCTGTGAAATCCGACATTTTGCCTATATGTATACAGGTGGATGGTTCTGATCTAAGAGTGGTTACCTCCTGAATTGATAAGAATCGCGCCGTCCTATAAAACGCATTGCCAGTGTATTTCTTTTCTGTCATGAGTAAGGATCAGCACTACATGATCCGAAACGCGTAGACAGGAATACCCTGTTTGGTTTTTAATGCACTATTTTCAATAAAAGCTGCCACTTTTTTTGAACTGGAAGCTGGATTTCTGTTTCTTTGGACGTTACTTTGTTCCCAGCGTGCTCCGTGCTTCCTTCATCATCCAGGTGAGCGCACCCGCCTTTTTTTTTTTTTGCTCATATAAAACGCATTGGATTGACTGTGAATTAAGCCCACTTCACTCTTGGGACCTGCGGCGGCAAACGATCCAGGCAACATATTGGAGATTTTTATTTTTTAATTGTACTCTGCCTGCCCTGCTGCTCCCTCACAGGCTTGTGGAGAGAAGAGCCTACCATTATCACTATGGTATATGCTCACTGACCAACGTGGCCAGGGCTGTCAGTGAGCCTTCCCCCTGCAGTCCCCGCGTGCGGACTAATGAACCAGCTGCTGGCAGCGATGCCTGAGTGGTAAGCGCTCACGACAAAGAGTGCAGGAAGGCAGGGGGAAGCTGCTATACACAACTGTCCTTCTATACTGTATAGCAGCTTCCCGCTGCCTCCCTGCACGGCCTCTAGTGGGCGCTTACCGCTCAGGCATCGCTCCCAGCAGCTGGTTCATTAGTTTGCACGCGGGGAGTGCAGGGGGAAGGCTCACTGACGGCGCTGGCCGCGCTGGTCAGTACAAGTCCATTATATTTCATAAAATGGGTTAGGGTAGATTTATTTTTAACACATAAGGCTCCTGTGTCGACCAGTGTAACGGCAGTTACACTTTAATATATACAAATGAGCCTCTAGGTGCAACCTCTAGGTGCAACAGGGGTGTTGCCATTACACCTAGAGGCTCAGCTTTCTCCGCAGACTATAATAAACATCAGCAACTCAAGGCTATGTGTAGATTTGACTATTTGGGGCACAGAGGCGCATCTCATTCTAGTACACAGGAAATTACCAGTCTTGATAAATCTCCTCCCTCCCATATATACCCTGTCTAAGTCAGAAAATCTGGGCCACTGAACGCAGCACTCAAACCACCAGTCTCTGCGAATAGGTGATGTTAATTTCGGGAAAACCTCTCTAAGTAGACTGGCCTTTCTGCAAGCCCCTCTCATCTACAGGATCTCTTCTTACCTACAGAATTTTTAGTAGGTTAGTTCTTCAGTACTTCCAGTGTATCAAATGGAAGCTCTGACATGAGTGGGTCGTGTTTCTCTCTTTGCCATCTCTTCATGTTAGAATATTATCAGTAAGGAGCCTTGGCAAGATGGAAAGCACAGCTCCTTTCATCATACCAGTCGCTCGGGGATATAACGGATGGCTCTACCCACGAAACCAGGTTGGCGAAATTCATCCGTCTGTATTTCTGTACCTTTCACACAAATGCACTTAATCGTTTGGATAGAGAAAGCCTTGCCTGCTTTTACCAGCCAACATTAGTCCACAGGGACAGCTAAGACTGCGGCAGACATTCGCCCTAGGTGTATGAGAGCTCTTACAAGAAAACAACAAAAGTTACTTCCTTGTCAATTTAAAACATCTTGACAGACGCTGTGATGAGCTCCGGTAAAACTGCCTGGACTATTACCGCCTGGATATGGCGCAGGGCTGCAGGCATTCTCATTGCATCAGACGTACATGAATCCTCGGAAGGTAGACATTTCACAAGTGCAGCTCTCATTACCTACCTATTGGAATTATAATCTAAGCCACCAACTTCTTTACTTGCTTGCAGAAGGTCCAGAATGCCCCCAGAACTTGTGCTGTCCTTCTTCACTTTGGAGTTTCGGGCTGGTTTTGTGTCTGTGTCGATGTGAAGGGATCCCTCGTCTGAGGAGTCATCGCTCTATATGGCGAGAGACAAAGTTAAAAACGACCCTTTCCTTCAGGAACAACCCCCCCCCTAATCTGTCTTGTATCTAAAGATCTCAAAAAATATGGGATGGAAGCAGACGTTAGAGAGCAGCAGGAACCCATACAGCGTCGAACGGCAGTGGTGGGGGATTTGAGTATTGGTTCTTTTATATTCTAAGCCAGCTACCACCATAAGCCAGCTACCACCATAGTGGCTGCCAACCAGCAGCCACTAGAGGGAGCATGGTGAAGACAGAATAATACTGACACCAAAAAGTTCAGTGCAATCTGTAGAAATGAGTATTCCTGTAGATAGGATATATATGTAAGATTGTTCTATGACTATATAGACGGTAACAATAATATTCACCTCTGTAGGACTCTAAAATAAGCTGTGATTCAGTAAGCAAAATTGCTAATGTATTCTATTCAATCCAGACTATGTTGAATGATATACGTGTCTACACATGCACCTTTACACAGCAATCTCTGGACACAGACTTCCAAGTAAGCAGTGCCTCTAGGTCTAAAAGGGTTTTCCAAGGTTAGGTCATCAGTATCTGATCCATGGGGGTCTAACACTCAGGACCCCTGCCAATTAGCTGTTTGAGAAGACACCGGCATTCGCAGTATCGCCGCGGCCTTCTCTGAGCTCACCAAGCACAGTGCCATCCATTTGATTGCGACTGTGCTTGGTATCACAGCTCAGCCCCATTCACTTCTACAGGGCTGCACCTAGGCCATGCACTGGTGCCTTCTCAAACAGCTGATCAGCCAACGTCTCGGGTATTAAAAATTATGGAAAACCTCTCTAAGCAGACGGCCTTAACTCCAAGCCCCGCTCATCTACAGGATCTGAACTATCCAGCGGATAGGTCATCAGTAGTAGTGTTTCGGAAAACCCCTTTAATGTATGGATATGTGCGTATAAGCACCTACTTCTCCATACAGCACGAATTCTGAGACCTCGGTTTGCACTTTATATGTTAGAACAATTTCTATATATCTAATATATAAAGCTGAGTGTATGTTCGCTAAAGGAATCCGCACGGTCGCATTTATAATCACACAATTTGGCACACGGGTACATCAGGTGTCCGGGAAGGTTTTAGAACAGGTCTCAGCTCTCCAGGATGTACCGTTCCTGAGATATTCCCAAAAAATGCATTAGCCAATAGAAGCCTGGTCACGTGACCCTTATCAGCCAATTAAAGCTCGCAGGCCAGTCTCCACATACACAGTTTTACTTCATATTTCCATAACAACCCAGCCATTTTTCTTCACTGCTGTAGGTGAGCTTTAAAGGAAACTGTCACCAGAATAATCGCTATTGAAGTAAAGCCAGGGCCTAATTGCACTTAGTACCTTATTTCAAGATGTGCCTTTGTTCCAGCAATAGTTTTTATCCTCTGAAAATCCAGTTTATTTGGTATGCAAATGAGCCAGTAAGGTGCCCAGAGGGGCGTCACTCATGCAGGAAGGAGCCCAGACGCGCCCCCTCCCACAATGTGTCCACCCTCAAAATTATTTGAGTTTCATCAGTTTTTGAACAGTATTAATGAGGTGTCACAGTTTACGTTGGTTCATTCCAAAGGGAAATACAGTTCTTGGACACTATGGTAACTATTTATGTACTCGGCTTTATGTTAAACCCACAGATAGGAACACCATGTTGCGGTATAACAGTTGCCATCCTAGAAAAATGGTTAGACATCATCCGTACTCACAATTCTTGAGAGCCAAATGTGTTAGACACAACTTTGAATACAATGATTGACAGGTTTTTAGAACGTGGTTATCCTTATAAATTACTAAAATCACATAAAGAGAAGTACCCTTATTAAGAAAACATCTAACATGCAGACTTCTAGAATTCCATTTATTTCTACATACTCAGAATTGAGTACTGATATTTCTAAGATCCTCAGACACCATTGGAGTATATTAGGCGGTTGCCTTATGAATGTTTCAGAATTCAAGTTCCCTCCACTTTTTTCATACCGTAGACCCAGGAGTTTACGTGATCAGTTGGTCAAGGCAGATGTGGGCTCCATGAGAATGCTTAGACAAAGCACATTGCCACATGCTGGACCGGGGTGTCTTCCATGTCTCAGCTGTGTCAATTGCTGGTATATCTGTAAGGGCAAATTGTTTGTCCATCCTGTGTCGGGGGGGGGTCTCAAATCGAATTGGGTTCCATCTGACATGTGACTCCAATTTTGTTATTTATGTTCTTTCATGCCCATGCAATTTGTTGTATGTTGGAGAGACTTCTACAGACATGAAGACAGGTCTTAATAACCATCGTTATACGATACGCAAAAAAAGACTTGATTTGCCTGTTTCTAAACATTTTGCCGATCTCAAGCATACTGAAAATGATTTGAAATGCTCAAATATGGATCATGTTCCAATGCCTAGGAGAGGTGGTAATAGAATAAATATTTTGAAGAAAAAAAGATGTAATGTGGATCTATAAACTCAATTCCTTAAAGCCACATGGCCTTAATGTTGATTATAAGATTGGTAAGGTATCATAGTAGGTAGCTTGCCCTCTGTTCCTTGGGGGACCTCTCTTTTACTGTGTATGGGGAGCATTTTTAGGACAAGTAATTGTACATTATTACTTCATTAATTAATTTTTCTCCTTTTTTTTCCTTCTTTTAGATGATGGGCTGGAAAAAAACATGGGGAAATGAAGAGACGGACACATTTACCGGATGTTTGAGTGACATCAGTGATGCATTGTTATGTGATCTACTGGATATGCCCGGGTTGCTGCCATTGATATTTGAATTATTATACTATTCATTGTGCATAATCCCATTTTTAGATATATTGTTACTGAATGTATGGAGTAGACCCCTCCTGGGCTTATTTCGTAGCGGAAAGGACCTGTTGCAGAGGCCGCATTAATCTGCAGGCATCTGTGAGGTTTTTTTTCTCTTTGGGTATGGGGGACATGCCCTGATTAGTGTATGTCCTACCTACCCTTATAGTCCATTAAAACATATGTGCTACTGTTAGACCTAGGGTTGTTTCGATACCAAAATTTTGATTCGGTTTCGATACCATAAAACAGTATTGCGATACCCGATACCATGCAAAAAAAATAAAACACCAAAAAAAGCTGCGTGCATTCCGCATTTTATGTAACGTCTGGCCCATAATAGAACGGTCTGATCCTATTTTTTTTTGGGGGGGGGGGGGGGGGACAAGGTGACAAAAAGAATGGCGAATCACGCATATTATTTTATTTTTTTCTGTTATTGCGTTCACTGCATAGGACATTTTTTATATTTTAAAAGTTTGGACTTTTCAGACGTGGCGATATGTAATATGTTTATTTATTTATTGTTATATATTTTATATGTAAAATTAGGAAAGGGGGCGATTTATACTTAATATTTAGATTTTTTTTTTACTTAGCCCTTAGGGGCTAGAACCCTTGTCCTATTCACCTTGATAGAGCTCTATTAGGGTAAATAGGACTTCACACTCTCCCTGCTGCCCTCTGCTTTGTACACACAGCAGCAGGGAGGTTACCATGGCAGCCAGGGCTTCAGTAGCATTCTGCCTACTATGGTAACCGATCGGAGCCCCAGGATTACACTCTGATCCACCAATGAGGAGGAGGGGAGGGGACCCTGCCACCAATGATTTTAATACTGGGGGAGGGGGGATTGGGGGGGTGCACTGCACCACCAATGATTTTAATACTGGGGAGGAGAGGGGGAGGGCGCACTGCGTCACCAATGATAATATAATTAACATTTAATACAGGGAGGCAGGTGCGGCACCTGAGGGGTTAATTGTCGCTAATCGCAGCTCCCGGCTCCGGGATTTGTATTAAACATTTACTTTTATTGGTGGCGCAGTGTGCCCGCCCCTCTCTCCTCATTAGTGGCCATGCCAGCAGTGGCACAGGGGGAGGGAGAGACTGCTTCCTTCTCCCCTGTGCTGCTGAGGGAACACGGAGAGCGCTGAGAGCAGCGCGCTCAATGTTCTCGGATACTAGACTGCGCAATAGCGAAGCCTAGTAGCGAAAAAAAGGCAAATCCTGGTATCGAGGTCGATACCAGGCAAAAGTATCGATTGGGTATCCAAAATTCGATACCCGAAACAACCCTAGTTAGACCCTGAATGCGTATCGGGAGTCTATAAAGCTGTATTTGTGTGTTGCCAGGGACTAAAATGGCGATGTATGCTGTCTGAGGAGTCTGCGCACGCGCTGAGTTCCTTTTAGTTCTTATACCTTTCCCAATATGGTCGCCGTACTTGGGGAAGGCTTACGTGCATGCCCCAATAGCCGTTGAACGGCATGGCGCTTTGTGCACAAACCGGGCATGCGCGGTGGTGATCGGGATACGCAGAGTTTTACACATGATGCCGCTATGAATGTGGTTTGCGTCTCCACCTGTTTATCCCTAATCTGGCCCATATTATACACTGCACCTGGCACTTTATTATACACAATCATTCTACATTTTAATCATAAATTTACATTATTGGGAATTATGCTAATTATGCATTTTGCAGTAATCACGAATATAATTTTGATTGTTTAGTGAATCATGGGTCTTTTTAATCATGTTTTTGTACGATTTTAATACTTTTTTTGTCATATTTGCTATTGTGTGAGTTTAATGATCAATTATGCACTAATGCTGTGAAATTGTTTAACCACGTATGCTATATATATAATGCATTTGGCCCTTGTCTTTGCTTGAGAAAGGCTCTATTGTTGAGCCGAAACGTCGCTGTACCACATGGGTGAATAAAAGTTTTTTTATTTTGGAGTGCTGCCCATTTTCATTCCATACCATACAGTGGGTTATCGCTTATTCCCATTGGGCACTGCACCCATTCATTACAATAGCTTTTTGTCTGTGCTGCTATTTTTTCCTTTTTATATATATATAATTTAACTATATACATACATGTACAGTGATTTGCTTATAAAATCCCTAATACACAGTAGAAACCACATCTGACAAGTTGACAAGTTCCATACCTTATACTTCTTTTCCAGGATTTTGGGCTTCTTGGGCGGCACAAGAGGAGGCGTTTCCTTTACATCTGATAAAACTGGACACATAAAACTTAGACTCAATCTACTGCAGGTCTGAGGACAATAAATGCGCATGCAAAGACCTACTTATCAAATCAGAGGTGAAAACATTAGTTATTATTATTATTATTAGTTATATTATCTATTCTTCCATTTAAGCTACAAATGGAAATGTTATATGTGCATTTTTACTTTGCAGAGAAATCACAACAATGCCACATGGCCTGATGTGTGACATCAACAGAACTAAAGCAGGTAATCTGCAGTGTTGCCACTAGAGGGCGATGATCCGAGCTCCTGTATTATTATTTGTCACTAAAATCAATGACTGTCAATAACTGTGGAGATACCGGGCACCGCTAGGGTGAAGAATAGAACCAGAGGACGGTAATCTATGAAGAAAGACGCAGGATATGTCGTCACCATGTAAAAAATTGTTCCAAAAGTATAACAAATTCATCAATAGGGCGTCAGGCCTGTAGGTACATACATGGTGCACCCGTATCAATACAGTACATTTTCCCCATATGCCACATAATTGAGCCTAATAAACCATGTTCCCCCGTCCACATTCCTACAATGCTGTGCAATTAAGACTTAGACATGTGAACACCTCTAAATAAGGCCTCATGCACACGACTGTTGTTGTGTCCCGTGTCTGTTGTTCCGTTTTCCGTGATTTTCTGCGGACCCATTGACTTTCAATGGGTCCATGGAAAACTCGGCTAATGCACCGTTTGTCATCCGCGTCCGTGATCCGTGTTTCCAGTCCGTCAAAAAAATATGACCTGTGTTTGCGGACCCATTCAAGTCAATGGGTCCATGAAAAAACACGGACGCACACAAGATTGTCATCTGCGTCCGTGATCCGTGTCAGTTTTTTTCCTATCATTTGCAAGGCAAACTTGACTTAGATTTGTTTTCACTTTCCTTCATGTCTGATGATCCTCCAAAAATCAAGGAAGACACACGGAAACAAAAACGAAAACGGATCACGGAACAACGGAACCCCGTTTCGCGGACCGCGAAAAAATACTGTCGTGTGCATGAGGCCTAAGGCTGGATGGAGCGCTATTATAAATAAGTGCACTACAAATCCCAGCACAAGCACTGCTTTGGGATACATGGAGCTGCTTTCTTAGAGCTCAATGTACTGTAAGCTGCTCTGGGTCCAGTTTGTGGCTCCTTGCTCACCCCTGGGCCCTGGAAGGGAAATAATTAACAGGGACAGTAATGAAGCATGCTCTAGGTATCTGGAGGGCCTCTTACATGACAAGTCCCTCTTGGTTGTCATTTTCTTCCTCCTGATTGGAAACTCGTCAATTTTTAGCTCTCCGTCATCAGAGACGTATTCATACTCGTCCCTGATCGGCTTGTTTTTGTCTTCTTTAAAATTCTGCAAGGATCCAAAGATGCTGGGGCTGTTCTGGGGCTTGATTCCCTTGTGACTGTGAAAAAGAACCAAATGTTACAAAGGAACAAAAGAAGTAAGTCCAGACAAGTGCAAGTCACCTGAGCTCCCAGTGTCCGGACAGGCGGCATACTGACTTCAGTGATGGCTGCTATGAAGCCACTACATAGGGCTGTACTACATTGTCTGCAGACCGCATGTTGGGATCCTATATATTTCTCTGTAGGTGGAGCGGTATACAAAGTGAATCTCCAGTACAGAGAGAATATTAAAGGGAACCTGTCACCGGTATTTTGTGTATAGAGCTGAGGACATGGGTTGCTAAATGGCCGCTAGCACATCCGCAATACCCAGTCCCCATAGCTCTGTGTGCTTTTATTGTGTAAATATTGTGTAAAAAACAAATACCCAGTCCCCATAGCTCTGTGTGCTTTTATTGTATAAAAAAAAAACTAATTTGAAACATATGCAATTTAACCTGAGATGAGTCCTGTACATGAGATGAGTCAGAGACAGGACACATCTCAGGGTAATTTGCATATGGATCAAATCATTTTTTTAACACAATAAAAGCACACAGAGCTATGGGGACTGTGTATTGCGGATGTGCTAGCGGCAATCTAGCAACCCATGTCCTCAGCTCTATACACAAAATCCCGGTGACAGGTTCCCTTTAAGGGCTCATGCACACGACCGTAGGTATTTTGCAGTCCGCAAAAAATACAGATGATGTCCGTGTGCATTCCGTATTTTGCGGAAAAGAACAGCTGGCCCCTAATAGAACAGTCCTATCCTTCTCCGTAATGCGGACAATAATAGGACATGTTCTATTTTTTTGCGGAACAGAAATACGGACATACGGAAACGGAATGCACACGGAGTAACTTCCGTTTTTTTGCGGACCCATTAAAATGGTTCTGCATATGGTCCACCAAAAAAACCTGAATGGACACGGAAAGAAAATACATTTGTGTGCATGAGCCCTAAAGGAAAGGAGTTTGACTGATGCAATAGAGACTCTGCTTGCCATGTGCTAATAGAATATATGGCACGTTAACACATTAGTGGGAGGCAGATAACAGTGGAGGTGCAGACATATTACGTGTCAATATGTACCGCTGTATATCTGATGTCGCAGCCTGAAAATTACATGTTTGCGAACTGTCACTTTGTTTTAATGATATTCAATCAGGCAGTTAACCGTATTATACTCAATATCGCCAATCTTGGTAGTGTTATTTAGTTATCCCACTCCAAGTGCAAGTCACCCCAAGTGATACAGTGGTAACCAGTAGTAGGATATGGATACTTATAAGTGCAGCTATAAGATTTGTAGTCAGCAGAACAATCTGGTTGCAGCTTAACCTTGTGGGGAAAAAGTGTCTTCCCGGGCAAATGCAAATGCCTACGTGAAAAAGTAATGGGGTTTTAAGTCACCTCCTTTCAATTAATAACTCGTTAGTACCTGCTAATGATGAAGAGATGCCCCATGCGGATTAAAAATGACGTCCAGATATCCAATTTAACAAGTAATGGTAGGAACAATGACTACCCTAATGAACCCAGGTACCTCAGTCAATACTAACTGGCATTGTAACCTGACTCTTTAAACGACATCTGTCAGCAGATTTGTACCTATGAAACTGGCTGGCACTTGGCAGCTGAAGGCATCCGTGTTGGTCCCATGTTCCCGCATTGCTGAGAAAAAGGATGTTTTAATATATGCAAATGACCCTCTAGGAGCAACAGGGGCGTTGCCGTTACACCTAGAGGTTCTGCTCTCTCCGCAACTGCCGCCCGCTCAACTTTTATTGTCGAGACAGCAGAACCTCTAGGTGTAATGGTAACGCCCCCGTTGCTCCTAGAGGATCATTTGCATATATTAAAACATAATTTTTCTCAGTAATATGGGCACATATGAACATGGGACCAACACAGATGCCTTCAGCTGCCATGCCAAGTGTCAGCCAGTTTCAGAGGTGCAAATCGGCTGACAGATGCCCTTTAAATTTCTCAACAGAGACATGGCCTAGTCACAGCCTGTGCTATAAATGTACAATACTCTGAGTGGAGATCAGGGATCCTCCGACCACAGATCCACCTGGTAAGCCAACAACCAATATGAAGATTGCATGGACAGATGGTCAGGAGCGTGCACAGTTATTTCTCCACTCTAGCTTATGGGAATCTAAGCAGCAAGCTAACATTCTTGGCATAGTAATATGTAGTAGCAGTCATTGTTGGAGGATCTGAAATCTGGGACCCCCAGCTTTAGTATTAAGCCTGGAACTTTCAAAGAACTATCAGCTAATGTTGGAGGGGCGCCCATAGGCTTTAAAAGGAGTCTGTCACCAGGAAATTCACTGATAAACCAGGCACAATGTATTGTAGGGCTAGCTCAGCTGAATGTAATGATGCCTTTCACTTAGCAATCCGTTGCATCAATTTAGAGAAAAAGTACAGTTAAGTGCACAGAGGGTGGGCTCAACACATTCTGTGCACCCTTGCTCCTCAGGCCGTCCATCTCTGACAGGGCCAGGTGAGATGGCTATGCAGGAACCTGGCCCTGTCAATCAAGACAGAGAATGATGGGCTGGCTGAGGAAGCAGAATGTGCTTGGGCCCACCCTTGGTGCACTTAAAGGGGTTGTCTCACTTCAGCAAGTGGCATTTATCACGTAGAGAAAGTTAATACAAGCCACTTACTAATGTATTGTGATTGTCCATATTGCTTACTTTCCTGGTTTGATTCATTTTTCCATCACATTATACACTGCTAGTTTCCATGGTTACGGCCACCCTGCAATCCATCAGTGGTGGCCGCACTTGCTTACTATAGGAAAAAAGTGCCGGCCTCTCTGGTGGCCAGGACCATGGGTGCGAACGTAGGCTGGTGCTTTTTCCTATAGTGTGCAAGCACGACCACCGCTGATGGATTATACGGTGGTCGTAACCATGGAAACAAGCAATGTATAATGTGATGGAAAAATGAATGGAGCCAGCAATGGAAGCAATATGGACAATCACAATACATTAGTAAGTGCCTTGTATAAACTTTCCCTAAATGATAAATGCCACTGCTGAAGTGAGACAACCATTACATATAGATTAAAATTAAATTTTATCCAGAATAAAGCAATAAATCACCAAGTGAAAGGTATCATTACATTCAACTGAGCTAGCCGTACGAGCCATTGTGCCAGGTTTATCATTAAATTCCTGGCGAGAGACTCCCTTCAAAGGGGTTTTCTGACTTTTTTATAATGATGACCTATCCTTTTTTGAAACATGAATTTTTTTTGAAACATGAACTGATGACTTATCCTCAGGATAGGTCATTAGTACCTGATTGTTGGGGGTCCAGCACCCCAGACCCCCTGCTGACCAGCTCTTTGAGGAGACTACAGCGTTCACAGCTCACCAGACACAGGAGCTGTTCATTGTACATCAGCTCTGCCTGGTATCACAAATAGGGCTGAGCCTAGGCCACGTGACCGTCCCACCTACCGGTATGCCACCAATGTATGAAGTGAGACAACCCCTTTAATACCAGGGGTACAATTGACACACCTGGCGCCGCTGATCTCCAGCAGAAACAAAGGATTAGACAGGTTGAAACCCAAACTGTTAGATCCTCATTTCTCCAATGTCAATTGGCAGAAGCCATCAATTAAAATCTATTAGCATGTACATCAATAGTGCGTCCTATGTGCCAAGTGATCTGAAACCAGGTGCCTGATGGGAGTATCAACGCAAAGTTTGTGTTTTTCTTGAAAGATGTCTTTTTTTTTTTCCGAGATCTCCATACCTGAATAGCTTCTTGCCAGAAAAGGAGAATTTAAATTTGCTGTCCTTAATCGAGGAAAACGGGCTTTTCTGTATTTTATGCTCCTCTTCCATCTTCAGTAAGGAATCTGGCTTGCTGTTCTGCAGAGTAAGGAAGTAAATGGGTTAATCAGTCTTCCAGCGCGTTCACCATTAAATACGTCACCTTGATTGGTTTCGCCTTCTTCCCAATCAGTTCGGGTTCATTTTGCACATTTCTATTGTACTGTAAACATATTTAAGGCACGGCGATGCAATATTGCAAAGTGTATCTCAATCTGCCAAGTATGATCACAGAGAATATATACAGTTGTCAAAAATGCACATTAACTTAATGATCTCATTTTTTTTTTTTAGCACAAGGAGAAGGCACAGAATTGCGTTTGAGGACAACAGAAGTCATTTAGGAAAGATAAAAAAAATGTGCAGTTCAAAATCCGTTTTCTGCAAATCTCTGCGGATGACTGACTGCCTGAATGTCTATGTGCAGATGCTGCGCTTGATGATATGCAAGGAGCACGGTCAGGAATACAGATGATGGCAAATATAATAATGTCCCACCATCTTTTCAGCTCGTTACTGTTGTGCGGAGTCATGAATACAAATGAAAATGCAGACTGACAAGTTTCATTCCTATGAATAGTGGATTTGGTAAGGAGTCTGGACACTAGCAGATGGGACCTTTTCAGTCTTAACAATTTGCGCAGGCTCGGCCCTTTGAACCCCTCTCTTCCGGCTTTCCAATTTTAGTCATGGTCATCAATGGGTGACCATGTAACAAATGGCAAGGCTGAGGTGGCAGCTTGGGAGTCACTGGCATATAGAGGCTGTCCTCTTAGGACCCCAATCTATGAAATCTAATGGTCTTATAGAGCACATGGATGGGGGATGGCTGATTGAGATAAATCCCTTTCATAGGGTGGATAACTTACGTTTCATCTATAGACTGTCACATACAAACGCCTCAATCATGAACCTTGGTCTGTGACCGGCTTCTGGCTCCATAATAGTTAAATATGGCTGCTGGTAAGAACTGCTTTCTGGATCCAGCTCCAAGAGGAAGGAGAAGACAGGACCAGCAGTGAAGGACATGGGAAGGAAGTTAGAGCGTATCCGTGATTGGCACAGTTTTGATTTTTGACCAAAAGTTGTGCAGCCCCCGAGACAACACTTTCCTGTCACCTGAGATCGTAAGGCTCGGACTTTATAGTTGTGAGTCAGCAACATGGTTCAGATGGGGACAACACCTACAGCATTCCCACCCCAACTGGGGTGCCTATAGTAGCTCTGCCAACCAATACTCCCTCCAAGCCTTTGTAGCTAGCAGTTTGGGATCCGGTCCCTGCTCCCTCTAAGCTAGGCCAGTACAGAACTAAGTAGGTATTAATATACAGAACCCTAATAAGTATATATAAAGCATCCACATATACAGGGGCACATAACATCCAGGCAAAATAGCGTTAAACAGCATTCAAGTCTAGCAGAGTGAAGTTGTGGTCTACATGCCCGGATGTCTAGGATGGTGCAGGGGTTAACTTCTGTACCCATGGCGGTCTAGGGCAGTGATGGGGTTATGTCTCTATGTCTGGTTGTGTATGGCAGTAAAGGTGCTAGTGTGTCAGCATCCCGGATCTAGGGCAGTAAAGGGGTTTTCTCATCTCAGTCAATGGGGGCATATCGCTAGGATATGCCCCCATTGTCTTATAGGTGTGGGTCCCACCTGCACCTATATCAAGAACAGAGCCCCAAAAGTGAAGGAGAGCGCACTGCGCATGCGCAGCCACCCTCGATTTATTTCTATGGGGCCGCCGAAAATAGCCGAGCGCTGGCTCGGCTATTGCTGTCTGCCCCATAGAAATAAATGGGAACATGGGCCGCGCATGCACGGCACGCTCCCATTCACTTCTATGGGAGAGGTGGGCATTAGCGCTTGGTGGTGGACGGACCCGGGGAAATCTGGGGTCCTCCAGCCACAGCGCTCTCCGCTCCGTTCTCGATATAGGTGCGGGTCCCAGCGTTAGGACCCGCACCTATAAGACAATGGGGGCATATCCTAGCGATATGCCCCCATTGTCTAAGATGGGAATACCCCTTTAAGGTAAGGATCCTGATGGACTCTAGGCCAATAACAAGGTTAATGTCAGTATGCCTGGTGGATTAGGGCAATGAGGGGTTAAGTCATGTGTCCTTGATAATCTAGGGCAGAGGAGTTCATTTTAATAGCCCTGATGAAGGGCAGTGGAAGTGTTAATGCTACCTACCTGGGATCCAGTGACTGCTCATGTCTCCAGCATTATCCTAGCAGCAACAAGTGGCAAAATACTGACAGTTCTGCTTCCTGTTTTCTGCCTGCACTGATCATGGTAAGAAGTGCAGATAGGGGGACAGGGAGGACTCCACAGCTGTAACAGTACCCAGGGGTGGACTGGGAACTTAAAGGGGTTGTCTCACTTCAGTAAGTGGCATTTATCATGTAGAAAAAGTTAATTCAAGGCACTTACTAATGTATTGTTATTATCCATATTGCTTCCTTTGCTGGCTGGATTCATTTTTCCATCACATTATATATGACCACCCTGCAATCCAGCTGCTTGTACACTATAGAAAAAAGCTCCAGCCTATGTGAGCTCCTACGGTCCCAGAGAGGCCGGCATTTTTTCCTATATTGTGCAAGCACGACCGCTGCTGATGGATTGCAGGGTGGTCGTAACCATAGAAATGAGCAGTGTATATGTGATAGAAAAATGAATCCAGTCAGCAAAGGAAGCAATATGGACAATCACAATACATTAGTAAGTGCCTTGTATTAGCTTTCTCTACATGATAAATGCCACTTGAAGTGGCCTGGATTTTTTTTTTAAGTGGCCCCCATGTTGTAGGTGGGTCCAGACAGAAGGCAGGGCAACAAACGTAGCCAGGGACAACAGAAGTAGGTGGGGCCAGCAATACTGTAGTACAGAATAAAATACCGCCCCCGCAGAGCCAAATACCACAGTGCAACACAGTACTTCTACCTGCGCCACAGTATGAAACTGTATCATCGTCCCGGGGGCAGCAGTACAGTTAAATTCAGGGGGGTACCTGCCGCTCCTGGCCTGGTGTATAAGTACCTGATGTTTCTACCTTAATTAATGCTGAGAGCATCAGATCTTTATGTACCCGAGGAGGCCTTGGGTGCCCGCTGTGGGCATCTGCCCACTGGGAAATTTCCCTGTAGGGTCTATGGCCAATTCGCCCCTGAATGTATAATTGCACAGTTCTCTCTATGATCAGGCAGAATTATTAGGGAGAGCTTTGCTTAATCATTAGGGACTCTGTGCAGGAGCAGACTTTTTGGGGTTACTAAGCAATCACTACTGTATTCTATCTTATTTCATAAGCATGCCCAGGGGGAGTGCCCGCTGTCCTACCACCTAGTGCTGCACAGTGGAGGTGCTGGAACCCATTTAGACTCCAGATGTGTAATAGAGAAACAATGGAGAGGATTCAATTCCTTTTCTCCTATCACTTGTAGGCTGCACTTACCATCCCAGCACTTGCCATGGGTGTAAGGGTGGGCATGATACAATAATGCTGTAGTAAATAGTTAAACACATAATGAACGCTGCAGTTTAAAAAGTATAAATGGTTCCCTGCATTCTCATGAAATAAAAAAAGATGAAATACACTTGATGATCCTCCTCCGGAAAAGCCTGAGCATCAAGTATCTTTAAAAAGGAGCCATAATTGAGTAAGATTTTTGTCAGTGACTAATAGGTTTTATTTCTTTGCATCCTTTCACTTCATGGAGACCTCTCAGCTATCATAGCACAAAAGAAAATAGTTCCCGCAAGTGATAATTACATGTGATTATCAGATACAATGCAGCCGAGAAGGGAAATTACTGGTTTGGATTTAATGTAAGGCATAGGATGCTTATGAGACCAAGCTGTAAAACTAAGCTGAATGTTTAAAATCGAAAGATTATTTCTTTTGGAAAATTCAGGGTTTCCTGCCTGCAAAGACCAGGACGTGTTTAGTCAATTTCCTAGTGACAATCGTCCTGCTCTGCTTTTAACGCAGTTCATTGGGGGATTGGACTAGACAACTAGAGAAGGGGCTACATTACCCCTCAATACATGCCTGCTCAGCCAGTTACTGCCTGAGGCGGACCACCACCACCATTTCATAAGTGTCAAGCTGGGACCAGCAAGGATCCAGTTGGAATGGCAGCAGTGACGGACTGGTTAGGAGTGTAATCCTTCTTTTTAACCTATTTGTCCCATATAATAAAAAATGGAATCCCTCCATACAACCTCTTTAACGTAAACCTAACATTTATGGCAGGTTGGAAAATCCACGCCCTGACTGGCTGTTAAAGACAACCGACTGTAACAATCTGTTCCACTTTTCATGCCTTATGTTTTTTGTCTAGAAGTCTCCCTGGATCACTTGTATTGTTTACCTTGTATTTCCACTTTGCCTCTGTCTTTATTTTATTCTGCTCTCGGATTTCAAACTTTTCAATCTCGTTGTTCTGTTTCACTGCTGGTTCCTCTTTGATGGGGACGCTTATTTCTTCTTTAGGTGTCTGGAAAAGAGAAATGGCCATAACTAACAAAAAGGTGAAAATGTGTACTTCACCAGGACTGTAGGTCAGGTAGTGTAGACTGTAGTATAGACTGTAGAGTAGACTGTAGGTCAGGTAGTGTAGACTGTAGTACAGACTGTAGGTCAGGTAGTGTAGACTGTAGTACAGACTGTAGGTCAGGTAGTGCAGACTGTAGTACAGACTGTAGGTCAGGTAGTGCAGACTGTAGTACAGACTGTAGGTCAGGTAGTGCAGACTGTAGTACAGACTGTAGGTCAGGTAGTGCAGACTGTAGTGTAGACTGTGGGTCAGGTAGTGTAGACTGTAGAGTAGACTGTAGGTCAGGTAGTGTAGACTATAGCATAGACTGTATGTCAGGTAGTGTAGACTGTAGTATAGACTGTAGGTCAGGTAGTGTAGACACTAGTATAGACTAGTGTAGACTGTAGGTCAGGTAGTGTAGACTGTATGTCAGATAGTGTAGACTGTAGGTCAGGTAGTGTAGACTGTAGGTCAGGTAGTGTAGACTGTAGGTCAGGTAGTGTAGACTGTAGGTCAGGTAGTGTAGACTGTAGTATAGACCGTAGGTCTGGTAGTGTAGACTTCTGGTATAGACTGTAATGTAGACTGTAGGCCAGGTAGTGTAGACTGTAGAGTAGACTGTAAGCCAGGTAGTGTAGACTGTAGAGTAGACTGAAGTGTAGACTGTAGACAGGTGTAGAAAATGATAAATGAGACAGGCCTGGCGGCCCGCCCATGCCATGGCCTCCCTTTTTTTTAGACCTACTGTGAGCAGGGAAATGTTACAATCTGCGACAGATATACGCCAGGAACTGGGGTATATCAGTACGTAAATGATCCCCTAAGTATGTTGTTAATCTATCTACTGAATAATATAACTTTAGATTCATTTATCTAATACTGAATGGTCTATCCATTTGTAATCAAGCTATCTATGGTCAATCTAGCTATCATCTATCTTTCTAGGTCTCTTAGGTATAAAGAAATATTAGCATTATCATGGCGATCACATTATAATGGGTGCACACATAGACAGGCGATATACTCACTGTCGCCTTCTTTGGTGTGTCGATTTTAATGAGAGCATCCTTAGTGTGAGCCTCAAGAACATCGAGGTCAGGGGACTCCGTTCCTGAAGACGGTGAATCTTTGACCTTCTTTGCCTTCTTTTTGCCTCCCTCTTTACTTTTAGGTGGTTTTGGAGGTTTGGGCGTTTTAGGAGGTTTGGGCAGTTTGGCACCTTTTGGAGGTTTTGTCTCTTTGGGGGGTTTAGGCAGTTTTGGAGGCTTGGGTAACTTTTCGCTCTTAGGAGACTTTTTTTTCATCACTTTTTCCACAGGTGGGGGGGAGTCTGGCACGGGTGAGGGAGGTTCTTCTTTCTCGATTTTCTCTGAAATATTGTTCCCTTCTGGAATTGTGTTGGCACTGATGTCTGTTTTGTTGACTTTTGATGCATTCTGAGTAGAGAAAAAAGACTGGTTATTTAAAGGAGTTGTGTCATCTCACTAGGATATGCCACCAATGTCTGATAGGTGCAGGTCCCGCACCTATTTTAAGGATGGCGCCAGCAAAGTGAAGAGTGGACTGTGCACGCACAACCGCCCTGCATTCATTTCTATGGGACTGACGAAAATAGCAGAGAGCCTCGTTTGGCCATTTTCGGAAGTCCAACAGAAATGAAAGGGAAACACAAGACGCAAACGCATCCACCGCTCCATTCACCTTTATAGGGCTGACGGAAATAGCTGAGCCAGTGCTCGGCTATTTTTAGCAGTCCCATAGATATGTATGGAGGGCAGCTGTGCATGAGCGGTCTGCTCTCCTTCACTCTGCGGAGTCCGATCTAGAGAAAGCCACCTCTGGGACCCTCATCTATCATTCATTGGTGGCATATCCTTGAGACGACACAACCTCTTTAATCTGACCACACACAGTAGGCTTGAGATGCCAGCAGCTGGACTGCCATCAAGCAAAGAAGATGGATGGGGAATAGTTTGGGCTATTTGCATACCCTGGACTCCTAAGCTCAGGGAAATAATACAGTGGACTCCAAAGTACCGCTGCGGATGACTGATAGCGAGAACGAAAAGCATCCTTGGACCAATCTAGCGGTTTCAGTGGTGGTGGGGTATTGAACATGGTGTACTCATCAAAAATTATATTTGCTTTTCATGTTGAAAGGAAGCAGCAGAAAGTTGCCTTTCCGGTTTAGCAGAGAGACCCCTAAAGACCCACCTCTGTTAACCGTATTTCTTTGGCAAGGTCCTTGATGAGTTGTGAGGGTTTGAAATGTTCTGGAAGTTCATCTTCATGTTCTAACAGAGCCTGGAAGAAACAATGGCAATATGTTACCAACTACAGACACAAAAGAAGGCCCACCTGGCTTAAAGGGGCTTTCCCATTTAAGACATTTATGGCACATGCACAGGATATTTCATAAATGTCTGATAGAACCACATCTCCAGAACAGAGGTCTCCCAACAACCGTCTCATGACCACGGAGAATGTTGAGGTGGCCACGCATGTGCAGCTCTCTCCATTCACTTCTATGGGAATGTCTAAGATGGAAAAACCCATTCAAATTGGTAATAGAGCTATTCAAAGAGAATTCCTTTCTTAGAATTGTATGGCCTGTACCTATGACATGCCATCACAATATGACTGGTGGGATCTGATCTCTGGGACCCCTGTCAATCCCAAAAACAAATGAGTAGTTTCCATACAAAGAGGGTTGTCACGAAATCTGTGAAGGAGCCAAGCAATTAGTGATACTGGGATTTACACCGAAGGATGTATCTCCTTTGGTGTAAATCCCAGTATTCAGACCCATACTGGTGAGAAAGTGATGGTATATCTTCTCAATATACCATTATTTCAAATTGTGGGAAAACCTCTTAAAGGGATCATTATCTTCCAACCTCTTACAGCAAGTTATAGCGTTTAGGGTATTTTTATTTTTTTGGAAAAGTTTCTTCACTACATTATGCAACTTTCCAATATATGTTGTGCTTCAATTCCTCACAGTTTTCAAGATCTCTGCTTGAAGTCAGTAAGTGGTAAAATTGATAAGTAATAGTTTTTGCCATAATTATTCCATTTTTGGTAATCTACCCCTCACCCAGCTCCAAACTGAAACAGAGCCTTCACATGTGAATAAACCTTTAAATTGGGAGGTTAAAACCCCGATCTCATCTTATCTCAAAAATACACGCGTTTATTAGAAGGAGACCTAATGAGCTGCACATCTGTGTGACGTCAGGATCTCAGCCTTTAGATTTAAACAATTAATGCTTCCATTCACTGAAAGTACACAGTGATACAATAAATTACAATGCAATTGTATAAATGACACAAGGCCTTTCAGAATAGCATGCGGTTTATTTTTTAAAGACAGTGAAGTATACAATAGTATTAAAGGGCATGAAATGGTCGTCCGCAGTAGATCGGTGCTTGTCTGTAGAAAAATAGGCTTTCTATAATATGCTAATTACCCCCTAGGTGCCATGAGGGTGGTGCTGTTGCACCCAGAGGCTCCGTTCTCCGTCTGCTATGACATGCCCCCACTGCTGTGACAGGCAGGCCAGACAGCCTTGCCCTGAAGTCTCGGCGGGAGCGCATGCGCAGTAAAGGGATGAAGATCTCTTTACTGCACATGTGCCGAACGCGCTCTTGCGAGAAATCAGGGCTAGGCGTGAATACGTTTTCACTGCTTGGCCTGTGTATCACAGCAGTGGGGGAACACCATGGCTGACAGGGAGCAGACCCTCTGGGTGCAATGGCACCACCCTCATGGCATCTAGGGGGTAATGTGCATATTATAAAAAGCCTTTTTCCTACCGACAAGCACTGATCTACTGCAGCCGACCGTTTCACCTACGGTTAAAGTGATGACAGATGCCATACAAAATCCAACAGAGCGATAAGGAACATCAACTACTCCATATTAAGGATCTATACTTCTGGTTTACATAACTTACATGTTTTTTCGTCCATGATCTAAAGGCTCCATTCAGAATTTTGGCTCCTTGGACAAGGTGAGGCGCAGGCTGCTTTCCCGACTTATGTAATGCTGCAGAAATACAACACACAAGATTAATAGTGCAATTTATATGTTACCAAGATGACAGAGACATGTTCATGTTATTAGTATGTGAATGATTCAAGTGTACATTTTTTTGCGTTTTCAGTATCACATGATTCTTTTCAGCCAATCAGCAGCCCCGACAGATCATCTGTGATTAGAAACAGAAATTATTGGTTTTATTTTCAGCCCCCCGATAGGCACTTTGGGGGGGCTGTTTCGCAGATGTAGGATTAGTGTATGATACTGAACTCGGGGATGTCACAGTGATTATATTTTCTTGTGTCTATTGTTCTGTATGTAAATGAATTTTTCTGCCCAGACCTCATAATCTAATTGTGGAGTATGGAAATTATGCAGTATGGGAACCAGGCAGTCTGTCAATAGAGCAGAGGCCACAGGAAAAACAGCCGGCACTCACTCAATTTGCACGTTGCACGGGATAGGAAGGGGTCTCCACAAACATTCAAGGAAGATCCCAGCAATCGTGTCTTCAAGGCATCCTACAGATGACCATAGACAGGAGACAGCGATCAGTGTAGACCCGTCTAGTGGCCCTTATCTCCTATTGACCATATCGGCCAGTGATTGCCTGAACAGACGGTCCAAGGAGTTTCCAGTGTGTCTAGTCCTAGAACAGGGGGTGGGGAATCTCCGGCCAGTGAGCCATATGATCTTTTTATATTGCCCCCGGCTCCCTGTCAGAGCATACGGTATTTTTCAGACTATAAAACACATTCCCCCCCCTCCCCCCCCAAAAAAATAGGGGGGAAAGTTCCAGTGAGTCTTATAGTCTGAATGCTAATGAACGCTTCCATTATGGAGGCAGAGGAAGGTGAGGGCAGCATGCGCTGGCTGTACTCACCTTCCCTGGTCTTCTTCTGGGTCCCGCTCTGTGTCCTGATGCATACAGCGTCAGGACGAAGTGCACGTAGGTACGCACTATGACTTGACGCTGTCAGGTCACACTGCACAGTGGGACCTGGAGGAAGCAATAAGGGGAGTGGGGAGTCCTGGATCTGCGGCGCCACCCAGAGTAAGCGAGATTATATAGATATATATATATATATATATACACACACATACACTGTGTGTGAGTATGTATATATATATATATGATCTGAGGTCTGATGGGGGTCTGATCGGAGTCTGACAGGGACTGGGGAGTCTGATGGTGGTTGTGGAGTCAATCCGAGGCTGAATGGGGCGGGGGGGGGGGGGGTCTGATCTGAGGCTAATTGAATCTCATCTGAGGCTGGGGGGTCTGATCTAAGGCTGATGTAGGCTGGGGGTTCTGAAGGGAGGCTGATCTGAGGCTGATGGAGGTTGGGGGGTCTGATCTGAGGCTGATGGAGGTTGGGGGGTCTGAGCTAATTATATATGTTTGGCCAAATATAGCAGTCTTTTGTATAGAGAATTTTGTATGGCCCGCAAACAATGTTACAAATATCCAAATGGCCCTCGGGAGCAAAAAGGTTCCCTATCCCTGTCCTGTAAGAAAGAGGGAAGTGGTGCGCGGCCTCGAGCAGAGTCAGACAGCAAGTATAAGGGTGTGGCCACACTTGGCGTAAACCCTAATGATTTTCCCAAGCAGACAGGGGCGGATTAGGTGGGCCAATGCCTATGGAGCCATCCAAGCCCTCCTCACAGCCACCGGGTGGGTACATTATAATCTCTCATCATTAATTAATGCTAGGAGCATCACGTACAGTAGGTCTCTGGCATGCGGCCACAGGTGCCCTCCTGAATTCAACTGCATTGTTCTCCTTAGTACAGTGGTACTGTGGCGGGGCTGGCAGTGCTTTGTATTGCACTGTTTTATTTGATTCTGCTGGGGTGGTATTTTGTGCTGCACTATGGCATTGATGGCATCGCCTACTTCTGTTGATCCTGCCTACCTATGTTGCCCCTGCCATCTGTCAATTTGGACTTGCCTACAACATGGGGACACTTTTAAGGTTTTTTCCAGGGCCACTTGAAGTTCCCAGTCCACCCCTGCCAGCAGAATTGCGTGCGGAAAATCTGCTGACTTTACAGTAGCAGCAAAAAGGATGAGATGAAATCCACCGTGAAATCCACACATAACTTGACATGTGGTGCAGATTTTAAGTCCACAGCATGTCCCTTTAGGACTTCACCCTGTGCAATGAAGAACCTGCAGCACCCCTGCGGTACTTTCTGTAACAAACTATGCAGCATTTGGTGCGGAGTTTGCTGCAGCAGAAGATCGGCATTGGACTTCTACGTGTTTGAAAAGCATATCCCCACCAAAAAATGAAGCTTACCATTGAAATTATAGCTTACGTGGTTCATACTCAACAATATGTTCAAGTTCTAGATGTTTCCTAGCAACAGGTACTGGAGACAGTAGGTGACTACACCGAAATCCCACATTCCTGTGGAGGGTATTTAGCCACTGTACTGAAGAAGCGCTCGTGGTTGGGTAGCAAACCATTCATAGATTTGCAGACAACAGGTAAAAATAGAGGACTCCTGGCCAATGTCAGATGGTTGACCTGGGGTGCTTGCACCGGTTAGGCTCTTTTCACTTTAGCACTATTTCTGTTCTTCTGCTCTGTGATCTTTGGAAAGTGATTTTCTGACATTTTTCAGAAAGAAAGGTTGGTACCCAACTGCTTGCATCTACTGAGGACTAGCTGCAGCCAGGACTTCTTCTGGGAAGATAGTCAATGCACTGGCCAGAAGATCTCTCTATTTTACATACCTTTGAACTTCTCAAGTAGATGTCTTCCCACATACCAACAAGCAGTCTCATAACTTGGGAACTGGGTTAAGCTGACAATCTTCAGTCTCTTTTCTACCTCATAGGCTCTGCGGGATAAGGGATATAACAAGTTACTAAAGTCAGAAAATATACCTTGGTCATTTTAAGCAGCGAGCGGTTGACACTGGCTGGTTGCTAGGAATATGTTGCCTGACCACTGGGCTATCTCAAAGGTATTAATCGGATATATTCTAAAAATGATCCGGTATCCTCTTTTCTAATAAATGCACAATATACAGCCCCTCAAACTGCATTACTTAAAGGCGTTCTCTCACTCCAGCAAGTGGCATTTATCATGTAGAGAAAGTTAATACAAGCCACTTACTAATGTATTGTGATTTTCCATATTGCTTCCTTTGCTGGCTGTATTAATTTTTCCATCACATTATACACTGCTCGTTTCCATGGTTACGACCATCCTGCAATCCATCAGCAGTGGTTGTGCTTGCACACTATAGGAAAAGGTGCCAACCAGAATCGGAGGACCAGGGAAAAGCACCGGCCCATGCATGTTCCTCTGGTCCTGGCTGGCACCTATTCCTATAGTGTGCAAGCACGACCACCGCTGATGGATTGCAGGATGGTCGTAACCATGCAAACTAGCAGTGTATAATGTGATGAAAAAATGAATGCAGCCATCAAAGGAGGCAATATGGACAATCACAATACATTAGTAACTGCCTTGTATTAACTTTCTCTACATGATAAATGAAGTGAGACAATACTGATGGAGATGTGGATCTCATTCTTCATTACAGCTCACCCAAGATGGCCCCCATATCCTCCTGTAGAGGACAACGCATTATTTACTCAAGTTGGGAACAAAGCACTAAGCTTACGTCTATCCAAGAAGACCCTCCACCTTTTGGTGTCATATATGATGTATGCTGTACTGGTGTTAGTGAGAAACCATTACAATATGGCGCTGGCACACAGATGTTTACATTAGTTCACATACCAAAGTATGTAAGATAGTGCACAATGCGCAGATGCTAAGTGTTATCTCTTTTCTTCTTAGCCAATGAAGCAATGGCCTGAGCCTCAGTAGGGGAACGCCCTCTCTTAAGTTGTATAAACTGCTTAACTTACTGTAATAAAGAGAGAGATAGTCTTTGACCCACCTGTGTGCAAATCTGCCCCATCTGAACTCACCCTAAGGCTACTTTCACACTGGCGTTTTGGCTTTCCGTTTCTGAGATCCGTTCAGGGCTCTGACAAGCGGTCCAAAATGGATCAGTTTTGCCCTAATGCATTCTGAATGGATAAGGATCCGCTCAGAATGCATCAGTTTGCCTCCGTTCTATCTCCATTCCACTTTTTAGTGTCCGTCTGACGAAACGGATCCAAACGGATCCGTTCTGACACACAATGTAAGTCAATAGGGACAGATCCGTTTTCACTGACACAATATGGCACAATAGAAAAGGGATCCGTCCCCCATTGACTTTCAATGGTGTTCAAGACGGATCAGTCTTGGCTATGCTAAAGATAATACAAACGGATCTGTTCTGAACGGATGCAGACGGTTGTATTATCTGAACGGATCTGTCTGTGTAGATCCATGACGGATCCGCACGAAACGCAAGTGTGAAAGTAGCCTTAGGAAGGATTAATTGTATGTGCAAGTCTCCCTTAAAATACTTATTTCTATACGGAATCTTTATCTCTTAAAGAGGACCTGTCCAAGGGTGTCTTCTAAGTCCGCAAAACCCAAGCCGCGTGTTCAGCTGATGGTGTGATGCCTGATGGCATACGTGACACTGTCGCAGAAAGCCCCTTTTCCTTTTAGAGTAGCTTAGACTCTAGAAGATAAAATCTAAAACCTGGGATAAAGCGTCTGCCCTTTGATATGTTCTGCCCTATGCACTTGTAGGCAGATGCTGCATTTTTTTATATTGATTGAAAGTTGAGTCTTTTCAAAGACGTTCGCTTTTAAAGATTCTTCAAAGGGGAGTAATATCCTAACAGTCAGTACAAAAACCAGACAGCAGCTCTCACTTAACAATCCGGGAACGCAAAAAAGCCTTAAAGGAACAATAAACCAAGACATAAAAACGGAAGATAATCTTGCCTCCACCGTTTGACGGTCCTGCAGGATTTTATGCATGTTCCCGAAAACAAATTTCGAAGAAATCCCACGGAGAACACAGAGTTAATCTCCTACCAATGTCTTCCATTTCAGGCCGGAGACCTGATGAGAGGGAGGAGTTTAGCAAGGGGCAGGGTTTAATTCTGTTTGTCCTATTGCAGCTCCTGCTGCAGCCAGCTGTCATACAGCCAGACTCTGGACGGTGAGCAGATAGAGGGGGAGACATGGCTGAACTCATGGGGCACAGAGAGATTTCTCTATATATTTCTCAGTGTTAACTGTAATATCAGACAAAATAAGATCAAAGAAAAATAAGAGTTTAATGGGGGAAGTGCTATATATTTTTTTATTATTATTTGTGCATTTTCTCTGTTTAGTGTAGCTTTAATATGTAATATGTTAGAAGCAGCCAGTTACTGGTTTACACAAGTTCTATGCATACAGTTGCAAGAAAAAGTATGTGAACCCTTTGGAATGATATGGATTTCTGCACAAATTGGTCATAAAATGAGATCTGATCTTCATCTTATTCACAACAATAGACAATCACAGTCTGCTTAAACCAATAACACACAAAGAATTAAATGTTACCATGTTTTTATTGAACACACCATGTTAACATTCACAGTGCAGGTGGAAAAAGTATGTGAACCCCTAGACTAATGACATCTCCAAGAGCTAATTGGAGTGAGGCATCAGCCACCTGGAGTCCAATCAATGAGATGAGATTGGAGGTGTTGGTTACAGCTGCCCTGCCCTATAAAAAACACACACCAGTTCTGGGTTTGCTTTTCACAAGAAGCATTGCCTGGTGTGAATGATGCCTCGCACAAAAGAGCTCTCAGAAGACCTACGATTAAGAATTGTTGACTTGCATAAAGCTAGAACGGATTATAAAAGTATCTCCAAAAGTCTTGCTGTTCATCAGTCCACAGTAAGACAAATTGTCTATAAATGGAGAAAGTTCAGCACTGATGCTACTCTCCCTAGGAGTGGCCGTCCTGTAAAGATCACTGCAAGAGCACAGCGCAGACTGCTCAATGAGGTGAAGAAGAATCCTAGAGTGTCAGCTAAAGACTTACAAAAGTCTCTGGCATATGCTAACATCCCTGTTAGCAAATCTACGATACGTAAAACACTAAACAAGAATGGATTTCATGGGAGGATACCACAGAGGAAGCCACTGCTGTCTAAAAAATACATTGCTGCACGTTTACAGTTTGCACAAGACACCTGGATGTTCCACAGCAGTACTGGCAAAATATTCTGTGGACAGATGAAACCAAAGTTCAGATGTTTGGAAGAAACACACAACACTATGTGTGGAGAAAAAGAGGCCCAGCACACCAACATCAATACCTCATCCCAACTGTGAAGTATGGTGGTGGGGGCATCATGGTTTAGGGCTGCTGGACGGATTGCTATCATTGAAGGAAAAATGAATTCCCAAGTTTATCAAGACATTTTGCAGGAGAACTTAAGGCCATCTGTCCACCAGCTGAAGCTCAACAGAAGATGGGTGTTGCAACAGGACAACGACCCAAAGCATAGAAGTAAATCAACAACAGAATGGCTTAAATAGAAGAAAATACACCTTCTGGAGTGGCCCAATCAGAGTCCTGACCTCAACCCGATTGAGATGCTGTGGCATGACCTCAAGAAAGCGCACAGCAGACATCCCAAGAATATTGCTGAACTGAAACAGTTCTGTAAAGAGGAATGGTCAAGAATTACTCCTGACCGTTGTGCACGTCTCATCTGCAACTACAGGAAACGTTCAACCAGTTATTAAATCCAAGGGTTCACATACTTTTTCCACCTGCACTGTGAATGTTTACATGGTGTGTTCAATAAAAACATGGTAACATTTAATTCTTTGTGTGTTATTAGTTTAAGCAGACTGTGATTGTCCATTATTGTGACTTAGATGAAGATCAGATCACATTTTATGACCAATTTGTGCAGAAATCCATATCATTCCAAAGGGTTCACATACTGTATATCGTATTAGTGCCCATGAGTGTAAAACAGGGAAGTCTTCTCTCCATAGAAGAGAGCTGCTACAAAGAGGGGCTCCCCCCCTCAAGGGAATCAATAGGATAAGAGGTAAATCCAAAAATATTTTCCATTTATACTTAAAAGAAATATAGAATAATGTCCAGATATTCATCCATAAAAAGGTCAAAATTGGCAATGTATTGTATTAAAAAAGTACAAATAAGTATAATTGTAAGAGTGAATTATACCTCATTTGCATTTCCACGCTCAGGCTGTGAAGGAAGTGACCGGAAAATGCTAAACAGTCCACGGGGGTCAATGTTGCGTAGATCCACCCTACAAGAGGGACAGTTGCGTTCATTAGTAAGTATATCATGAGTACATCATCAGTATATATCACGGCGCTCCCATTCTTACAGAGAGAACCACCATGCTGTATTATGGAGGTACTCTCCCATAGACACTTCAGAAGATCTTCATAATACGCCGATGTATGGAGGCACCATACAATGACACACAGTACAGAGTCATAGTCCCACCATGTGCCACTGTACATCTCTGTATATATACAGTTCGTGACCAATGTTAACCCATGCTTTACCATATCTGCGGACGTCTTCACACACACATTTTACAATAATTTAGATGGCAAGTCATTTAAAAAGACTTTGCATCAAAACTATCAATGTGTTACAACTATAAAATTGTTATAAAAGGGCATAACATTTTTTTTACAGGTGATGCTTCCAATGGCTATATACTTCAGCTGTGGTGCTGGCATGGCCTTCCTCGGCGCAGCTGCCAGACATAGCTATTGGAATGACAGGGCACGACCTGTTTTGTAGTCTTTAGTATTCGAGTTGTGCACTGCTTTAATATGCGTCACAGACATCATTTATAGGGGTTATCCCGTGACTGATGTAAACCATATAGTACATTGTAATCTCTTTCTAATAAACTTACAACCAGCCCTGCACCTCACATGGATCCAGAGATCTCCTCATTAATTGCTCTGCTAGATTTAGGCCTCTTTCACACTTGCGTTGTCCGGATCCGGCGTGTACTCCACTTGCCGAAATTACACGCCGGATCCGGAAAAACGCAAGTGTACTGAAAGCATTTGACCACAATAGTGCTTTCAGTGTTACTATGACAGCCAGGACGCTATTAAAGTCCTGGTTGCCATAGTAGGAGCGGGGAGCGGGGGAGCAGTATACTTACAGTCCGTGCGGCTCCCGGGGCGCTCCAGAATGACGTCAGAGCGCCCCATGCGCATGGATCATGTGATCCATGCGATCACGTAATCCATGCGCTTGGGGCGCCCTGACGTCACTCTGGAGCGCCCCGGGAGCCGCACGGATGGTAAGTATGCTGCTCCCCGCTCCCCACTACACTTTACCATGGCTGCCAGGACTTTAGCGTCCTGGCAGCCATGGTAACCATTGAGAAAAAGCTAAACGTCGCATCCGGCAATGCGCCGAAACGACGTTTAGCTTAAGGCCGGATCCGGATCAATGCCTTTCAATGGGCATTCATTCCGGATCCGGCCTTGCGGCAAGTGTTCCGGATTTTTGGCCGGAGCAAAAAGCGCAGCATGCTGCGCTATTTGCTGCGGCCAAAAAACGTTCCGTTCCGGAACGGAAGACATCCTGATGCATCCTGAAGGACGGACTGTCCATTCAGAATGCATTAGGATAATCCTGATCAGTATTCTTCCGGCATAGAGCCCCGACGACGGAACTCTATGCCGGAAGAAAAGAACGCAGATGTGAAAGAGCCCTTATATCAAGCCGGCAGGTTAGAGGGAATGTCCTTTGTACTGCAGCTGGTGGCAGTTGAAGGATGGAACTGAGCATGTGCTTCCATCTCAGTGAGCAGGACAGAGAAACTAGAAAAAGAGCAAACAGCAGGGGGCGCTGTACAGATAGATTTCAGTGAATAACTCAGTGGCTAAGCTAAATATTTAATTACATGGAATTACAAAAGTATTCAGATCCAGGCGCTGGGTTGAAAAATGCTGAATATTTATTGTGGAACCACCCCTTTCTACCACGTCTGTGATAGATGTTATATACATGGACGGTATCAGACCATTTATGTCTCACCTGATGGAATGAACAGAGTCTGCCCCTGCTTCACTGTGCACTTGTAACATTTGTCTACTTGATCTGCAAAGAACATCTCGTAGTGATTGGCAGCTGATCTCCAGCGTTCATACAGGGAGATATTGGCTGAACCCGGTCTGATCAGATAAAATATTTTTTCCCCCTGAAAAAAAATAAAATAAAAAATTCAGTCATCACTAACAATCTTATAAGTGGACAGGTCACTGCTTCCTACCGGCACATTCCTCTTCTGCGGCCATCTTATGCCTAAATCCTAGATACTTACATCTGTAATTAATTAACATTTCACAGTTTCGTATGGATTGTCCTGTTAGGGAACGGCCGTGCAGCGCGCTGAGAAACGGCTGTGCTGAGATCTCTGAGGTCATGCAAGGCACACCAGTCTGCAAGTGACTCATTACCACCTGATTGCTTTTTCACTGTGTATTGTTCATGGCCACATGGTTTTAAAACTTACCAAGCGACTATTAACAATGTAAAATTAAAAAGCAATCTGTTTGTAAGGAGTTACTTGAATACCTTCTGGCCTTAGGGCCGGGTCTCTCTGCTTTCCGGCATTGGCTGAAGCTTGTAAGTCTCCGCCTCATTAGTTATAATGGGGACTAGCGGAGATCCATCTGCATTCCGGCAAAAATGAAGAGACTCGTTCGAAAGAAAACGGCTGCCTGCACATTTATCTGGATGACAGAGGGATACGGGACATGTTAAATTGCGCTGAAATACACAGTCCGAACTTCTGTGCTAACGTAATAGAGAGGACCCCTGTGCGCATGCACAGCAGTCCTCACAGTGTATTTCAGCGCAGCTTTAACTGCGGACAGTGGGGGGATGTGGGGCAGGAGTAAAATAAAAAAATAGTGATCTGGAGTCCTTATCTGCAGTCAGGGGCATAACTACCATAGCGGCAGACCATGCGACTGCTATGGGGACCAGGACAAGAGGGGGCCCAGTCTTAGTTGGGATTCTCTCCTCTTCTACTGGAGGTGAAAACGTGGTCAGGACTCTACCCTCTAAAGGAACAACTTTTAGCAAATGAGGCAGTGGAAAAATGGCCTAAGAGTCATTGAAAAGGGTTTCGGCAGAAACCCCTCTGTCCTGTGTGGGGGCCTGGTTTGATCCTTGCTATGGGGCCCTTACTTCTTTATGTCTGCAGTACTACTCATGTAGTCCAACATTGTGGTGACAGATTCCATTTAAGCTGGCTATACACATTATATTCACCTGCCAATCAGACCAGCTGTCCATCAGTCCTCCTGAATCTCCCCCAATTACAAATGTCATGAGGATGAGGCTGTTGGAATTCAACATGCTCAATCCTTTTGTTCTGATGGAGATAAGCCGCTGCTACAGATGTTTGACAGCTGCTTACTCCCCTATTCCCAATAAGAAAGAGTGCAAGCTCAGCCTACCCAAGCATGCATGTGTATGGGACAACCGGGTATGGGGAGCAGGGAGAGAGCTGTCAGCCTAAGCTTTATGGCCAACTTTAGATGTTTAGTTCACACAAAATCAGTATTATATTGAACTGTATGCATAACTCTTACAGTGCGGTCATGTGCACTACTAAATATCCTGAGAGGAACAGGCTTAGGTAGGGCACTGAATCTCCTTAATGAGATCAACCATGGATGGAGACATTGGCAATGCTCAATAAGAAACGGATATCCAGAGGTACATATCTCCCAAGAGAGAAAAATCCAGAATCCTACTCCGTACTGATGAGGCGCAAGCACCCCAAAACAGCTGTTTAAGGATGGATATCTGGCTTGGCTATATTGCCTTGTAAAATCCCAAGGCTTGTTGGAAAGTCAGATCTTAACTCCTAAAGAGCCACTTCCAGTAGATGGTGCTGGATAGATGGTTCCCTTTCTTGGGAGATACCTCTTGGCATATGAGAGGAACAGACAAATGGAATGGGAAAATACCCCTAAAAAACAACATGTTGACGTACCTTAAGCACATGGTACCAGGCTGAGGCACCTCCCGAGTCTATGTGGAAGTCGGTGTAACTGTCTTTCACACATATCAAACAATACTTGTTCACTTTTGGTTTTGCTAGAAGAGCATCATCAGGCCAATGGTTGTCAACCCATGAGAGCTTCTTAACAATATCTGGAGACTCCACAAAGCTGGACATTCTACAGATAAGACACAGAGTAAAAATTCTGGACATTTCTGAACGCATGCATTCACGTAATACACATTTTTATTTTGGTGATGACACTGAGACCCATCAGATGAGAACATCAGTAGAGAGGGAGGTCTGGCCTGTGTCACAATCCTCCGAACATGTGAAGACTATGGTCCATCACCTCGGACTCACATGCAGATACTCTGTAATGAATGGAAACTACAGACTTGGAGAGATGAAACTCTCAGGGTCAGGAGACTAAAAAGTCCACTGTGCTCCTGTGGCCTTTATTCTAGAGATTGCTGGGGGTCACACAGCCCTGTCCTCCACCAGTGACATCTTCTGATGGATCTCATGAGGTTTCAGGTGATCCTTCCATCACTTCTTATGTGTCCCTATAGGATATAGGCTATAGGATATACTGTAAGTTAAAACAGTCCAAGTAGAAATCACACTTGTGACATTTGAAATGACTGGTCAGGGTCTAAAATTTAATTATTTGTCCACTTACTAGAATAACAAGGTTTTTCTATCAGAACAATTGCTCTCCATATTCCTATTAGACCATATGGATATCACAGAGAGGGATCCGCTGCCTAGGACACCCCTCTATCAGCCAGAGTAGAGAACCACTGCAAATGCTCTGAAGTTCTTTGTCACCACGAAGGGTGGTCCAGTCTCCTGGCGTCATGGCGCTGAGCAGACTAATGTCGTTTTATGGGAAGTCACTCAGTATGATTGCTCTTCCCAAGCTTAGGTGTCTGGTCCTAGACCAGGATCGACAACCTTCACTATACGAATATATGTATACAGAGAGTTGTCATCACTAAGTAGGACTGCCCACTGGACTCCTAAGTATAGAAAGAGCAGGGATTTGAATTAATAAAATAAAAGCTATGATGAATATTTTCCCAGGCGTATCAAGCTGCTCAGCTCCTCCTGCTTCCAGCAGATCAAACTGTTGCTCAACATGACTTGTTCTCCTTAACTCGCACCTAAATGTAAATCGGGAAGCCTTACATTTTAATTATGAGCATCATTATAGGGTTTGTCCCATCCCACAAAGTGATTGCTTATTGCTAGGATATGCCATTGGTGGTCCGATCCCTGGGACACCCTCCAATCCTGTCCCCGAGCACATGCAGTGATGTCCCATTCAGGTGATTGAAGCTGACCATAATTTCCTGCATATCCAGGTGACGGGGGGGGACGCTGTACAGGAAAAAAACTGTGAAGGGCTGCAGAGCTGAATCAGTGCCTCATGCGCACGACCATATGTATTTTGCAGTAGATTTGCAAAATACGGCTGATGTCCATGTTGCATCCTTTTTTATGCAGACCTGTTGGCTTTAATGGGTCAGTGGTCTGCATTTTGCGGCCGAGTATAGGATGTGTTCTACCTTTTCGCAAAACGGACGTGGAAAAAAGACGGATGACCGGTGTGCTTTTTTTTTGCATACATATGTCCATTCTGCAAAAGACAGAACATCTCCTATGTTTGGCTGCAAAATGCGGACCACTGACCCAATGAAGTCAACAGGTCTGCAGAAAAAGGGATGTAACGCGGACGTCATCAGAATTTTGCTGATCCGTGTTTTGCACACCGCAAAATACATACGGTCGTGTGCATGAGGCCTTACTGTATCCTCGGGATCATTGGAGGTCTCAGAGGTGAGACACACAGCGATTGTAAAGTACTATCATTTCCTCGGTTAATCATACCTGCTTTACAATGTTGGGCATAGCGAGCTGATAAAGATTTTGGCGAAAATGAAAATTATTTTCATTAGGGACATTTTTCCTATCACAGTGTGTACTGAATACCAGTGAACATATCTGAAAGTCCTCAAGAGTGAGCACCAGCTGAAGATACCTCTCCATCGAGCTCACCTTGTGTCAGAAAATTCCAAGTTGGTGACATTAAGAACCCTTTTCCTATTAGTGCTGTAGTAATAATCCACAAATTCCTTGAGCTTCATCTTGCAGTCCTTCTGTTTGGTGACGTCTGTAACATCGACCAGCCTCTCAGGACCTGTAAACCAAGGTTAAGGAACCATTACTGGCGTTCCGCTGCATGGCTTCCAGCATATCTCTGCCTGGAAGAGCCCTGTGTGCATTGTAGTCAGCAGATGACACCGGGAAATGTCTACATGTAACAGGCAGAAGTACTCGCTACCAACCTCGTGTTCATGCCGAAGGAAAAAAGCTAAAATTACAAAGAAAGAAGACAAGAACCTATAATGCAGGGGTAGACAAGCTGCTGTAGGAGCCATTTAACCACTCCAGGAGACAATAAAAACCTCAACTTCAACCTCAACCTTAGAAAACAACCCAAAAAAAACAACATTTCTGGTGCCTTGGAGCCTCAGATGTTGGTGGTATATCGCTGGGACATGCCACCAATGTCAGATAGATGAAAGGAGGGCGGCCGTACATGTGCAGCTGTTCTCCGTTCACTTCGAGGGTCCTGTTCTGGAAATAGAAGTGGGTCCTAGAGATGGGACCTACACCGGTCTGACATTGATGGTATATCCTAATGGTCTGCCACCAATGTCTGAGGTGACATGACCCCTTTAATCCTACATCTCCTATACTAAACAGCAGCAATTCGTTTATTGTTATCATTAGTAGTAGTAGTAAGAGTTGTTGTTGTTGTTAACCCCTTAATGACCAGGCCTGAAAAAGCCTTAATGAACAGACATTTATTTGTGATTTATTGCACGTGTAGGTTTAGGGTCCATTTACACGTCCACAAAATGGGTCCGCATCCGTTCTGCAATTTTGCGGAACGGGTGCAGACCCATTCATTTTCAATGGGGCCGGAATGTGCTGTCCGCATCCACATTTGCGGATCCGCACTTCCGCATCCGTTTCTGCAAAATAACTAAAAATAGAACATGTCCTATTCTTGTCCGCAATTGCGGACAAGATTAGGCATTTTCTATTATAGTGCCGGCAAATTGCGGAATGCACATTGCCAGTGTCTGTGTTTTGCGGATCCGCAAAACACTTACGGATGTGTGAATGGAGCCTAAATGGTTGTAAATTTTAAATTTCCTGGACGACGAAATTAATTTTTGCAGCTTTTTTTTACGTGACATGTTTTTTAGCGCTTTTTTTTTTTTTTCTTTAACCTCTTAAGGACATAGGGCGTACAGGTACGCCCTTGTGCCCTGGTACTTAAGGACACAGGGCGTACATGTACGCCCTGTGCATTTTCGATCACCGCCGCACGGCGGGCGGTGATCGGAACCCCGTGCCTGCTCAAATCATTGAGCAGGCACTTGGAGCAAATGTGCCGGGGGGTCCGGTGACCCCCCCATGTATGCGATCGCAGAAAACCGCAGGTCAATTCAGACCTGCGGTTTTCAGCGTTTTCGGGTTATTCGGGTCTCTGAAGTCCCGATAACCCGGAACAGGATGGTGATGGTGGTGTGATTTCACCCCACCAATCACCATCCAGCGATCCTGAGTGGTGATGGTGACATCACCACTCAGGATCGCTTTCTGATTGGTCTGTGGGCGGTCCGGTGGCAGATTCAAAAGAGGCAGGCGCTCCTCTCCTCCTCCTTTTGTGTTCCGGAGCCGGAGGAGAGAGGAGCTGCCTGCACGTGTCTGCTGCACCGCTGCCTGCACCCGATCTGTGCCCCCCAGGACCCCATCAGGTACATAGGGACAGCTAGGGAAAGTTTGGTTTAGGCAGGGAAAAAAAAGGGAAAGTTAGTTTCTGAACTTTGATTGCATCACCCTAAGTTAGGGTGTCTGGGGTCCACAGCACAGCTGTGTGACCCTAGACCCCCCAGGGGTGCTGCCACTTTTATTTTTTTTCTGTTAGTTTTAGGGTGAGTTCGTGAACACCCGTGCCCCCACACACACGCACACAAAATAAAGAGTTACACACACGCACATATACACGCAGACACACACTCCCCTATGGCCCGCCGGACGTTCTCGGCCGAGGAGGCATACGCCCAGATTGCCTCTGACTCCGAGAGTCCCAGTGAGGATGAGGATGACCCCACATTCCTGTTGTCATCCGCATCCTCCTCATCATCTAGCGATGATGATGAGCCCCCAAGGCGGCGGAGACGCCGCCAGGCGGAGCAAGGGGACCGCCATGTTAGGGACCCTGTGGCCCACACTAGTACGAGCAGCTCTGGGGCTCGTACTGGTTTCCCGGCCCACCAGTTAAATCCACCGGAGCCCCCTGCCGGTGAACTTGTCTGGTGTAGCCCAGAGCGATACGAGCCCGTGATTCCTGATTTTGTAGGCCAATCAGGAATCCAGATTTCCACAGTGGGCTACACTGAATATGACTTTTTTTGTCATTTTTTCAGTGACCCACTGGTAAATCTGATGGTGGAGCAGACGAATCTGTACGCCCAACAGTTCGTCGCTCAACACCCGGGCTCCTTTTTGGCCAGGCCCGGTGGCTGGACGCCGGTCAGTGCAGCCGAAATGAGGACATTTTGGGGCCTCGTGCTGCATATGGGCCTGGTCAAAAAACCCAGTGTCAGGCTGTACTGGAGTGGGGACGTCCTATACCAGGCCCCACTTTACAGTACAGCCATGACACGCTCCCGGTTTGAGGCCATCCGGAAATGTCTGCATTATTCCGATAATGCAGCATGTCCCCCCCGAGGTGATCCTGCCCATGACCGTCTGTACAAGATACGGCCGGTCATCGATCACTTTGGGGCCAAATTCATGTAGGCCTATGTACCTAGAAGAGAGGTCGCGGTTGATGAGTCTCTCATTGCGTTCAAGGGGAGACTCATTTTCCGCCAGTATGTGCCCTCCAAGCGGGCGAGGTATGGCGTGAAGCTATACAAAATTTGTGAGAGTACCTCAGGGTACACTTACAAATTTCGTGTATACGAGGGGCGAGATTCCCGGATTCAACCCCCAGAATGTCCCCCCACTCTGGGTGTTACCGGGAAACTTGTGTGGGACCTTATGTACCCACTGCTGGATAAGGGTTACCATCTGTACGTGGATAACTTTTATACCAGTATCCCCTTGTTCCAGTCCCTTGCCGCCAGATCCACGTCCGCTTGTGGGACCGTGCGGAAAAATCAACGCGGCCTCCCTGCCCACCCCCTCCAGGTACCTATCCCCAGGGGTGAGACCCGTGCCCTTACCACTGGAAACCTGTTGCTGGTCAGGTATAAGGACAAGAGGGATGTCCTTATGCTGTCCACAATTCATGGTAACGGCATCACCCCTGTCCCTGTGCGAGGTACCGCGGCAACGGTCCTCAAGCCTGATTGTATCGTCGACTACAATCGGTATATGGGAGGAGTTGATCTCTCTGATCAAGTCCTCAAGCCATATAACGCCATGCGCAAAACCCGGGCATGGTACAAAAAAGTTGCAGTCTACTTGGTGCAGGTTGCCATGTACAACTCTTTTGTACTATCCCGAAGCGCTGGCAGCACAGGGACATTCCTCCAGTTCTATGAGGCAGTCCTCAAGGCCCTGATCTTTTCGGACCGGGAAAGAGCAGGCCGGAGTACCTCGGGAACTGGAGGCGCCCGGATCGTCCCTGGCCAACACTTTCCAGGTGTGGTCCCCCATACTGGAAAGAAGGGACGAACCCAAAAAAAGTGCAGAGTGTGTCGCAGGAGGGGGATACGGAAGGACACGACTACTCAGTGCGACACGTGCCCCGATCATCCGGGCCTCTGCATTATTGGTTGCTTCAGGGAGTATCACACTTCCATGGAGTACTAAATTTATATCCCAATTTAGCACTGACATCGGATAAAAAAAAACTGGTTCTCAGACTTGAGACACCCAAAAAAACTAAAATAATTTATTAAAAGTAGACATATTAGGTATCGCCGCGTCGGTAATAATCTCCTCTATAAAACTACCCCATGACCTAACCCCCCAGATTAACACGGTCAAGGAAAAAAAAAAAAAAAGGTGCAAAAAAAGTTTTTTTTTTGTCACCTTACATAATAAAAAGTTTAATAGCAAGCGATCAAAAAGTCATATAGCCCCCCAAAAAGTGCCAATAAAGCCGTCCGCTCATCCCACAAAAAATGAGCCCCCACATGAGATAATTGGATAAAAAATTTTTTACAAAAATGACCCTTAGACTTTAGAGATACCCCCAAAAAAATTTGAATCAAAAAAGATAATATAGTCTAAAACCAAAATAATTGTAAAGAAAAGTTGACTTATCAGGTATTGCCGCGTCCGTAAGAATCTCCTCTATAAAAATACCCCATGACCCAACCCCCCAGATTAACACGGTCAAAAAATAAATAAAAAATAGGTGCAAAAAAAGAATTTTTTTGTCACCTTACATAACAAAAAGTTTAATAGCAAGCGATAAAAAAGTCATATAGCCCCCAAAATAGTGCCAATAAAACCGTCCGCTCATCCCGCAAAAAATGAGTCCCCACATGAGATAATTGGATAAAAAAAAAAATAAAATGACCCTTAGACTTTAGATACCCAAAAAAAGATTTGTATCAAAAAAGATAATATAGTCAAAAACCTAAATAATTGTAAAAAAAAAGTAGACTTATTAGGTATTACCGCGTCCGTAAGAATCTCCTCTATAAAAATATCCCATTACCTAACCCCCCAGATTAACACAGTTAAAAAAAAAAAAAAAAAAAAAACGTTTTTCCGGTAACAAAACAAGGGTTAACAACCAAACAAAACTTAATATTTATTACCCTGATACTGCAGTTTACAGAAACACCACATTTGTGGTCGTAAACTGCTGTATCAGTAAAAGGGAGGCCGCAAAAGGAAAGGACCGACATGGTTTCTGGAAGGCCGATTTTGATGGCCTTTTTTATTGACACCATGTCCCTTTTGAAGCCCCCCTGATGCACCCTAGAGTAAAAACTCCCCAAAACTGACCCCATCTAAGAAACTACACCCCTCAAGGTATTCAAAACTAATTATACAAACTTCATTAACCCTTTAGGTGTTCCTCAACAGTTAATGGCAAATGGAGATGAAATTTCAGAATTTCAATTTTTGGTAACCTTGCGTCACAAAAATGTAATATTGAGCAACCAAAAATCATATTTACCCTAAAAATAGTCCCCAAAAAAATGCCACCTTATCCCGTAGTTTCCAAAATGGGGTCACTTTTAGGGAGTTTCTACTCTAGGGGTGCATCAGGGGGCTTCAAATGAGACATGGTGTAAATAAACCAGTCCATAAATATCAGCCCTCCAAAAACCAAACGGCGCACCTTTCCCTCTACGCCCCGCTGTGTGGCCGTACAGTAGTTTACGGCCACATATTGGGTGTTTCTGTAAACGGCAGAGTCAGGGCAATAAAGATACAGTCTTGTTTGGCTGTTAACCCTTGATTTGTTAGTGGAAAAAATGGGTTAAAATGGAAAATTAGACAAAAAAATGAAATTTGCAAATTTCATCCCCATTTGCCAATAACTCTTGCGCAACACCTAAAGGGTTAACGACGTATGTAAAATCAGTTTTGAATACCTTGAGGGGTGTAGTTTCTTAGATGGGGTCACTTTTAGGGAGTTTCTACTCTAGGGGTGCATCAGGGGTCTTCAAATGGGACATGGTGTAAATAAACCAGTCCATAAAAATCAGCCCTCCAAAAACCAAACGGCGCACCTTTCCCTCTACGCCCCGCTGTGTGGCCGTACAGTAGTTTACGGCCACATATTGGGTGTTTCTGTAAACGGCAGAGTCAGGGCAATAAAGATACAGTCTTGTTTGGCTGTTAACCCTTGATTTGTTAGTGGAAAAAATGGGTTAAAATAAAAAATTTGACAAAAAAAAAGAAATTGGGGTCATTTTTGGGTGGTTTCTATTATGTAAGCCTCGCAAAGTGACTTCAGACCTGAACTGGTCCCTAAAAATGTAGTTTTTGTAAATTGCTGAAAAATTTCAAGATTTGCTTCTAAACTTCTAAGCCTTATAACATCCCCAAAAAATAAAATATCATTCCCAAAACAATTCAAACATAAAGTAGACATATGGGGAATGTAAAGTCATCACAATTTTTGGGGGTATTACTATGTATTACAGAAGTAGAGAAACTGAAACTTTGAAATTTGCTAATTTTTCCCAAAAATTTGTTAAATTTTGTATTTTTTGTTGCAAAAAAAAATATTTTTTTGACTTCATTTCACCAGTGTCATGAAGTACAATATGTGACGAAAAAACAATCTCAGAACGGCCTGGATAAGTCAAAGCGTTTTAAAGTTATCAGCACTTAAAGTGACACTGGTCAGATTTGCAAAAAATGGCCTGGTCCTAAGGTGTAAAAAGGCTGTGTCCTTAAGGGGTTAAATTTTTGGGGGGAAAAACTGCAAAAAAAATGTAATACCCCTTTTTGTATGACATGCATGAACTGGGCAATAATGATGACGGTTTCAGTTGACGCGGGTGTTTTTTTTTATTTGCATTTTATTAAAGTTTTTCCTTTTGTTCTTTTTTTATTTTTTATTATATTTCCCCCCTCTGGGGTCATTGACACTTTTTTTTATTTATTTTGTATTACTTCCACTCTAACTGGGGCGCTTGGTCGCAAGGGGTTAAACACTTGTCACCTATGTAGACAGCCGATCAGTCTCGCCTGTGTGGCTAACTTCCTGTGAATTACAGGATGACATCATCCTAGAGGTTCACAGACCTACTGTTTTATTCCAGCTATGCTAACACTAATTAATTAACTCCAAATAGAATATAGTGTAATAGGATGGGACCTCACCGAATAACTGAAGAAACATAGCATTTTGTGACTGACAACTTACCAACATAGTTTTCAACATCACTGACATAGAATGTGGGAGCGGGTACAGACAGACCCAGACCGTCCTTCTTTGGCACCAGAATTGGTTCTGTAAACCCAGTGTCTTCAAAATATTCCACTGTTAATTGACCGCCGTTCAGTTTGGTGACCACGTCCTCAGCGCTGCAAGAGAAAAGGCACTGAATGTAGTGGGAAGTAAAAGTTGTATCAGGCTGTAAAAGCACTTTTTTAGGAAGGTTTGTTCCCGATAATTGCCTTGTGTAAAGCATCATTCACACGTCAGTGTTCCATCAGTGATTGTGAGCCTGAACCAGGACTGGAGCCTCCACAGATAGAAGGTATAAGGGAAAGATCTGCCCCTGTTCTGTGTTTAGAGCCGCACCTGGGTTTGGCTCACAATCACTGATGGGAATCACTGACCAAACACGGACGTGTGAATGAGGCATAGACAAGTTGCTGATCAACCGATGAACGAGAAAATGTTAGCATCGTTGAACCATAGAGATTAACCACTCAGATGCAGTAGTCACTATTGACCGAGGCACCTGAGGGTTTAAATTACAGGTACCAGAGTTAGCTCTGATCCCAGTCACTGCAGGCTGCATATGGGGAGGGCCCTGCTCCTGAACCCCCTCCACATTCACTATGCCAATAATGGGCTACGTAAGCGATAAATCTCGGTCTAAAGATGCGCCAAATTTATCAGCAGCTCATGCTGTCAGCCTCCTGATGTGGACGCACATTCTCAGTTTCATTCTTCAACTGCCACCAGCTGCAGCAGAAAGGGCACACCCCTCTGAAAAAGTGCACACCCTCCAGAGGTCTGGATCCGTGTGAGGCACAGGGCTGGTTCTAAGTTTGTTTGCAAGAGATTTTCATGTACTATATGAGGTCTGATTTACATTATTCAGGGGATAACCCCTTTAATTATTTAGTTACTTGCAGGCTCTGAATTATTGATTTCCTATATGGATAATATAAGAAAAATACCGGCCGGTCTACGACACGTTCATTGATTCATATGAAAACATTTACAAATTGCTTACATGACATGAGAAATGAGAAGTGACAGGAGACGGACGGGAACAGCCCCACGTGGAGGATTATTCATTTAGCGCACGGCAGTTCATTAAGAATTCATGTATTGTCAAATGAGAAATGCAGCAGCTCAAAAAAAAGAAGTACCAGGTACTTCTGGTATCGCAGGTACCAGAGAGTGCGATACACGGAGTCTGGTGCCAATGTAGAGTGCACGGATATTTTCAGAACTCCCATAGAAGTGAACGTAGAGCGCACCGCACATGCACAGTCTCCTCTCCTTCACTCTGGAGACAGCAGCAGGTCCAAGAGGTGGGACCCGCACCGGATATTGGTGGCATATCCTATGCCGGAGATGGGTAATACCCCAGCAAAGTTATACAAATATCCTTTCTGCGAGTCCATTACTCATTCCAAAATCTCTGCTTGCAGTCATAAAATAGAAACCTTTCTTTGCTTGCTTCCAGTGGATACAAAGTGGTCCTGGTTGTGTGATGACCACACAGGTGACACAACTTGTTAAAAGACAGAAGGACCAGACGTGGCAGCAGGCAGGCAGCAGAGACGTGGCCATGCAAGCTTCTTTTTTTTTTTAAGAGTTTAAAATGGATTGTCCGCTGCTTGCACCCGCGCCGTTTTATGGGTAAACCTACAAAACAGTACAGCCATCAACAATAAGCAAACAACAGGCAATACTTTAAAGGGGTTTTCCAAGACTTTTATACTGATGACCTATCCAGAGGAAAAAACGCTTTAACCGGCTATAGAAAACAGCTGCCCGTGGGCCGCCACTCCTGGTCCGATACCTGTACGGTTTCAAGTCGTGCACCTGTGTGACCATCCCACGTTCAGAACAGATTTGCACCCTCTGGAATGATCTCCTTAAAGTGCTTCTTCATTGTTATTTATTATGTTTTTGTTTTTTGCTTTTTTTTACAACCTAAAATCTATTCTATGGGTTGGTACAATTTATATTGTTTATATTTTTGCATCACTTCTGCATAGACCCCTAACTTTTTTATTTATTTTTTGCTATTTTGTCAGCCAGAGGACCACATTAAAGTCAATATTGTGCTGTCAATGTCAGATATCTGGAAACAGTTTGTTACATGTTGTATTATATTATCTGGTTTTATATGATATTTGTAGTAAAGAGAATTTATCCGCTCCCCTGACGTCTGTTTTAGTAAATTCTTGTATTCCCCATGGAATAACAATTCTGGAGCATCCTATGGCTCGGGGTTGTGTCTGTACATTGTTTCCACAGCTCAGGATGCTGTGCACAGTGACCTTCTCCAGCATGCATGTCCTGTTGCGATCTGCCAGCAGGTGGCGCTATCCAGTCCTTCCACTGGACGCCTGTTTGTTTACATTTCATGCAGTATGGGAGATTTGGTTTTCTGACAAAACACAAGGAGGAGGGAGCGCTTCCCGAAATATCCTGTGATCGCCCCTGTGAAGTCACATTACCGCACTGACAGCCTTTCATTACAATCACCATAAAATATACAAGGAACGCCTCAAATAAAGAATGTAAAAAGGGCACAAATCTAATAGGTTACTTTCACATTAATGTTTTTTGCGGATCCGTCATGGATCTGCAAAAATGCTTCCGTTACAGTAATACAACCACATGCATCCGTCATGAACTGATCCGGTTGTATTATGTCTTCTATAGCCATGACGGATCCGTCATGAACACCATTGGAATCCGTCCCCATTGACTTACACTGTGTGTCAGGACGGATCCGTCTTCTATTGTGTCAGAGATAACGGATCCGTCCCCATTGACTTACATTGTGTGTCAGGACGGACCCGTCTTGCTCCGCACCACATGGCGGACAGAAAAACGCTGCAAGCAGCATTTTGGTGTCCACCTCCAGAGCAGAATGGAGACTGATCGGAGGCAAACTGATGCATTCTGAGCGGATCCTTTTCCATCCAGAATGCATTAGGGCAAAACTGATCCGTTTTGGACCGCTTGTGAGAGCCCTGAACGGATGTCACAAACGGAAAGCCAAAACGCCAGTGTGAAAGTAGCCTAAAATACAAAGACAGAAACAATCACCAAATAACACAAGAGCCTAACATAATACTCAGCAGGTTCTGTCATTATTGCAGGTTAATCAGATCTGGAGGTTTCCATTTTTATTTTATTTAATTTTTTATGTTTCCTTTTAACACACAGTTTCTGATGGTAATTAAAGGGGTTCTCTCACTTTACCAAATAGCATTTATCATGTAGAAAAAGTTAATACAAGGCACTTACTAATGTATTGTGGTTGTCCACATTGCTTTCTTTGCTGGCTGGATTCATTTTTCATCACAACTGCTCATATCCAGGGGTTACGGCCACCGCTGCAATCCAGTGACGGTGTCCGCTGCGCATGGGTGCCTATGTACACTTCCATGGTCCTGGTCACCAGAGAGGCCGGCGCTTTTTCCTATAGTGTGCAAGCACGACCACCACTGATTGACTGCAGGGTGGTCGGAACCATGGAAACGAGCAGTGTATAATGCGACGAAAAAATTAATCCAGCCAGCAAAGGAAACAACATGGACAATCACAATACATTAGTAAGTGCATTGTATTAACTTTCTCTACATGATAAATGCCATTTGCTGAAGTGAGACAGCCCCATTATTTACCATCAGATACCGATTTACTGTAATGTGCTAAAATGAAACAGAAAAAAAAGAAAACTACAATATGGATTGTCCAGGATTAGAAAAACATGGCTGCTCTCGTTCATGGCTTGCACCTCCTCAGCTCAATAAACTACAATGGAGGTGAGCTGCCATACCTGGCACAACCCATGGACAGGTGAGGCACTGATTACGTACCTTTTACTGCACTGATTTTTGTGTCTAAAAATCGCTGCTTAAGGCTACATTCACACAAACAGTGGTGTTTTGCGGATCCGCAAAACACGTGCACCGGCCCATGTGTGTTCTGCAAGTAGCAGAGCGCACATGTCATGGCTATCATAGAAAATACCTATTCTTGTCCGCTATTTTTTGCGGGGCTGTGGCACGGAGCAACGGATGCCTTTGCGTCTCCATTAAAGTGAATGGGTCCGCATCCGAGCCGCCAAAACTGCGGCTCGGACGCGGCCCAAAACAACGGCCGTGTGCATGGGGCCTAAGGCTGAGTTCACATCACCGTTTAGCTTTTCATGCGGACTCATTTATACGGTCGTGTGAATGTAGCCTAATACAGTACCAGGAAAGTACAGTAGATAAAAATGTTTCTGCGATTCCGCACCTTATATAGTGTTTTTTTTCCATTGACTTCAATAGGGTTGCTAACGAACAGAAATTCGGAAACAAAAAAACCCACAATACATAGTGCAGATTTATGTGCTGTTTTATGCAGTTTGGGAGCAGAACCCAACTGAACCCGAGTTCGGGAAATGTTTTTTTTACAGTAGAAATCAATTTATGACGATATTACCCAAAGTCTCGCAAGACTTCGCGAAAGTAATAACTTCGGCTCATCAGAGCCAATACATTGTAATACTGTACAGAGCTCGCTAATCCGTACTGCACAGTCCTGTAAAAAAAAGCAAAAGTATATATATATATTTTTTTTTACAATGCAACTCTATGGGGAACGGATGTCACAGTATGGCATCAGTCTGAGGCATCTGTTTAACGCATACTTTTTTATACGGACTGGAAAAACGTGATGTGAACCCTAATGATGATAAATAATATCCCGTCAAGCAGGTTCTTACGTCCAACCGTAACGATTTGATGTGTAACCCCTAATATCACAGACTGAATTCCTGATGTCCGCTTTCGTACTTTTCCCATCTTACAGCTCTGCTTACCATCCAAGCCAAACGTTTCAAAGCAATTCCTTTCCAGTCGGGCAGGCAGATGAGAGCAGAGCCACTTCCCTTTCAGAAGGCCTGCCAGACCCTCCTGCCAGGAAGACATCTGTGGTCAGATGGCGGCTCTTCACAATCCCCATGCTGCACTCACAAGCGTGCACAGAGAAGACACGAGTGGAATGAGGGTTGAATCTCATCAAGAAGACAGCGACTCGCCGCTGACAACAGACTGCGGAATTACAGATTAATGAAGGCAGGTGTCGGCACTCCTCTTCTCCGTTGCAGGTGTAGAAGTCCCCTTATGTCTTTTCTAAGGATCACAAATTATAATATTTTTTTTCATCCATTGATTTCTGCAAACCCCATTTAGATGAACGAGACATTAGCAGAAATTTCGGTACCGAATCTAACAGGTGTGAACTGACCCTAAACGCCTGTGTTTCAATACTTAAAACCAAGAAGAAACTAAAAACTGTAAAAAAAGAGAAGGAAGTAGCAAGTCCTAAGACTGTACGCCCTACAGCGATGTATAGTAAAACGAGACATAGTGAACTGACTCCCTGAGCGGAACAGAATAAAACTGTCAGCATGACATGGTGGTGAGGGTCGCCTAGGCACACAAAAATTTGCTCCGGCGCTTTTGGCTCACTGAAAAACCACCACAGAAGCCTCTAGTGTTTACTTCCATACAGCAGGTGGTTCTTCATTGGCTTGTTTCCGAAACGACTGTGTGAACACCAATTCTTTTCCGCTGTGTTATTCCCTTTCTGGCATTTTGTTAAAATGCCAGAAAAAAAAATTGCCAAAGCTTCAGCATGTTGCGCTTTTAAACAAATGCTTCCCAAAAATGTCATTGAATTACCAAAAATGTCAGTAGCAAATTAAGGCTGCGTCCACATCACCGTTTAGCTTTCCATTCCATCCAGTGTGCTGCTGAAATAAACGGTTCCACATCCAATTTACAGAATATGTGGATGCCGACCAAAACTACGGTCGTGCGCGCGAGGCCTTACACTTGTGTCCTGCATTTCATATTTATTATGGACTGTCAGAGAACATCTGGAGATGGCGCTTTTACCACAAAAAGCATACCTATAAGCAGATGTCGGGAAAACCTCAAAAAGAGCACAAAAACCTCACTGAAAACCAATGTAGGAAACCACCCTACACTAGAAACGCCAGTACTGAACAGCAATATCCCGCCACTCCAGTCCAGTCTTTGGTTATTGTAAGGCTACTTTCACACTTGCGTTCGGAGCGGATCCGTCTGGTTTCTGCACAGACGGATCCGCTCCTATAATGCAAACGCTTAGATCCGTTCAGAACGGATCCGTTTGCATTACCATGAAAAAAAAATATATATATTTTTTATTTTTTTTGTTCATGATAGTGCAAACTGATCCGTTTTGACTTTACATTGAAAGTCAATGGGGGACGGATCCGTTTGAAAATTGAGCCATACTGTGTCAACTTCAAACGGATCCGTCCCCATTGACTTACATTGTAAGTCTGGACGGATCCGTTTGCCTCCGCACGGCCAGGCGGACACCCGAACGCTGCAAGCAGCGTTCAGGTGTCCGCCTGCTGAGCGGAGCGGAGGACAGACGGTGCCAGACTGATGCATTCTGAGCGGATCCGCATCCACTCAGAATGCATTAGGGCTGGACGGATCCGTTCGGGGCCGCTTGTGAGAGCCTTCAAACGGAACTCACAAGCGGAGCCCCGAACGCAAGTGTGAAAGTAGCCTTAGGAGTGACGACAATCACAATACTCTAACTCTACTTGATAAATGCCATCGCCACTCCCACAATTTTTTTATTATCTGACCTGTTAGAAAGGTACCAGATGTAAACTGTAGTGAAGGTAATCTTCTTACCTGTGAGTATATTTGTGAGTTATAACCTCCCTTCTCATCCTCAGCTGTGTCATGTGACCAACACTCTGACTCCAAATGACACAGCATCTTACATGTGGACAGGAAGCCTGTTTCTCTATGTATTCCAATGTATTCCTGTGGGAGCCTCAATGTCAGTCATATAGAAATAAATACAGAAGTAACTGACTTTGTGTTCTGCGTCAGTTGGAGATCAGATCACATGACATAGCTGAGAAGCAGAAGGGAGGTTATAACTCACAAATACAGTCACTGGTGAAAAGATTACCTTCACTACAATTTACATTATCTACCTTTCTAGCAGGTAAGAGAATTAAAAGTTTTGTGGGAGTGCAACTTTAAGGCCTCGTTCACACTTCAGTGTTTGGTCAGTGATTTCCATCAGTGATTTGTGAGCCAAAACCAGGTGCAACTCTAAACACAGAACAGGAGCAGATCTTTCCCTTCTACCTCATGTCTGTGGAGGCTCCACTTCTGGTTTTGGCTCACAAATCACTGATGGAAATCACTGACCAAACACTGAAGTGTGAACGAGGCCTAACTTTCTCTACATGATAAATTTGCTGAAGCGAAACAACCCCTTTAAGCACAAGTAAGTATAGAAGAACTCTTTTTGAGGTTACCGGCCCTTAGTCTATAAAACAAGCGTCACACGGCTTAAGGCGGGTTTACACCGCACAACGTTACAGCCTATTGACGGGAAGGCAGCGTTCCGACAGTCATCTGCTTGTATTTACATGCTGCAATCTCCTTCACGGTATGAGGACGATGAATTGCTTTCGCCATCTCCGGTACCCGTAGCGAATCACTGCTTCTGAGCAGCAGATCTCTGTTTAGACAGCACGACGAACTGTTACCCAGAAACGATAATTGATGTACCTGCAAAAAGCTTGTTCACTGGGTGAGGAGCAGGACATTTAGATGGACACATGATTGTCGGAAACGAGCATTCGCAGGAACGGTCGTTCTTGACAATCTGCCCGAAAATTGAGCAGTCTAAATCCACCTTTCTTCTCTAAGCAGTGTAGCTGTTTCCTTAGGAAAGGCCTCGGTAAATGCTCTCAGTGCCGCGAACTTTGCAGACACAGAGCTTTATATTGTAAGTGGTACAAAAGACTGGAAATGTCATTTTCCTGGATGAAGTTCTACCAATCCCAGAAGGGCATGTAGCTGGCAACCGTACAGTCCGACTGGCACAGTATACCCATATTTTATTTATTTTACTCCTGTTCTGGAAACCTTCTACATTTTTACTTTATAAATAACCCGTGTTAATAAGATATTTCTCCTTAAAGGAACATATGACGCGAAGAACCAACAGAACACGATTGACGAGGGCCCTATCGAGTCATGCAGCAGAAGAAGGACCTCGTGCGCTGGTTCAGGAACTTCCCGCACTTGTCGCATGCGAGATTTTTAAATAATCAAGTAGACAAGTGTAAAATTAGCTCTTTTCCCTTTTACCTGTTAATGTAAATCTAAACCATTTTCAGATCCACTTCAGATTTCACACCTTGGATGGAAACACTTTCCCGCAGATGAGAGAGATGATATAAGTGAGACACAGCTGCTATTCTTCGGTGCTGGATTTGTTTTCTGACGCCTCTTATCAATCGTTGCCGTTTCTTTCTTTGTCTTTTAGCTCGGTACAAATGACGAGGGATTAAAGGGGTTTTCCAGGCTCCTGATTGTAATGACCTATGCGATCAATGAGGGTCCGACAACCCGCACCCCCATCGATCAGCTGTTCCCTGCAGCCGCTGGTACTAGCGTGTTGAATGGAGCAGGAAGTACAGCTCCGCTTAAAGTGTAGGGGCTGCAGATGGGTGGTCATCAATATCAGGAACTTGGATAACTCCTTGTAACCAGTATTAGAACCGTTATAAAACTAGTGAACTTGATTTTAGTTTAGGAAAAAATACTAGAAAAAATACTGCACCATACACCACAGAGGCAATGTGGTACAGGCGGTAGTGCCAAAGAGCCCTTTACCACCCCTTTCAATACAATACATTTAGAATAAAAAAGCAACTCTGCCATATGTATTTGGTTAAAATATGCCACGGTATACAGCTCACATGCATTCCTATGTGCCTCCATGGTCACAGACTACAAACTGTGTGTAGTCTGGATTTTAAATCACGTCCTACTTTTTTCCATCTGTCCCATGTATTATGGGCTATAGGTTTGCAAGAATATAAAAGATGCTAGCGATATACCACCAATGCTAGAAGACACAACCCCTGTAACATCTAACTGTAATAGGAAGGCACGGGGAGTTGATCAATGTGGCACATCTAGCGTGACAGGTCTGACACTTCTTGGTCGGCTTACCTTAGACCAGGGTGGTTCAACCTGCGGCCCTCCACCTGTTGCAAAACTACAACAGCTGGAGGGCCGCAGGTTGGGCATCCTTGCCTTAGACCAATATTTTGTGAAAATATCAGCGCAATTTGGCACCTTTAAAGGGGTTGTCTCATCACAGACAATGGGGGCATATAACTAGGATATGCCCCCATTGTCTTATAGGTGCGGTTCCCACCGCTGGGAACCGCACCTATATCGGGAACGAGCCCCGCAAAGTGGTGGCTGGAGGACTCCAGTCCGGCCACCACCAAGCCAGCTCCCCATAGAAGTGAATGGGAGCACACCGCCCATGACCGACCACCGCTCCCATTCATTTCTATGGGTGCTTGGCTATTTTCACTGGCCCCATAGAAAATGAATGGAGGGCGGCTGTGCATGCACAGTTCGCTCTCCTTCACTTTCGGGGCTCCGTTCTCTATATAGGTGCGGGTACCAGCAGTGGGACCCGCACCTATAAGACAATGGGGGCATATCCTAGCGATATGCCCCCATTGTCTATGATGAGACAACCCCTTTAAGCCATTCCCCCGTTTCTGGACACTTTTTAAAACTGTCCAGTGAGGCGCAAAAAGCATAAAAAACTGAAAGTAAGGGCTCATTCAGACGGCTGTAGTGTTTTGCGGATCCGCAACACACGGATACTGGCCGTGTGCGTTCCGCATTTTGTGCACCGCACATGGCTGGCACTATGATAGAAATGCCTATTCTTGTCCGTGGATTGCAGACAAGAATAGGACAGGCTTTATCTTGTTTGTGGGGCCGCGAAACAGAACTACGGATGCGGACAGCACACTGCAAAATTGCAGAACGGATGCAGACTCATTCATACGGTCGTCTATAGGAGCCCTAAATCTGCCAGAAGTCATGTAATCCAGTTTTTTGGGCAAAAATTGAGACATAATTCTGCTGCATTCAGCATAGTAAATCTCCCCCAATGACTGGTTATACAGTTATTGGATTAGAACAATATAAGCAATGGAACTAATGATTTGACTCTATTTTTTCCTTGATCAAACCCCCCCCCCCCCCCCCCCCCCGAACTTCTGTTTCACGTTGGCTGATAAAATAGCTACGTCGGCTAATAACATGAGATGCTAATCACATCTTCTGATCAGCCGGACTGCTGGGTGCCCCGCCAATGACAAGAAAGAGACCCCATGTTCCCGCATTTGGGTGGAGCGGCAGTCACACCTGCCACTCCATTCAGCTCTATCAATCCCTTGTACTGGGCGGCTATCTCAGTCCCATAGAGCTGAATGCAGCGCATCCGAAACCTCTGCTCCATTCAAACCGGGGAACACAGGGGCCTTTAAGCATGATGCACAGTGTGACGGGTGAAGCTGGAAAATACTATGGACAATTTCTAAGGGCCATGAGAATAAAACAGATAGCAGGAAAAAAACTCCAAGGCTACAACTGTTTTTAGAAGCAATCAAAGTATACAAGGCTATTCATATGGCTGTTTTTCTAAAGCGAGTGAACAGCGGCCGTCCAAAAAATAGAACATATAATGTTTTTGGCTGTTTTCGCAAACAGAAGGACCCCACTGAAATCAATGGGCCCGTTCTTAAAGGGAGTCTGTCAGCACATTTACCCCTTTTTAACAGTTCCCATAGTGCTGTAGCCGCAACACAGATGATTAAAACGGTACCTTTATATGCTTTTGTGGGCTTGTAAAACTGCCAAAAACGAACTCCGCCTCCTTTCTGCAGTTTTCGCGCCGATAGCCGGCGCATGCGCATAAGCTACTGTGATGCCGTGCCAGCAATGGCGGGATCTCGCTGAGGGGGAGAGAAAACAGATGGGCGAGCAGAGGAAGAGGCTGGGCGGGGATAAGAGCCGAAGAGGCAGAGCTGCCTGGGCACCAACGCGGTGGACGCCGCCCCTGGGCACTTGCGAGCCCTCATTTACATATGCATCAAAGTTCGTTTTTGGCAGTTTTACAAGTCCACAAAAGCATATAAAGGTACCGTTTTACAATAAAATTCATCTGTTAAACGCGATCATGAAAAAAGGATGCAAAACGGCCATTAAAAACAGACAGAAAATGGACACAGGAAAAACAGACAGCGAGTCCCTTTTTAATGGGGATTTTTTTCACCTTCCCCGAGGTCAAAACCTCCACAGTGACTGACTGTTCATAGACATTAGATTGCTGGAACGTCCCACCGGTAAAGATTAAAAGGGTTTTCCGAGATGTTAATACCGATGACCTATCCTCTGAATAGGTTATCAGTATCTGATCAGTGGGGTTCGACACCCTGTATTCCCTGCCGATCAGCTGTCTGAAAAGATCCAGGCGTTCCTGTGAGAAACCGCGGCCTTCTCCGTGCTCACCAAGCACAGCGCCGTACATTGTATAGTGGCTGCCCTCGGTATCGCAGCTCATCCCCTTGAATGCACCTAGGACATATGACCGATAAACGTGTCGTCGCTTGGCCTAGGGAAAGCAGTGGAAAAGCCACAGATCTAATGTGAACACCGGTGCCTTCTCAAACAGCTGATCGGGTCCCAGGTGGTGGACCCCAAGCTATTAGACCTATACAGAGGATTGGACATCAGTATTAACATCTCGAAAATACCCCTTTAAGGCTAACACTAGTCCATGGTTACATGGAAGCCCATGTTGCAATTTTTAGATTCTATTGTAGGCTATTTGACAAAATGTCAGGAACACCATCCGCTCTTCATCTGAATTTTTTATTTTTTTTGCAGCGACACAGGCTTATCGATAAGTGACCCCATCTTTACCTTGGGAAGGTTCGACTCCGGAGCTCTTTGATGAAGACCTGACTGCCATTTTGAACCGGTTTGACGTCTGTAGCCTGTCCCGTGTCATGTTTGTGCCAATTTCTTTTCTTTTTCACTAGAAAAAAAAACAGAAACAAAAAAAAGAAGATTATAATTCATTCCTAGAATTCATAAAGAATAGTAATAACGAGGAAATATAAAGTGTGAATACTTGGACGGACTATCATTTTACATTGTGCTGCCAAACAGGTTGTCATCAAAGAGCACGAGCCGCCCTGACCTGCGTGTCAGAACCATATTGTAAGATGTAAAATCTAATGTTAAAAAAAAATAATAGAGCACAAGCCGAATAAGATGAACCCTTCATATGATTGTATTCAGTGAGTAGTTATGACATCGCTTATATACGGTGAAGAACAGTGATGTCATACCCTCAAGTAATGAAATCCCCTGGCCTGTGCAGTAACCAAACACAACTGAAGTATATTGTTTTGAAGGCTGCCGGACGGGAATCGGAATCCCCATGAGTGTCCTGATCGATTATCCAAAAATCTCAAAATGGAAGCCAACTGGGTAAACGGATAAATACTGGAGAATATGACCTCAATATAATCACCAATTATACCCGGGCGATATTTAGGCTACAGATGAAATACATGGACATTATAAGTCATTACTCGTCTCTGAAGCTACCGCTATGCAGATCGATGCAGAATGTGACAGCCCGTTTCTGTTTTGTGCTGCATTTTACATATTATTATCCAATACAAGATAATTGCCTTTTGCCAAATCAAGTCACAAAACTTTAGAGGAAGCATTAAAATTATACAGAGTCGTAAAATAGAAATTCTCAGAGTCAGAAGAGGCCAAACGCTTAAATGATTCTTCAGCTTTAGACGTATCTGTGTGTGCGTTGAGTGCGAGGAAATCAGTAACACAATGACCACCAACGGAAAACTTAAAAAAAAAAAAAAAAACATTATTGGTGGTGGTGGGGTTCCTTTTTCGTTCATTTTTTATTTTATTGTCCTGCCAGACCCTCACTGACCAGATGTCATCTATGGGGGAACAAGTTCACCTGACCTGTATCATCAAAGGGTTTGTCCAGGATCTTGATATTGATGGCCTACCCTCAGAACAGGTCGCCAGTATCAGATGGGCTCCTTAGGCCAGTGACATCACAGTTATCAGTCTCATGGCCGAGGCTCAGTGAGCTGCCATACTAAGCACAGCCGCTATCCAATAGAGGGTGCAGTGCTCGGTAAGCTGCGAGAAGGCCGCAGCACTCACTGGAGTACTGCAGCCTCCTCAAAAAGCAGATTAGACCCCGCAATCTGATATTAATAGTGAGGATAGGTCATCAATATTAAACACTCAGATATTTATTACACATTACACAGTGCCCATTGCAATGAATGGACACGTCCATGTACTGCACATGTTGGGTCTTCCACAGCGTGAGACATTATTATGAGGATTGTAAACTGTAGACTCCTACCTATTAAAGGGTTTTTAGGCTCCCAAAAACTTTGTAATATACTTACTGTCCCGAAATTGAGTGGAGCGACTACTTGGGAACCTGGTCATGGGATGCTCCTCTTTTGAAAATCCTACTAATCGTGTCCTTCACCACGTTCCCTGCCTAAGCTGCAAATGCAAGCGGAACAGTTTTGGAACCGTTCACAGTGGAAGGCCTCATCCACACGGCTGTTGGGCGGCCACGGCCGTATTGCGGCCCGCAAACGGCGGGTTGGAAATCCGCGGCCTCCTGCCGTGTGCACCAAGCATCGGAGTGCATCCAGGGTGTTTCTTTCCGTTGTTCCGCACTGCAAATAAATATGACAGACCACGGACCCATTAAAGTTGAATGGGTCCAGCCCGCTGCACGGATGTTGCCTGTGCATTGGGGACCGCAAATTGTGGTCCCCAATGCACCGAACGGCCGCACAACAGCCGTGTGCATGAGGCCAAAGTGACATCCCGTCCATGGCACTGGTGGGAAACCTGGTGAAGGAAGTGACATCGGCGGAAGCAGGTTTTTCAGAAGAGAAGTGCCATGTGACCTGGTCATCAGGTGCAGCGGAACAGGTGACTATGTCCATACCCAGCCAGAAGTAAAGCTGAGCAGTGAACAGTACCGGAGAGCAGGTAAGTATGAATCTTTCAATAGGCCACATATGTGACAGGGGCTTATTGGGGATACTTGAAAACTTAAATACTCCCGGAAAATCCTGTAGTCATAAAGTTTCTAAATGATTCTTTATATTTAGTACTACAGCATAAGGCCTCATGCAGAAGAACGTGTGCCGGCCGTTCCGTGCATTGGGGACTGTAATTTGCAGTCTGCAATGCACGGGAACCATCCGTGTGGTTGCCCATTCAACTTGAACGGGTCCATGATCCGTCCGCACCCCCAAAAAAAAAGAACATGAAACAGGCACAGAGAGATAACACTGGGGTTCCATGCATCCGTTCCGCACCGCTCCTTCCAGATTGCGGACTCATTCAAATAAATGGGTCCACATCCATGATACGGTGTGCACACGACCGGTTCCCATACCGTACAGGGCCGCTATACATATGCATAAGGCCTAACGCAGTATTTACATATAGCGTTTAGGTAGGGAACTGAGCCTAGTTATGACCTTGGCGTCAGAAGAATTTCTTGTTGTATTAGCCATATGTAGTTCCAACCTCAAAAATTCTACGTTGTGAAAAGTCTTCTAGCTATTAGAAGGGGAAAATCTTTTAGATATATTTCATGAGGATCCATGAACAAAATGTATCACCCATCTACAGAATAGGTGATAAATCTATGATTTCTGGAGGTCTGACTACTGGGACCCCCCTTACCCCCACGCTGGACACCAGAACATGGTTCCCAGAGTCCCTCATGTGAATGGAGTGGTGGTGGGCATGCGTGACCACCGCACCATCTACTTCCAGGGGACTGCTGAATACAGCACTTGGCTATCTCCATCAGTCAGATAGAAGCAAATGGAGTCGTAACCACGCATGTGCACCACCGCTCCATCCACACAAGGGTGCACCACAGCTATCATTTGTCACCTATCCAGTGGATGCCCTTAATGGAAAAAGCCATTTGTGTAAATCTAGCTATAATGGAGTGGGGCATCCCTGGACACCAGACCAGCAGGGCCTAAAACCACAACGTGGTTCATTCTGTGACACCTATACAGGTTACCATCCTGGAGCCCCAGCATAGATATGTACAGAACAGCAACGCTTCTCACCAGGTGGCAGAAAACATGCTTCAATAGTTTTAGAATCACTACATTTAGGCCAAGTTCACAAAACTTCATAGCGGGTTTTGACGCAATCCGCAGCAAAATTTGCATGTATTACAGCGGCTGCTAAAGGGATACCATATCTCCTTAAGGAGAGCACCTAGATGGCGTGAGGAGTCTTATAGGCCAGGCAACGCTCCTCTGGGAATTCTGGAAAACGGCTATGCAAATGAGCTCTTACCAAGCTCTACCCCCTATGCCACCAGATGTAAGGCAGCTTTCCTATAAGTCAATGTTCAACCCTTTTAAATAGGCCTTGAGTCATGACTTGGATAATAAATAAGCCAGCACCTCATCTGCAGATGGCTGTTTTGGGGTTATTGCCCCTCATCAGTGAGGAGCAGACAATACTGGCTTAACTGGGTGAGAGGCCTAGGTCAGGATATGGGGGATGTTATATCTCCTTATGGAGAGTGCCTAAACGGTGTGAGGAGTCTTACAGATCAGGCAACGCTCCTATATATGCTATAGACTGAAAGGATAAAACTTATAGTAAAAAATCCTGCCGATATGCTATGTCTGTCCATACAGGCACAGACTGCCGGTACATATAATTTACCTCAGGGTTTACCTGAGTGATGACGGCTTCTGCCTGTCCAACCTGACCGTGGCAATGTCAAAATAAGGCAGGCTTTCATTTTCTCTGCAGCTGGTCTTTATGGACAGGCGGGAGCCGTGCTCACACTGATTCATGACTCTTGTGACGGTCAGTTTGCTCAGGCAGCTAAGAGGCAATTTAGTCGTGGGACGCACAAGCTACTATACAAAATACATCAATCTGGGCCTGCTCTAACAGGACCCACCAAACTGGATAAACTAAATGTGAATCAGAAAATACACAAAAAAAGAAAAAAAAAAAATATTCCAGCAATGCATTAAAAAAATAACTGCATGCGGTATAGGACTGTAATAATTTATTATCCCTTTTTCATTTATTTTTTTTTGGCTCTAGGTGAAAGGCGGGTTCCTCCTTCTACCGCCCATACATTGCTCTGGGGGCGCGCAAAAGATCATATATGTCTCCGGAGCCTGTAGGCCCAAACCGTCCTGTGTCCTGTGATGGTCATTAGAGATGAGAGAATTGATTTGTTCATCATAATGAGTTCTTCCCCTGCAAGGGGCTGTCCCTGCTGCTAACGAAGCCCCCTACCCAATATCGCACCTGTGCCGCTGCTCCGAGTAGCAGTGCAAACACAGATGCTCTACTTCCGCCCTCGGAGCAATGACTATTCATGAGACTGTTCAAGTGCCAGGGGGGAAACTCGTACAAATCGATTCGCTCATCGTAAGTGGCCAACATCTTCCAGAGGTCAAGGGCAAGCAATTGTTGAGCTGTTTCTTTCACTGCCCCTCCAACCATACACATGCATGCTCGGCCTGCTGCTGTCAGAAACATGCCCCACCCTTCTTTTTCCTGACATTTAGGCCCCTTTCACATAAGCAAGTCCCACGCATCGGACTCGCAGCGCATGTCAGGGAGAGCACCCGTCCTGACCTCCGGAGCACTGCCAGGGTCGCATAGCATTATATTGATTTATGATGTGATGTAACCTTTACAGCTCTGGAATGTATTGGATAACACTGACAGCTTCCAGACCTCTAAGGGTTACATAGCATTATAAATCAATATAATGCTATGTGACCCGGTCAGTGCCGGAAGGGCCGGACGGGTGCTGTTGCATACTCACGCTGCGAGTCCGGAGTGTGACACTCTCTCGTCTGAAATGGGCCTTACTGTCGGGGATGAGACACCACCATAAACATTAGATGGCGGTCCGGTCCTGCCAAAATGCATAGGTTTGGCTGAAGACATGTAAAGTGTAGACATTTCCCAAATAGATTATTATTAGTAGATTATTAGAAAAGTGATGCTAGGTAGTCTAATGGAGTTCACTGTACATAGCTGAGTATAACGCTAGCACTGCTTTAGACAGTATACCTGTACTGTACCTATAGGAGTACCTGGGGGAATGGGCATCTGCTAAAGGAAAAACGTAGACCATTTTATAGCATTTTCATACTTGTAGGACAGGAGTAATGCCCTACAATGTTCTGTTTTCTTTTAAACGGGGTCTTCGGGCTTTTACTATTGATGACCTATCCTCAGGATAGGTCATCAATATTAGATCGGAGGGGGTCCAATACCTGGCACCCGCGCCCATCAGCTGTATAAGGAGATGGCGCAGCGCCGCAGCCTTCTCGCAGCTTTGCCTAGGCCATGTGACGTTTTATCGGTCACATGACCTAGGCACTTAGCCCCTTTGAAGTGAGTGGGGCTGAGCTGTGATACAAAGCCCAGTCGCTATGGGGAAAAAAGGAAAGTTCAGCAGCTCTCACCTGCCCCACCTTCACCTGTGTGCACGGAGGACCCGTGTCAGGCCCGGGTAACACAATGCAAAAGGGTTCAAGGAATCCAGCTCCACTTCGGTAAAGGAAAAATGTATTTTACTTGTGGTAAAATCACATCCAGTTACAATTACAAAAGTCTTGTCTACGCGTTTCGGGCTACCAGAAACAATTCAAGCCCTTACCCAGTCGCTATACAATGTATTCACACATGACTGACAATTTCTGTGCAAACTTTTGTCAGTACTGCAGGAAAAAATCTGTGGGAGTACGTAGCATCATGCGTATTCCCACAGAGGCCGTGCAAAAATGCTGGCGTATCGGGGCTTTTCCTTTGTGGATCCACCGCAAATCTGTGGCTGATCCTGAAGTAAATGTGTGTTGAATCTGGAATATGTAAATCCGACATGTCTGAACATACCCTAAGGACTAATTCACACTTCAGTACATGGGTAAGGGAGAGTTCACATCACCATTATTTTTCTGATCCGTCATAAAAATATAAAATAAACGGATCCTGTGCATCAAATAAGCACATTTGGCTTCTGTTTGAGCCATTTCTGTCTAAGATCCATTTTTTTTTAACAGAAAACGTACTGCATACAGGTAGTGACGTACATAGAGAAGTAAGGGCCCCATAGCAAGGATCAAACCATCCCCCCACCCCCACACACACACACAGGACAGAGGGGTTTCCGCCTAAACCCCTTTCAGTGACCCTTGGGCTATTTTTTCGACTCCCTCTTGCCCTGGGCCCCATAGCAGTCGCATGGTCTGCCGCTATGGTAGTTACGCCCCTGCATACAGGACTTATTTTCCCATCTAAATAAAAAAAGGATCTCAGATAGATTGGCTCAAACAGAAGCCAAATGTGCTTAATTGATGCACAGGATCCATTTTTTTCCCTATATTTTTCGGTTCTTCTGACGGATCAGAAGAACAGAAAAATAAACTGTGATGTCAACTCTCCCTAAGGCTCCTTTCACACTTGCATTGTTAATTCTGGTATTGAGATCCAGCAGAAGATCAGCAAAAATATAGAACGTGTCCTATTCTTGTCTGTTTTAGGGACAACGATAGGAAAGTTCTATAGAGGGCAGGACGTTCCATTCCGCTAAATGCAGAACACAAACACCAGGTATCCGTGTTTTGCGGATCCTAAATTTCCAGACTGCAAAAACAGCAACGGTTGTGTGTACGAGACAAAACATGCAATAAAGGGTAGTATTTAGTGTTAGGATCCGTCTTACAGAGATCGCCTTGACGTGCGGCAGACGGGCTCAAATAATTTTGTACAAAATGTATTTGCCAAGCATCTCTAATCTATAAGTATAGCATTAGCAGTTATTATGCATTTTTGTACTTTATTTGGTTTGCAGAGCGGTTGCATTGCATGTTTTGTATTACAGTGTTGTTCTCAGCCGTAGCAACGTGCCCCTGCGCATTGGGATGTGCTGACTGACCCACTTTTTCTTTGCAGTTTGTGTGTACGAGCCCTACGGCGGAGGTTGCTAAAGTAGAGAAGACCCTAAACATAACCATCTCTAGGATGGATAATCTAGAATTGGTCCACGATCAGATGACCGCATCCTCCACCAAGTAATTACACGTCGCACAATAGATGACCAAAGACGACTACCAGACGAGAAAGAGCCAGGATGTGAGTGAATGAGCCGCATCTCCCCAAAGTCACCTCTATACACCTTCTACGATTGGGTCACCGCTCCTCACCTGTCTATTTTAGTAAATACTTCTATTATATTACCCATGAAATAATACATCTAAAGCACAATTTATTAGAACTCCGTATGGCCATTCCTCTATTATTCCTCCTAGAAAGGTATGCATACATTGTCAACTGGGTGTTGACGTTCCTCCTGTAGAAGGAATGAGTCTCCAGTCTGATACTGGCGACACTGGATGGCGTGATAGTGATCTGCACCCAACTGGTAACACCCAGAAGTCAATTTGGTTTTCCATGCATTTCTGGGAGGAATAACAGAGTGATGGAATAGTGTAGAGTTCCAAGAAAAGATGTTCCACAGTTGTGAAAATGGGGAATACAAGTCATTTACTAAAACAGACGTGTCAGGCCCTTCAAGCGGCCCCCCACCCTGCCCATCGCTGCCCCCAGGCAAGGTCAGTCTGCATTTCCTGATAATGATGGAGCTGTACTGTACATCCTGCTCTGATTTAACCTGCTTCTATTATGCATTTTCACGTGAATTGATTATTTTCGTATTATTATAAGGCGGATGTGGCGGATTCGGTGCAGATTTCTTCAATTCCAATTAAAAGGGTTTCTGCACGGCATTATAGGAGATCTTGCGTTCCCAGGATTGTCTCCTCTACACTTCTTTTCATTTTCTAACACATGCAGCCGCCATTTCAGGAAAACAGATTTGTTACCACGAAGCGCAAGGAAAATCGGATTAGTTTAGAATCGAAGTTTCCCTAAACTTCGGATCATATTCTGCTTTGGATGCTTTCTCTCAACAGTAAAAAAAAAAAATCGCGGAAAACCCCTTTAAATCCAACGACAATCCAAATTCCCGCATGTCAAAGTGATTTCCGCAATGATATTCACATGTGACTGGCAATTTCTGCACAAACTTTTGTCAGCACTGCAGGAAACTATGGGAGTACGTAGCATGCTTATTCCCACAGATGCCTCGCAAAAATGCTGGCGTATCGGGGGCTTTTCCTTCGTGGATCCGCCGCACATCTGGGTCTCGGATTTCTGCCGCTGATCCTGAAGTAAATGTGTGTTGAATCTGAAATATGTAAATCCGACATGTCTGAACAGACCCTAAGGCCTAATTCACACTTCAGGACTTTGGTAAGGGAGCGTTATTTTTCTGATCCGTCAGAAGAAAAGAAAAAGGCCTCATGCACACGGCCGTTCTGGTCCGCATCCGAGCCGCAGTTTTTGCAGCTTGGATGAGGACCCATTCCCTTCAATGGTGCTGCAAAAGATGCGGACAGCACTCCGTGTGCTGTCCGCATCTGTTGCTCCGTTCCGTGGTCCAAAAAAAAAATATAACTTGTCCTAATCTTGTCCGTTTTGCGGACAAGAATAGGCAGTTAAATTAATGGCTGTCCATGCTGTTCTGCAAATTGCGGAACGCACACGGACACCATCCGTGTTTTGCGGATCCGTAATTTGCAGATCACAAAACACACAACGGTCGTGTGGATGTAGCCAAAAATAGGAAAAATAAAACGGATCCTGTGCATCAGTTATACCAGGGCTTGACAAATTTCCTTGGAATCTAGGAGCCAGCTAAAAAAGTCAGGAGCTGTTTTTTTTTTTGTTTTTTTACCTTATAAAGCCTTATTTTCAGCAACAAAAATAACACTTCTTAAATTAACATATAAAGAAGTCTAGAACCAAACAACATGGGCATTGTTTATTATCAGTGTACTGTGACGTCACTGTGTGCAGCATCTCCTCAGTGTTTATCAGTGTACTGTGACGTCACTGTGTGCAGCATCTCCTCAGTGTTTATCAGAGTACTGTGACGTCACTGTGTGCCGCATCTCTTCAGTGTTTATCAGTGTACTGTGACGTCACTGTGTGCAGCATCTCCTCAGTGTTTATCAGTGTACTGTGACGTCACTGTGTGCCGCATCTCCTCAGTGTTTATCAGTGTACTGTGACGTCACTGTGTGCAGCATCTCCTCAGTGTTTATCAGTGTACTGTGATGTCACTGTGTGCCGCATCTCCTCAGTGTTTATCAGTGTACTGTGACGTCACTGTGTGCCGCATCTCTTCAGTGTTTATCAGTGTACTGTGATGTCACTGTGTGCAGCATCTCTTCAGTGTTTATCAGTGTACTGTAACGTCACTGTGTGCCGCATCTCCTCAGTGTTTATCAGTGTACTGTGACGTCACTGTGTGCAGCATCTCCTCAGTGTTTATCAGTGTACTGTGACGTCACCGTGTGCCGCATCTCCTCAGTGTTTATCAGTGTACTGTGACGTCACTGTGTGCCGCATCTCTTCAGTGTTTATCAGTGTACTGTGACGTCACTGTGTGCCGCATCTCTTCAGTGTTTATCAGTGTACTGTGACGTCACTGTGTGCCGCATCTCCTCAGTGTTTATCAGTGTACTGTGACGTCACTGTGTGCAGCATCTCCTCAGTGTTTATCAGTGTACTGTGACGTCACTGTGTGCCGCATCTCCTCAGTGTTTATCAGTGTACTGTGATGTTACTGTGTGCAGCATCTCTTCAGTATTTATCATCAGTGTACTGTGATGTCACTGTGTGCCGCATCTCCTCAGTGTTTATCAGTGTACTGTGACGTCACTGTGTGCAGCATCTCCTCAGTGTTTATCAGTGTACTGTGACGTCACTGTGTGCAGCATCTCCTCAGTGTTTATCAGAGTACTGTGATGTCACTGTGTGCCGCATCTCCTCAGTGTTTATCAGTGTACTGTGACGTCACTGTGTGCCGCATCTCCTCAGTGTTCATCAGTGTACTGTGACGTCACTGTGTGCAGCATCTCTTCAGTGTTTATCAGTGTACTGTGACGTCACTGTGTGCCGCATCTCCTCAGTGTTCATCAGTGTACTGTGATGTCACTGTGTGCAGCATCTCTTCAGTGTTTATCAGTGTACTGTGACGTCACTGTGTGCAGCATCTCCTCAGTGTTTATCAGAGTACTGTGACGTCACTGTGTGCAGCATCTCCTCAGTGTTTATCAGTGTACTGTGATGTCACTGTGTGCCGCATCTCTTCAGTGTTTATCAGTGTACTGTGATGTCACTGTGTGCAGCATCTCCTCAGTGTTTATCAGAGTACTGTGACTTCACTGTGTGCCGCATCTCTTCAGTGTTTATCAGTGTACTGTGATGTCACTGTGTGCCGCATCTCTTCAGTGTTTATCAGTGTACTGTGACGTCACCGTGTGCCGCATCTCCTCAGTGTCTATCAGAGTACTGTGATGTCACTGTGTGCCGCATCTCCTCAGTGTTTATCAGTGTACTGTGACGTCACTGTGTGCCGCATCTCCTCAGTGTTTATCAGAGTACTGTGATGTCACTGTGTGCCGCATCTCCTCAGTGTTTATCAGAGTACTGTGATGTCACTGTGTGCCGCATCTCCTCAGTGTTTATCAGTGTACTGTGATGTCACTGTGTGCCGCATCTCCTCAGTGTTTATCAGTGTACTGTGATGTCACTGTGTGCAGCATCTCCTCAGTGTTTATCAGTGTACTGTGACGTCACTGTGTGCCACATCTCTTCAGTGTTTATCAGTGTACTGTGATGTCACTGTGTGCCACATCTCTTCAGTGTTTATCAGTGTACTGTGATGTCACTGTGTGCCGCATCTCCTCAGTGTTTATCAGTGTACTGTGACGTCACTGTGTGCCGCATCTCCTCAGTGTTTATCAGTGTACTGTGATGTCACTGTGTGCCGCATCTCCTCAGTGTTTATCAGTGTACTGTGATGTCACTGTGTGCCGCATCTCCTCAGTGTTTATCAGTGTACTGTGATGTCACTGTGTGCCGCATCTCTTCAGTGTTTATCAGTGTACTGTGATGTCACTGTGTGCCGCATCTCTTCAGTGTTTATCAGTGTACTGTGATGTCACTGTGTGCAGCATCTCCTCAGTGTTTATCAGTGTACTGTGATGTCACTGTGTGCAGCATCACCTCAGTGTTTATCAGTGTACTGTGATGTCACTGTGTGCAGCATCTCTTCAGTGTTTATCAGAGTACTGTGACTTCACTGTGTGCAGCATCTCTTCAGTATTTATCATCAGAGTACTGTGATGTCACTGTGTGCCGCATCTCCTCAGTGTTTATCAGAGTACTGTGATGTCACTGTGTGCAGCATCTCCTCAGTGTTTATCAGTGTACTGTGACGTCACTGTGTGTCACATCTCCTCAGTGTTTATCAGTGTACTGTGACGTCACTGTGTGCCGTATCTCTTCAGTGTTTATCAGTGTACTGTGACGTCACTGTGTGCCACATCTCCTCAGTGTTTATCAGTGTACTGTGACGTCACTGTGTGCCACATCTCCTCAGTGTTTATCAGTGTACTGTGACGTCACTGTGTGCCACATCTCTTCAGTGTTTATCAGTGTACTGTGATGTCACTGTGTGCAGCATCTCCTCAGTGTTTATCAGTGTACTGTGACGTCACTGTGTGCCGCATCTCCTCAGTGTTTATCAGTGTACTGTGATGTCACTGTGTGCAGCATCTCTTCAGTGTTTATCAGTGTACTGTGACGTCACTGTGTGCCGCATCTCCTCAGTGTTTATCAGTGTACTGTGATGTCACTGTGTGCAGCATCTCTTCAGTGTTTATCAGTGTACTGTGATGTCACTGTGTGCAGCATCTCTTCAGTGTTTATCAGTGTACTGTGATGTCACTGTGTGCAGCATCTCTTCAGTATTTATCAGTGTACTGTGATGTCACTGTGTGCCGCATCTCTTCAGTGTTTATCAGTGTACTGTGATGTCACTGTGTGCAGCATCTCTTCAGTGTTTATCAGTGTACTGTGATGTCACTGTGTGCAGCATCTCTTCAGTGTTTATCAGTGTACTGTGATGTCACTGTGTGCAGCATCTCTTCAGTGTTTATCAGTGTACTGTGACGTCACTGTGTGCCGCATCTCCTCAGTGTTTATCAGTGTACTGTGATGTCACTGTGTGCCGCATCTCTTCAGTGTTTATCAGTGTACTGTGACATCACTGTGTGCAGCATCTCTTCAGTGTTTATCAGTGTACTGTGATGTCTCTGTGTGCCGCATCTCTTCAGTGTTTATCAGTGTACTGTGATGTCACTGTGTGCCGCATCTCCTCAGTGTTTATCAGTGTACTGTGACGTCACTGTGTGCCGCATCTCTTCAGTGTTTATCAGTGTACTGTGACATCACTGTGTGCAGCATCTCTTCAGTGTTTATCAGTGTACTGTGATGTCACTGTGTGCCGCATCTCTTCAGTGTTTATCAGAGTACTGTGATGTTACTGTGTGCAGCATCTCTTCAGTGTTTATCAGTGTACTGTGATGTCTCTGTGTGCCGCATCTCTTCAGTGTTTATCAGTGTACTGTGACGTCACTGTGTGCCGCATCTCTTCAGTGTTTATCAGTGTACTGTGATGTTACTGTGTGCAGCATCTCTTCAGTGTTTATCAGTTTACTGTGATGTCACTGTGTGCCGCATCTCCTCAGTGTTTATCAGTGTACTGTGACGTCACTGTGTGCCGCATCTCCTCAGTGTTTATCAGTGTACTGTGACGTCACTGTGTGCCGCATCTCCTCAGTGTTTATCAGTGTACTGTGATGTCACTGTGTGCCGCATCTCCTCAGTGTTTATCAGTGTACTGTGATGTCACTGTGTGCCGCATCTCTTCAGTGTTTATCAGTGTACTGTGATGTCACTGTGTGCAGCATCTCTTCAGTGTTTATCAGTGTACTGTGATGTCACTGTGTGCAGCATCACCTCAGTGTTTATCAGTGTACTGTGATGTCACTGTGTGCAGCATCTCCTCAGTGTTTATCAGAGTACTGTGACTTCACTGTGTGCAGCATCTCTTCAGTATTTATCATCAGAGTACTGTGATGTCACTGTGTGCCGCATCTCCTAAGTGTTTATCAGTGTACTGTGATGTCACTGTGTGCAGCATCTCTTCAGTGTTTATCAGTGTACTGTGATGTCACTGTGTGCAGCATCACCTCAGTGTTTATCAGTGTACTGTGATGTCACTGTGTGCAGCATCTCCTCAGTGTTTATCAGAGTACTGTGACTTCACTGTGTGCAGCATCTCTTCAGTATTTATCATCAGAGTACTGTGATGTCACTGTGTGCCGCATCTCCTCAGTGTTTATCAGTGTACTGTGATGTCACTGTGTGCCGCATCTCCTCAGTGTTTATCAGTGTACTGTGACGTCACTGTGTGCCACATCTCTTCAGTGTTTATCAGTGTACTGTGATGTCACTGTGTGCCACATCTCTTCAGTGTTTATCAGTGTACTGTGATGTCACTGTGTGCAGCATCTCTTCAGTGTTTATCAGTGTACTGTGATGTCACTGTGTGCAGCATCTCTTCAGTGTTTATCAGTGTACTGTGATGTCACTGTGTGCAGCATCTCCTCAGTGTTTATCAGAGTACTGTGATGTCACTGTGTGCAGCATCTCCTCAGTGTTTATCAGTGTACTGTGACGTCACTGTGTGTCACATCTCCTCAGTGTTTATCAGTGTACTGTGACGTCACTGTGTGCCGTATCTCTTCAGTGTTTATCAGTGTACTGTGACGTCACTGTGTGCCACATCTCCTCAGTGTTTATCAGTGTACTGTGACGTCACTGTGTGCCACATCTCTTCAGTGTTTATCAGTGTACTGTGATGTCACTGTGTGCAGCATCTCTTCAGTGTTTATCAGTGTACTGTGATGTCACTGTGTGCCGCATCTCCTGTGTTTATCAGTGTACTGTGACGTCACTGTGTGCCGCATCTCCTCAGTGTTTATCAGTGTACTGTGATGTCACTGTGTGCAGCATCTCTTCAGTGTTTATCAGTGTACTGTGACGTCACTGTGTGCCGCATCTCCTCAGTGTTTATCAGTGTACTGTGATGTCACTGTGTGCAGCATCTCTTCAGTGTTTATCAGTGTACTGTGATGTCACTGTGTGCAGCATCTCTTCAGTGTTTATCAGTGTACTGTGATGTCACTGTGTGCAGCATCTCTTCGGTATTTATCAGTGTACTGTGACGTCACTGTGTGCCGCATCTCTTCAGTGTTTATCAGTGTACTGTGATGTCACTGTGTGCCGCATCTCTTCAGTGTTTATCAGTGTACTGTGATGTCACTGTGTGCAGCATCTCTTCAGTGTTTATCAGTGTACTGTGATGTCACTGTGTGCAGCATCTCTTCAGTGTTTATCAGTGTACTGTGATGTCACTGTGTGCAGCATCTCTTCAGTATTTATCAGTGTACTGTGATGTCACTGTGTGCCGCATCTCCTCAGTGTTTATCAGTGTACTGTGATGTCACTGTGTGCCGCATCTCCTCAGTGTTTATCAGTGTACTGTGACGTCACTGTGTGCAGCATCTCCTCAGTGTTTATCAGTGTACTGTGACGTCACTGTGTGCAGCATCTCCTCAGTGTTTATCAGAGTACTGTGATGTCACTGTGTGCCGCATCTCCTCAGTGTTTATCAGTGTACTGTGACGTCACTGTGTGCCGCATCTCCTCAGTGTTCATCAGTGTACTGTGACGTCACTGTGTGCAGCATCTCTTCAGTGTTTATCAGTGTACTGTGACGTCACTGTGTGCCGCATCTCCTCAGTGTTCATCAGTGTACTGTGATGTCACTGTGTGCAGCATCTCTTCAGTGTTTATCAGTGTACTGTGACGTCACTGTGTGCAGCATCTCCTCAGTGTTTATCAGAGTACTGTGACGTCACTGTGTGCAGCATCTCCTCAGTGTTTATCAGTGTACTGTGATGTCACTGTGTGCCGCATCTCTTCAGTGTTTATCAGTGTACTGTGATGTCACTGTGTGCAGCATCTCCTCAGTGTTTATCAGAGTACTGTGACTTCACTGTGTGCCGCATCTCTTCAGTGTTTATCAGTGTACTGTGATGTCACTGTGTGCCCCATCTCTTCAGTGTTTATCAGTGTACTGTGACGTCACCGTGTGCCGCATCTCCTCAGTGTCTATCAGAGTACTGTGATGTCACTGTGTGCCGCATCTCCTCAGTGTTTATCAGTGTACTGTGACGTCACTGTGTGCCGCATCTCCTCAGTGTTTATCAGAGTACTGTGATGTCACTGTGTGCCGCATCTCCTCAGTGTTTATCAGAGTACTGTGATGTCACTGTGTGCCGCATCTCCTCAGTGTTTATCAGTGTACTGTGATGTCACTGTGTGCCGCATCTCCTCAGTGTTTATCAGTGTACTGTGATGTCACTGTGTGCAGCATCTCCTCAGTGTTTATCAGTGTACTGTGACGTCACTGTGTGCCACATCTCTTCAGTGTTTATCAGTGTACTGTGATGTCACTGTGTGCCACATCTCTTCAGTGTTTATCAGTGTACTGTGATGTCACTGTGTGCCGCATCTCCTCAGTGTTTATCAGTGTACTGTGACGTCACTGTGTGCCGCATCTCCTCAGTGTTTATCAGTGTACTGTGATGTCACTGTGTGCCGCATCTCCTCAGTGTTTATCAGTGTACTGTGATGTCACTGTGTGCCGCATCTCCTCAGTGTTTATCAGTGTACTGTGATGTCACTGTGTGCCGCATCTCTTCAGTGTTTATCAGTGTACTGTGATGTCACTGTGTGCCGCATCTCTTCAGTGTTTATCAGTGTACTGTGATGTCACTGTGTGCAGCATCTCCTCAGTGTTTATCAGTGTACTGTGATGTCACTGTGTGCAGCATCACCTCAGTGTTTATCAGTGTACTGTGATGTCACTGTGTGCAGCATCTCTTCAGTGTTTATCAGAGTACTGTGACTTCACTGTGTGCAGCATCTCTTCAGTATTTATCATCAGAGTACTGTGATGTCACTGTGTGCCGCATCTCCTCAGTGTTTATCAGAGTACTGTGATGTCACTGTGTGCAGCATCTCCTCAGTGTTTATCAGTGTACTGTGACGTCACTGTGTGTCACATCTCCTCAGTGTTTATCAGTGTACTGTGACGTCACTGTGTGCCGTATCTCTTCAGTGTTTATCAGTGTACTGTGACGTCACTGTGTGCCACATCTCCTCAGTGTTTATCAGTGTACTGTGACGTCACTGTGTGCCACATCTCCTCAGTGTTTATCAGTGTACTGTGACGTCACTGTGTGCCACATCTCTTCAGTGTTTATCAGTGTACTGTGATGTCACTGTGTGCAGCATCTCCTCAGTGTTTATCAGTGTACTGTGACGTCACTGTGTGCCGCATCTCCTCAGTGTTTATCAGTGTACTGTGATGTCACTGTGTGCAGCATCTCTTCAGTGTTTATCAGTGTACTGTGACGTCACTGTGTGCCGCATCTCCTCAGTGTTTATCAGTGTACTGTGATGTCACTGTGTGCAGCATCTCTTCAGTGTTTATCAGTGTACTGTGATGTCACTGTGTGCAGCATCTCTTCAGTGTTTATCAGTGTACTGTGATGTCACTGTGTGCAGCATCTCTTCAGTATTTATCAGTGTACTGTGATGTCACTGTGTGCCGCATCTCTTCAGTGTTTATCAGTGTACTGTGATGTCACTGTGTGCAGCATCTCTTCAGTGTTTATCAGTGTACTGTGATGTCACTGTGTGCAGCATCTCTTCAGTGTTTATCAGTGTACTGTGATGTCACTGTGTGCAGCATCTCTTCAGTGTTTATCAGTGTACTGTGACGTCACTGTGTGCCGCATCTCCTCAGTGTTTATCAGTGTACTGTGATGTCACTGTGTGCCGCATCTCTTCAGTGTTTATCAGTGTACTGTGACATCACTGTGTGCAGCATCTCTTCAGTGTTTATCAGTGTACTGTGATGTCTCTGTGTGCCGCATCTCTTCAGTGTTTATCAGTGTACTGTGATGTCACTGTGTGCCGCATCTCCTCAGTGTTTATCAGTGTACTGTGACGTCACTGTGTGCCGCATCTCTTCAGTGTTTATCAGTGTACTGTGACATCACTGTGTGCAGCATCTCTTCAGTGTTTATCAGTGTACTGTGATGTCACTGTGTGCCGCATCTCTTCAGTGTTTATCAGAGTACTGTGATGTTACTGTGTGCAGCATCTCTTCAGTGTTTATCAGTGTACTGTGATGTCTCTGTGTGCCGCATCTCTTCAGTGTTTATCAGTGTACTGTGACGTCACTGTGTGCCGCATCTCTTCAGTGTTTATCAGTGTACTGTGATGTTACTGTGTGCAGCATCTCTTCAGTGTTTATCAGTGTACTGTGATGTCACTGTGTGCCGCATCTCCTCAGTGTTTATCAGTGTACTGTGACGTCACTGTGTGCCGCATCTCCTCAGTGTTTATCAGTGTACTGTGACGTCACTGTGTGCCGCATCTCCTCAGTGTTTATCAGTGTACTGTGATGTCACTGTGTGCCGCATCTCCTCAGTGTTTATCAGTGTACTGTGATGTCACTGTGTGCCGCATCTCTTCAGTGTTTATCAGTGTACTGTGATGTCACTGTGTGCAGCATCTCTTCAGTGTTTATCAGTGTACTGTGATGTCACTGTGTGCAGCATCACCTCAGTGTTTATCAGTGTACTGTGATGTCACTGTGTGCAGCATCTCCTCAGTGTTTATCAGAGTACTGTGACTTCACTGTGTGCAGCATCTCTTCAGTATTTATCATCAGAGTACTGTGATGTCACTGTGTGCCGCATCTCCTCAGTGTTTATCAGTGTACTGTGATGTCACTGTGTGCAGCATCTCTTCAGTGTTTATCAGTGTACTGTGATGTCACTGTGTGCAGCATCACCTCAGTGTTTATCAGTGTACTGTGATGTCACTGTGTGCAGCATCTCCTCAGTGTTTATCAGAGTACTGTGACTTCACTGTGTGCAGCATCTCTTCAGTATTTATCATCAGAGTACTGTGATGTCACTGTGTGCCGCATCTCCTCAGTGTTTATCAGTGTACTGTGATGTCACTGTGTGCCGCATCTCCTCAGTGTTTATCAGTGTACTGTGACGTCACTGTGTGCCACATCTCTTCAGTGTTTATCAGTGTACTGTGATGTCACTGTGTGCCACATCTCTTCAGTGTTTATCAGTGTACTGTGATGTCACTGTGTGCAGCATCTCTTCAGTGTTTATCAGTGTACTGTGATGTCACTGTGTGCAGCATCTCTTCAGTGTTTATCAGTGTACTGTGATGTCACTGTGTGCAGCATCTCCTCAGTGTTTATCAGAGTACTGTGATGTCACTGTGTGCAGCATCTCCTCAGTGTTTATCAGTGTACTGTGACGTCACTGTGTGTCACATCTCCTCAGTGTTTATCAGTGTACTGTGACGTCACTGTGTGCCGTATCTCTTCAGTGTTTATCAGTGTACTGTGACGTCACTGTGTGCCACATCTCCTCAGTGTTTATCAGTGTACTGTGACGTCACTGTGTGCCACATCTCTTCAGTGTTTATCAGTGTACTGTGATGTCACTGTGTGCAGCATCTCTTCAGTGTTTATCAGTGTACTGTGATGTCACTGTGTGCCGCATCTCCTGTGTTTATCAGTGTACTGTGACGTCACTGTGTGCCGCATCTCCTCAGTGTTTATCAGTGTACTGTGATGTCACTGTGTGCAGCATCTCTTCAGTGTTTATCAGTGTACTGTGACGTCACTGTGTGCCGCATCTCCTCAGTGTTTATCAGTGTACTGTGATGTCACTGTGTGCAGCATCTCTTCAGTGTTTATCAGTGTACTGTGATGTCACTGTGTGCAGCATCTCTTCAGTGTTTATCAGTGTACTGTGATGTCACTGTGTGCAGCATCTCTTCGGTATTTATCAGTGTACTGTGACGTCACTGTGTGCCGCATCTCTTCAGTGTTTATCAGTGTACTGTGATGTCACTGTGTGCCGCATCTCTTCAGTGTTTATCAGTGTACTGTGATGTCACTGTGTGCAGCATCTCTTCAGTGTTTATCAGTGTACTGTGATGTCACTGTGTGCAGCATCTCTTCAGTGTTTATCAGTGTACTGTGATGTCACTGTGTGCAGCATCTCTTCAGTATTTATCAGTGTACTGTGATGTCACTGTGTGCCGCATCTCCTCAGTGTTTATCAGTGTACTGTGATGTCACTGTGTGCCGCATCTCTTCAGTGTTTATCAGTGTACTGTGATGTCACTGTGTGCAGCATCTCTTCAGTGTTTATCAGTGTACTGTGATGTCACTGTGTGCAGCATCACCTCAGTGTTTATCAGTGTACTGTGATGTCACTGTGTGCAGCATCTCCTCAGTGTTTATCAGAGTACTGTGACTTCACTGTGTGCAGCATCTCTTCAGTATTTATCATCAGAGTACTGTGATGTCACTGTGTGCCGCATCTCCTCAGTGTTTATCAGAGTACTGTGATGTCACTGTGTGCAGCATCTCCTCAGTGTTTATCAGTGTACTGTGACGTCACTGTGTGCCGCATCTCCTCAGTGTTTATCAGTGTACTGTGACGTCACTGTGTGCAGCATCTCTTCAGTGTTTATCAGTGTACTGTGATGTCTCTGTGTGCAGCATCTCTTCAGTGTTTATCAGTGTACTGTGATGTTACTGTGTGCAGCATCTCTTCAGTGTTTATCAGTGTACTGTGATGTTACTGTGTGCAGCATCTCCTCAGTGTTTATCAATGTACTGTGACGTCACTGTGTGCCGCATCTCCTCAGTGTTTATCAGTGTACTGTGATGTCACTGTGTGCCGCATCTCTTCAGTGTTTATCAGTGTACTGTGACGTCACTGTGTGCCACATCTCTTCAGTGTTTATCAGTGTACTGTGATGTCACTGTGTGCCGCATCTCCTCAGTGTTTATCAGTGTACTGTGATGTCACTGTGTGCCGCATCTCTTCAGTGTTTATCAGTGTACTGTGACGTCACTGTGTGCCACATCTCCTCAGTGTTTATCAGTGTACTGTGATGTCACTGTGTGCAGCATCTCTTCAGTGTTTATCAGTGTACTGTGATGTCACTGTGTGCAGCATCTCTTCAGTGTTTATCAGTGTACTGTGACGTCACTGTGTGCCGCATCTCCTCAGTGTTTATCAGTGTACTGTGACGTCACTGTGTGCCGCATCTCCTCAGTGTTTATCAGTGTACTGTGATGTCACTGTGTGCAGCATCTCTTCAGTGTTTATCAGTGTACTGTGACGTCACTGTGTGCCGCATCTCTTCAGTGTTTATCAGTGTACTGTGATGTCTCTGTGTGTATAATCCCTGTGCTGTGACGTCACTGTGTGTATAATCCCTGCGCTGTGACGTCACTGTGTGTATAATCCCTGCGCTGTGACGTCACTGTGTGTATAATCCCTGCGCTGTGACGTCACTGTGTGTATAATCCCTGCGCTGTGACGTCACTGTGTGTATAATCCCTGCGCTGTGACGTCACTGTGTGTATAATCCCTGCGCTGCAGCTGACAGAACTGAGATCCCTACCTCAGGATGTTTGGTCCAGGCTCATTCATCTCATAGAACTGCAGCTATGAAATCCTGAGCGTATTGCAGCAAATACTAGCAAAATGGATAAGAGTTTACCAAAAATCCTCACACTTCATAAAATCCACATGGAAATGAACCTACAGTGCACAATTCAAATCCGCACAGTGGTAATATATGATTTCACCATGTGTAACTGATCGTGGCTGAATTCCACAGCAAATCCACACGCTACATGTAGAGTCTGATATAAATCCACAACTGGTAATCCTCTGTGGAAAATATTACCCTAGGAATACTGAGGGGCCTTCCAGCTCTCTCATAGATTGTCACCCAGCTTTCCTGGTCTCCTAGTCCTGAGGAGAACATATCTCAGTACGGGAACATATAGAGGTTATCAGAGGATTTAGCCATTCAGGAGTCTTATGGCAGCTCCTAGGAGGAGAACTGTGTGGTATACAGCCTGTCACCCAGCTTTCCTGAGGAGAATATATCTAAGTATGGGAACATATAGCGAAGTCATCAGATGATTTGGCCATTCAGTAGTCTTAGTTCTCATAGGAGCTGCAACCTGGCTTTCCAAGACTCCTGAATGGGTAAATCATATGATAACGTATCTAAATGTTCCTATACTGAGATAAATTCTCCTCAGGAGACCAGGAAAGCTGGGTGACAGACAGCCTGTATACCACACAGCTCTCCTAGGAGCTGCCACCCGGCTTTCTGTGTGGTATACAGGCTGTCACCCAGCTTTCCTAGAAAGGGACAGAACTAAGAAATGGCCGAATGGTAACTGCAGGGATGCAGACATCCCAACCTGCAAAAACTCATTTCAGGGAGGTGCACTTCTCATTTCAGGGAGGTTTTTTGTTTTGGTTTTTTTTCACGAACTTTTTATTACATTTTCCAAACATATGCAGTATCTGCACACTTTTCTCTATGGTGTGGAGGACTGGGCTCATTACCCTGCCCCAAATTATCATATTTATATATATGATTAAAGCATCCAGGGGGTGTGAATTTAACACTGGGGTAAATAATATAATTAAAATGGAGGGTTAAATGTGTAAATGTATTAAAAAAAATAATAATGCATCTCTTTCAATAGTTATATAGCTACTGAATGAGACAGAAGGGATGCCTTTAACATATATATCTCCTTGAGAAGCCAATTTGACCCTAAAGGGTTAATTCAACCTGTAATCTAAACTCTGTCCTGTCACTTCTCTTATCTCTCTGCTCTGCTATCTGACTGAGATAAACCTTTCTGGGAGATATTGTTTCACATGCGGGTGTCAGGGAGCTGCTATCTAATAGCGGGAGACTCCCTGAACCTCCGGGAGAGTTGAGATCCTTGGGGATGGCGCACGGTGCAGGAATGGCCACCAGTTGTGGCTAGCAGGAGCTCCGGCCTAATGACGGCAGCAGGTATGCAGCTCCCCGCTGGGTTCATGGCCGTAGCAGGCAGACATTACAAACTTTGAGCCTGTCGGATAAGTGCAGAGCGCATCATTTACCGCCGCAGAGCCGGCCGTGCAGGGGCCTGGCAGTACTTGGTGCCCTGGGATGTTGCGCTGCCCGATCATGTCCCCTGCTGTATACAACAGGAGGAATGATGATGGGTTGATTGTCTTCCCTCCACTTCGCCATTTTCAACTGCCCTGGAGATGACGCACGGCGACATCAGCTCGCTGCGACCGATAGACGGCGAGAGAGAGTGGCCAAACCACGATGGAGCCGAAGCTGAGGGGTCCGGGCAGGGTGGCAGTCCGAGCCTGGGCACAAGTGATAAAAAAAAAAAAAAAAAGGTTTCATTTTGCTCGCGGTCTTAACCCTCCAGTGGCTGCGCCCGGCTGCTGGTGTGCTGGGCCTGTTTTCCATCAGGGGCAAATACCCAGGCAAATACCCCAAATTTCTGGTCGCCATGGCGACCTGGGATGTGTCGAGCCCTGAGTTATGCACATTTGGCATCAGTTTGAGCCATTTCCGTCTGAGATCCGTTTTTTAGATGGAAAAAAAGTCCTGCATGCATAATTTTTTTTTATAATATCCTCGAACTTATAAAGATTTCATATAAGAATATACAAGAACCAGGACTTTGCATAAAAAAACACAAGGGCAACATAACAATACAAGAAAACATGAAGAGCACAGCGGATGAAATAAAACGAGCATACGAGGCAGAATAACAGCTCAAACTATGCGTACAGGCGAGCGCGGCACACCAGAGACATAATGGAAACTGACAACGCATTTCAGGTGGAGGTGATACGGGGGATCCAGACAATAACGCCAGACACATATAGGAGCATAAGAAAGAAAAGAAGGGAAGAAACAAAACGGCAAGCCACCTGAATGCTAAATACGTAGGGCAGTGTGCACAGTAACTACGCCTCATTATTTTTCTCGGACCTGTTTGGCGGCTGACTGGTCACCTCTGCTGCAAGACAAAATCTTTTTTTTGGGAGCTACAAAAAAGCTATAATAGATCGGCACTAACTAGAAAATCAGCTTACGGGTTTTGCTCCCTGTCCTGTACGTAGTCAGTGGCCTTCACCCACAGATAACAGCTACAGGAGCCGGACCCGAGATGATCAGGTGTCGGGTTGTCTTCATAAGATAAATCCCTTCAAGCGTTTTTTTTTTTACATGAATTTGACTCTTTTGAAAAGTCAGGTAGCCAAGACCCCAAAATGAAATAGAAAAAGGAAAATCCGTAGCTCACCAGACCCGTGCTTGGTATCCCACAGACTGGGCAGTGGTGCTCAGACTTGTAACGCTGAATGGGAATGAACCTTCCGCATTCGCCGGATCAATTAAAACAAAAAATCTTTATTTAGTACATTAAAAACATCCAAAGCCTTGGTGGCATTGAAACCAACGCGTTTCGGGTGAATCTGATGTCTTTTAGATGATCGGATTCACCCGAAACACATTGGTTACGATATTACCATGTTACCATGACTTGGATATTTTTAATGGACTAAATAAAGATTTTTTTATTTTTTTTTTTTAAAGGATCCAGCGAGCGCCGAAGGTTCGTTCTCATTTTACATGTCAGGCAGCCGTGTCCACTAGGACAATCACTAGGACCCCGACAGTCTCAAGATCAGTGATTTAAAGAGGAGCTGTCACCTCATGTCTGTTTTAGGTAACTACTTGCATTTCCCACTGAAATAACAGTTCTGGAGCATCTGTTCTTATGACCATTGCTTTATTATTCCTGCTAGAAGTTATGTATGAATTGCTAGCAGTTTGCAATGAAGGTCCAGTTGGGGGGGGGGGGTGTATTCCTGCACAGTCTGATTGGATAGTGACAGACTGTGTAGAGATACAACCACGACTGGTAACACCCATCTGGATCGTCACTGCAGGCTGCCAGTAATTCATTTATAACTTATAGCAGGAATAATAAAGGAATGACACATCAGAAAATTATAGGAATAGATACTAGAGGATTGTTATTACATGGGGAATGTAAGTGGTTACTAAAACAGTCAGGAGAGGGGAGGGGCCCTCTATAACATTGAGGATGTGCAAATAACCTACCAGATATGTGTCAATTTTTAGAAAACACCCCTTTAAAAGGGTTTTCTGGGACTTTCATTGATGGCCGACTCATAGCATAAGACATGAATATTAGATTGAAGGGGTCCAACCCCCGACACCCCCCAGGATCAGCTGATTGAGGGGGAATGAGTGCCACGTCCCCTTCATTGTTTGCCAGGCACCACTCCGGACTTGTAGTAATGGCTGTGCTTGTATTCATGTGAATAGGACTGAGCTGCAAAAGGGATTCCTGGCACCTTCCACCTATCAGCTGATTAAAGGCACTGCAGGACTCCGGCATCCCCTTTAAGGGTTCAGCTACATGCCAATTTTGGCTGCGACAGCTGTAATGTGACCAAAGTTGGCATGGTAGGGCGGCTGCCATAGGAATGAATGGGGTCGCAGCACGACTAGCACGTTTGCTACGACCATGACACACAAAAGATCCAACACTGATGGATTTTTTTGCATTCATGGGTCGCGGGTGCAGCAAACATGTCAGTGGCACTGCGACCCATTCATTCCTATGGTCCCCGCTACACTGCGATACTTGGGCAGGACAAGGGGGTATATGTCGTGCCCAATTTTGCTGCGGTTCTGTGTCGGCTATTACAGTTCAGTCCCATTCACTTGAATGGGACTCGGATGCAGAGAGCTGCATGTACAGAGCTGGATCTGGTAATCAATGAAGGGGAAAGGGAGCTCTGACTCATGTGGGGAAGGATGGGGCAGGTAGGAGGCTCTTTGCTGGAGGTTCGGCCTCCATCGACCTCATAATGATTGCCTATCCTAAGGAAAGTGCATTGACTTTAAAGTTCTGGACAAAACCCTATAACCCTATATAATAAGTGATCTGCAATACTGTACAGGAGCACATGAAAACATTAACCCCTTAGGGACACAGCCTTTTTACACCTTAGGACCAGGCCATTTTTTGCAAATCTGACCAGTGTCACTTTAAGTGCTGATAACTTTAAAACGCTTTGACTTATCCAGGCCGTTCTGAGATTGTTTTTTCGTCACATATTGTACTTCATGACACTGGTAAAATGAAGTCAAAAAAATTATTTTTTTTGCACAAAATAATACCTAATTTACCAAAAAATCTCAAAAATTTGCAAATTTCAAAGTTTCAGTTTCTCTACTTCTGTAATACATAGTAATACCCCCAAAAATTGTGATGATTTGACATCCCCCATATGTCTACTTCATGTTTGTAGCATTTTGGGAATGATATTTTATTTTTTGGGGATGTTACAAGGCTTAGAAGTTTAGAAGCAAATTTTGAAAATTTTCAGAAATCTTCAAAATCCCACTTTTTATGGACCAGTTCAGGTTTGAAGTCATATTGTGAGGCTTAGATAATAGAAAACTCCCAAAAATGACCCCATCTAAGAAACTACACCCCTCAAGGTATTCAAAACTGATTTTACATACGTCGTTAACCCTTTAGGTGTTGCACAAGAGTTATTGGCAAATGGGGATGAAATTTGAGAATTTCATTTTTTTGTTTATTTTTCCATTTTCACCCATTTTTTCCACTAACAAAGCAAGGGTTAACAGCCAAACAAGACTGTATCTTTATTGCCCTGACTCTGCCGTTTACAGAAACACCCAATATGTGGCCGTAAACTACTGTACGGCCACACAGCGGGGCGTAGAGTGAAAGGTGCGCCGTTTGGTTTTTGGAAGGCTGATTTTTATGGACTGGTTTATTTACACCATGTCTCATTTGAAGCCCCCTGATGCACCCCTAGAGTAGAAACTCCATAAAAGTGACCCCATCTAAGAAACTACACCCCTCAAGGTATTCAAAACTGATTTTACATACGTCGTTAACCCTTTAGGTGTTGCACAAGAGTTATTGGCAAATGGGGATGAAATTTGAAAATTTCATTTTTTTGCCTTATTTTCCATTTTAACCCATTTTTTCCACTAACAAAGCAAGGGTTAACAGCCAAACAAGACTGTATCTTTATTGCCCTGACTCTGCCATTTACATAAACACCCCATATGTGGCCGTACACTACTGTACGGCCACACAGCGGGGCGTAGAGTGAAAGGTGCGCCGTTTGGTTTTTGGAAGTCAGATTTTGCTGGACTGGTTTTTTGACACCATGTCCCATTTGAAGCCCCCTGATGCACCCCTAGAGTAGAAACTCCATAAAAGTGACCCCATCTAAGAAACTACACCCCTCAAGGTATTCAAAACTGATTTTACATACATTTTTAACCCTTTAGGTGTTGCACAAGATTTAATGGAAAATAGAGATACAATTTCCAAATTTCACTTTTTTGGCAGATTTTCCATTTTAATATTTTTTTTCCAGTTACAAAGAAAGGGTTAACAGCCAAACAAAACTCATTATTCATGGCCCTAATTCTGTAGTTTACAGAAACACCCCATATGTGGTCGTAAACTGCTGTACGGGCACACGGCAGGGCGCAGAAGGAAAGGAATGCCATACGGTTTTTGGAAGGCAGATTTTGCTGGACTGGTTTTATTGTCCCATTTGAAGCCCCCCTGATGCACCCCTAGAGTAGAAACTCAAAAAAAGTGACCCCATTTTAGAAACTACGGGATAGGGTGGCAGTTTTGTTGGTACTAGTTTAGGGTACATATGATTTTTGGTTGCTCTATATTACACTTTTTGTGCGGCAAGGTAACAAGAAATACCTTTTTGGCACAGTTTTTTTTTTTGTTATTTACAACATTTATCTGACAGGGTAGATCATGTGGTAATTTTATAGAGCAGGTTGTCACGGACGCGGCGATACCTAATATGTATACAATTTTTTTTATTTATGTAAGTTTTACACAATGATTTCATTTTTAAAACAAAAAAAGTTTTAGTGTCTCCATAGTCTAAGAGCCATAGTTGTTTCAGTTTTTGGGCGATTATCTTGAGTAGGGTCTCATTTTTTGCGGGATGAGATGACAGTTTGATTGGCACTATTTTGGGGTGCATATGATTTTTTGATCGCTTGCTATTGCACTTTTTGTGATGTAAGATGACCAAAAATTGCTTTTTTTACACCGTTTTTATTTTTATTTTTTTACGGTGGTCACCTGAGGGGTTAGGTCATGTGATATTTTTATAGAGCCGGTCCATACGGACGCGGCGATACCTAATATGTATACTTTTTTTTATTTATGTAAGTTTTACACAATGATTTCATTTTTGAAACAAAAAAAATGATGTTTTAGTGTTTTCATAGTCTAAGAGCCATAGTTTTTTCAGTTTTTGGGCGATTATCTTAAGTAGGGTCTCATTTTTTGCGGGATGAGATGACGGTTTGATTGTTACAATTTTGGCGTACATGCGACTTTTTTGATCACTTTTATTACCTTTTTTTGGGAAGTAAGGTGGGCAAAATTTCTATTTTATCATAGTTTTTAATTTTTTATTTTTATGGCGTTCACCGTTCGGGTAAAGTAACATTACCGTTTTATAGATCAGGTCGTTACGGACGCGGCGATACCAAACATGTGTAGGGAATTTAATTTTTTTCATTTTTAATCAGTGATAAATGTGTTTTTTGATTTTTACTTTTTTTTCACTTTTTTTAACTTTTTTTTTTACCCAGACCCACTTGGCTCTTGAAGATCCAGTGGGTCTGATGTCTATATAATACAGTACTGTACTCTATATAGGGTACTGCACTGTATTTTACTTACACTGAACAGATCTATGCTTTCAGCACAGATCTGTTCAGCACCATGGACAGCAGGACGCCTGAGCAGGCGTCCTGTTGCCATGGGAACCTTCCCCGTCTGCCACAACTTCGCAGACGGGGAAGGGTAAGGACTGGGGTGTCGGGGGGCTGTCTGGGGGCTCTCTCCCTCTCCCATCGGGGGGCTGCAAAGGCACAGCAGCCCCCCGATCGGAGAGGGAGGGAGCTCCCTGCGCTGTTAACCTTTTCCATACAGCGGTCCGTACGGACCGCTGTATGGAAAGGGTTAAACGGCTGACATCGCATCAAAGATGTCAGCCGTTTATACCAGGGTGCCAGCAATGTGCTGGCACCCTGGTATACCCACTCTACACCAACGATTACGCAATGGGAGGCGGGCGGGGGATTGCGATCCCGCCTGCCGCACCGCCCGCCTCCCGCACCGCCCGCAACCCTCCCCCTGCACCACCCGCCGCCATCAATTCATGCAGGGGTGCAGGGGGAGGAATAACATATATATTCTGGGCATTGTAAAGTTTCTGATCCCCGCGGTCAGGGACCGCAGGGATCAGAAACGGCAAAAAGCGCATCAAACCGCAGGTCTGAACTGACCTGCGGTTTGTTGCGATCGCCGACATGGGGGGGTCACGGGACCCCCCCGCGCATTTAGCCTAGGTGCCTGCTCAATGATTTGTGCAGGCACCTTGTTCCGATCACTGCCAGCCGGGCGGCAGTGATCGAAACAACACATGACGTACCGGTACGTCATGTGTCCTTAAGTACCAGGGCATCATGACGTACCGGTACGTCATGTGTCCTGAAGAGGTTAAAGGGGTTGTCCCACAAAAAATATTCTGTAGTTTTCAAACCAGCACCTGGATCTGAATACTTGTGTAACTGCATGTAATTAAAAATGTATCATAGCCACTATGTATCTGTATGGCGCCACCTGCTGTTTATATTTTTTTTCTTATTCCTACTCACTGAGAAGGCTGCACATGCTCAGTTTCATCCTTCAACTGCCCCCTGTGATAGGGAGAGAATGGACACGCCCCCTGAGCTGTGATAGGGACAGCTGAGACACGCCTCCTGAGCTGTGATAGGGAGAGCTGAGAAACGCCTCCTGAGCTGTGATAAGGAGAGCATGGACACGCCTCCTGAGCTGTGATAAGGAGAGCATGGACACGCCCCCCTGAGCTGCAGCAGAGGTCAGCGTGATATAAATCTAGCAGAGCAATGAATGGGGAGATCTCTGGATCCATGTGAGGTACAGGGCTGGTTCTTTATTTTATTTACAGTATTTACTAGTTTTTTATTTTATTTACAGTATTTATGGGATAACTCACTTTAAGGCCTCTTGCACACAAACGTTTTTTTCCGTTTACGATCCGTTTTTTGCATTCTGTATAGGTGAACCATTCATTTGAATGGATACGCAACAAAAAACGGAAGGTACTCCATATGCCTTCCGTTTATGTATCTCTGTTCAAAGACAGAACATGTCCGCATAACGGACAAGGATAGTACTGTTCTATAAGGGGCCAGCTGTTCCGTTCCGCAAAAAACTGAATGCACACGGACGTCATCCATATTTTTTGCGGATCAGTTTTTTGCGGGCCACAAAATACTGAAAAAGCCATACGGTCGTGTGCAAGAGGCCTAAGACTGAGAGGCAGCTGCAAAATAACAGTAGCCATTTCTTCACCTACTGCGTGACCTGAGCGAACTGAAGATCAGCTGAACATAAGGAGATCCCCATCTCGTCTGTGCCTACAGAGGAAGAGGCAGACAGCGTCCTTGGATTCCAAATAGAAAAGGAGAGTATAGGAGAAAGCAATCCGAGCATTGTGAAGGACACATACACTCCAGTGACACGTATGACACAACACTGTTAGCGAGAGGCTCTCCATCGCTGTAGACGACCTTGCAGACAAAATGAAATTACAAGAATTGGTTGACTACAGCAATAAACCCCCCACACGTCTGGAAGACATTTTATAATTTTTTTTACTTGCAGACATGTCAAGTGGTGGTATCCATTTACTTCTTTCAATGAAATGTACCAATTATACTGCCAGACATGAAAATCCAAGGTCAAAACGCACAGCCATGAAACGCGCGGGAGACTAGTACTTCATTATTATCAAGTATTGTAGGGGTTTCCACAAGCTGCATTAGTAGTGCAGCAATTTATTTTATGGCTAATATAAAAAAAATGAATCAGTCTTGATTAAAATATCTTACTGCAGACCATGCGTGAACCCTACCGGTAAAGCTGGGGGTACCCGCGATTGAGGCAGGACTGGCCGACCATCTAAGGCTACTTTCACATTGAGGATTTCAAAACCGGAATTAAACGGATCCGTGCCATTTAATACATCCGGATGCACCCGTTTAGGATGAATCTGGTTGTATTAAATCAAAACTGAACAAACAGTATACGGTATGTAAATCACTGTAAGTCAATGGGTGCTGGATCAGTTTTTTTGCAAAAAAAACGGTACCGTTGATTTAAATTGAGTCTCATGTCAGATCCGATTTGTTCTGTTTCGCAAACTGGACACAAAACCGCAGCTTGCAGCAGTTTTGTGTCCGGCACTAGAATAACACAGTTGACTAGATAGACATACTACCAGGATACAACAGGCTGACAGAGGCCTGGTATACACAGAGGCCGCAGGGTGAATGGGCGTCTATGGATAGGTTTAACATATACTGTAGCTTTCCTGGTGCATACACTAAATGTACCCTGAAAACCCTAAAGGAAGTATTGTGAATCATATGGGGAGGCTGTGGTGGATATTCTCCATATAAACACAAATGGGGGCTAGGGAAGCACCGTGAGGGTCTTCCCACTGACTTCCATGGGTGGTGACCATGCATGTGCTGCCACCTCTCTTGTGACTGTGGTCACTAGTCCTTTCTCTAAGGTCTCATGCACACGACCGTTATTGTGTTCTGTTCCGCAAAATGGGGTTCAGTGATCCGTTTTTGTTTCCGTGTGTCTTCCTTTATTTTTGGAGGATCACCAGACATAAAGGAATGTAAAAAAAAAGTCTAAGACAGGTTTGCCATGCAAATGATAGGGATGACAATCTTGTGTGCCTCCGCGTTTTTTAGGGGTCCCATTGACTTGAATGGGTCCGCGAGCCGTTTTCTGCGAAAATAATAGGACAGGTTATATTTTTTTGACGGACTGGAACCACGGATCACGGACGCGGATGGCAAACGGTGCATTAGCCGAGTTATCAACGGGTCCGCAGAAAATCACGAAAAACAGCGCAACAGACACGGAATAAAACAATGGTTGTGTGCACGAGGCCTAAGGCCCGATCCGTTTTTTTTTGTTTTTTGTTTTTTTTGCGGATAGGATGCGGGCCCATTTATTTCAATGTGTCCGCAAAAAACGCAGACAGCACACCGTGTGCTGTCCGCATCAGTATGCCCGTTCCATTGCTCCGCAAAAAAAATAGTGCGTGTCCTATTTTTTTTTCTACTTTGCGGACAAGGATAGGCATTATTACAATGGATCCGCAAACAAAAAAACGGATGCCATACAGAACGTCACCCGTTTTTTTTTTTGCAGATCCGCAATTTGCAGACCGCAAAACACATACAGTCGTGTGCATGTAGCCTAAAACTCGTAGGTTTCTTCTAACATAGACAGACAAATCAGGAGATGAGTACTCACATGTAGACTTCCCGTGGGTCTTTTCACAATTTGGACAGTGGTAGATATCAATATCGGGAGCTTCATCTTCCTCCACATCAACGCAGCTGTAAAACAACAAAGCACAAAGTGAGTCTTCTGATCAGTGTCCTCATTAACTTCCAGAGCTCCTGTCAATCTCTACTTCTCCACAATGTGAAGGAACGTAACGCGACACTTCCCTGCAGGCAGTTTACCTCCGATATGAAATTGAACACCCCCCTTTCAGCATTTTGTATGGATCCTTAGACTCTGAGGTTCTCACCTCTCTGCTGACCAGGAAATACAAGTCTTGTGTGCGTCTCATTTACAAGATCTCATTTGTACTGACACTTCCACCTGGGTTTTTTCAAAATAAAATCCCTATCCATTGAGTCAAATGAACATCATTAATAGCCTATTCACATTGCAACATACACCTGGCATATGCCCTGGCAAAAAGTTCTTGTTGAACATATCGATGGACACCCACTCACCCAACGGAAGTCAAAAGTATGCCATTTAGACCTCTGTGGGGCCAGTACACATCGGCATATCTTGTTCTTGGCTGTAGAGTCTGGTAGTCTACACTATTCCATACAAAGGCACGTATACCATACAGAGTATAAGGCTACCTTCACATCTGCGTAATTCATTCCGGCAGGCTGTTACGCCAGAGAATGAATTGGATCTGTTGCAGACGGACCCCAAAGTATAATGGGGTCCGCAGACATGCGGAGAACCCGCCGGACACAAATCGCTGCATGCTGTGGATTGTGTCCAGACGATTCTCTGCTTGCCGGCCGGAACCTGATGTGAAGGTAGCCTAAGCTTTATAATTTAACATGGTAGCCTACAAGCCACTGTACATCTATACCACCGTCCCGAACAGTCCTGAATTTGCTGGGATTATATTGAATTTTCAGAGAAAATCCCAGCAAATTCAGTTTGTCCCACCCTAAAATAGGTGGGACTTATGTAAACCCCCGCCATAAGTGGGTAGTCCCAGGTGAGGCTTGGGGTGTACCCAGGAGCAGGGCTTAACTGATCCAAATTATCCAACAGTAATGTTGGTAAGTCTGCTATACCGTCATCATGTCTTCTAGTGTATACCCCCAGTGTGAATGGACCCTAAGGGCCTTGCTTGGTCCATGATGACATGAGCGGAGTACAATAGATCTGCGATCAGATAGGAACTGAATGTATCATAAATCATTATTATGCAGTCAGTCTGGTCCACGAGATGCGGTCGACATGAGGCCCATGTTTCCTGGATCGAGCGCGGTCGTGTGAATTTGCCCTAAGGGATCCCCTGATCAGTTCTTCTCTAAATGAGCCTGAGCAGAGATCTTCTATCAGAGCCTCTCCCCCGGGTGGATAGACATGACATGGACAGCCATTCATCTGTAGAGCGGGCCCTCACGTTTTCACACGAGAAGCTTCCTTCCGCTGCCTGTGACATACAGATTAGCTGCAGGCATGGTACAGGTAATTTTTCCTCCTCTTAGAGAACCTGGGCACGTTTGTGAAGCTTTTCCCACGGTGCTTCCAGGAGTGTGTTAATCAGAGATCAGCGCAGTAAATGAACTCACAATGAGGACTTAATAGACGCGCTAACACAACGCCGGCAGGCGCGCAAACAGAATCTGGTTTTCCAAGAACAATGTACAGAAGATTTGTATCCTCATTAAATATATGGAAAGTAGGCACAACACGTGAATATGTAATAATCCCGCTCCTGCTCGGAGAACCCAGGGCCTCAGAGAACCCAACATCCTTCCTTAATGCCTCGGTCATATATTACACAATGGATGTAGAAGAATGACTGCAATAAGGTCACAAGGCAGGGGGGGTCTGATTCCTCTCTAAGGCACATGCTGTAGATTACAGGGGCTGAAAACAGATAATAAACCGCAATAAACATTACATGCTGAAGGTATAACAGGCAGCGATGTTCCGGCCCTCTGAGTATTTGCCGCCCTAATAATATTCTATTGTATTACTGCATCAGTATATTACACATTTATCATTATTCTCCTTGTGCCTGCAGGGCCGATGATCTAATTTTACTTTACAAAAGGCACAGACACATTCACAGTCAAATATATAAGATGACAGTGGAGGCCGGCTCACGTACGCACTGTGAATAACGGAGCCTGCGACACAAATGTCAACAGAGCCTAACCGGCTAATATCTGTTTCAATACTGAAACAATACAAAGAGTTAATGTACATATTCATACTGGACCCATAGCTCCAAAAAGTTGATGTGAGTATTTATGCCTGACCCAGAGTCACAAAAAGTTGACATATTGATACCAGACCTTGTATGCATTGATACCGGACATACAGCCCATAACAGTGGATGTATGTATTGATACCAGACTCATATTCTCAATTCTGTTGCGGCTCATGCTAAGAAGCTGTATAACCCTAACCTTAAAGGCAACCTGTCAGGAGCTTTATGTTGCCCAAACCACGGGCAGCATGAAATCCCGACAGGCCCCCTGGCTACAAACAGCTACGTTCAATAGGAAAAGCTCCAGTGAAAAGGAGCTAATGAATTTACCTTCTCTAACAAAAAAAAAGGGTGGATCCATTAGGATAGGTTTCTCTCGTTCTTTCTTGTGCGTTTCATTAGTTTACTACCTAGACATCTCGATCTATTTGTCCATACAGCCCAATTATGAACGAACAAGGTTGACAAGGAAGGGAAGAAACTTCTAACCAACGCAAAGTCCTATCTAAACGGCAAAGTCCAAATTAGTTCTCTGGAGATGAAACAAGAATGTGAAAAAGAACTTCTTCCAGACAGGGAACATGACGAGCACGGGAGAACAGATCAGAGCAGAAATGAGAGCTGGCAAATTGTCAGAGCCAATTAGGCTTCCATTATCACTTGTCTAATCAAGCTCCGAGTCTCGAGACGCCGGCTTACGCTCTACCTCAACTTGCCTCTTTCTCCGGTTTACCAAGGTCAACATCACAAACGCACAGTGGTGTGAAGGGAAGGCTTGGTGGATCTGGCCGACTCGGTAATCCATGGCCGAACATGATGCGAAGCATCGGAGCGCTGACGATGGAAATGTACAAGCATCCTGACAATCAATAGTTACCAGAGACGCGTCTGACGGCGCAAGATCTGAATGCTCAATACATACAAAAGACATTGAGCGCCGGTCTGCCACTGGCACCTGGTCGGCCCTCTTACTGCGGAGTCCCACTGAGCCTTCAATAGAAAAGCAAAATGTGCGCGGCTCCTCTACACAATACGGCGGGAAGGAACCCGGGGACTGACCTCCATCCAGAAAATCACTAAAATACAATGCACCTCTGGGACAGAAGACCTGAGACATCATGTCGGAGCCAGGCCTGTATATTACCCATAGACAGGAGGGGTATCTCTGACGGAATGTGTAATGGGGTCATGTACGACACACATATGGTATACTGTATATGTTGCTTTTTGTTACCTTCTGGGCTAAAAATTTTTGTTTTCTACTACAAGCACATTGAAAAGGACAGGGTTGAAAATGAATGGTAATAAAAGACATTGTCTCATAAATGCAAATCCTGCCCCCATTAGAGGGTATGAATATCACAGAGGTGGGCTCACCCCTCAAGAGCTGCTCCCGATTTGATGGACCCCATCCATCTGTACACTATATGCTCGGCCGCTGGCAGTTAAAATGTATAATTAGACATGGCTTCCCCTGGTGATAAGAGTTAGCAGTAGGGAGTTAGAGAAGCCGGACCTGCTGTGATCAGATGATCAGAGGAAAAGGAAAAGACTTTTCTTAAAGGGGTTTTCCGGTTTGCATCAATAATTATTTATGAAGGTCGCTGTACTTTTGTAATGTATTTTTTTTACCTTTATTGCTCCTATCTCCCGTTCTGGGCTGTGGTCACATGACCATGTCCATGCAGCTCCTCCTTATTTCCTGTGATGTTATGTCCATGGGCGGGGCAGTGATAGGGGAGAGTCCATGTAACTAGCGGGGTGGGAGGGGCTTTAAACTAGCTGGGTGATGTTAGGGGCGTTACTGGAGCTGTGGTAGAGGAAGGAGAAGTGCATCCTGGGTTTGGTTGGATACAGAAACAGGAAGTGCTACATACAGGATGGGAACAAATCAGAGGGATTGGGTTACAGTGTTAAAATGGGTCAAGAATCAAAAATATAGGGGGAGATGTACTTGAGGTAAGATACTACGTGAGCATATGTTAAAGACTATAGTAAACCTGGAAATTTCCTTTAAAATGCTACATTGTTATTCTCCCATGGAAATGTATGACTAAACTGACAGGTGGGTGTTACCAGTTGTGAGAGGGTCCCTATACAATCGGAGCTTCTAGTATCAGGCTGCTGACAAGGTGAATGGGAACACTGAGATGCCAAATTATTCATAAATATTCAGAAAACCCATTTAAAACCCTACATTGTTCCATTCCTCTGTTATTCCCCCTGTAAATGTTTAAATAAACTGACAGCTGGGTGTTATCAGTTGTGGGAGTGCCCTAAAACAATCACTGTCCAATCAGAGCTGCTAGATGGCAAATTATTCCTAAATATTCAGAAGGCATAACAGTGGAACGGTACAAGTCTGAGCTCCGAGACAAGCTGCATGTTTAATAAAACATCCATGTCAGGAGAGATGACAGGTCCTCTTTAGTGACCACAACACCGAGTATAATACAATACAACATAGCAACTAGTGACATAGTTTTACACGAACAGTAGTGACTTCTGCCTCGCCTTCTGATCTTTTGTAAAGGGATCCCTTGGTTTTAGGAAGCCATTTGTAGGAAATATTGGCCGCTGATCGCACGGAGAGAACAGGAGCCGGCATTAACAATTAGTCCCAAAATAGCCCCCGAACTGTGAAGGCTTTAAATACTGTATTCATGTGTTCCGAGTTATCCGATGGTCTCCTGAGCGGTTACAGATGTGGAGAGACAATTGCATCCATAGCCAGTGTTTCCCTCACATAAATCCACCTGCTTACTACTGCTCTGCTTGGGTGTCAGTTTTCACTAAATTTTGGGAATTCTGTTCACGAAGTCTGTTATAGATCCTGAAAAGACAGGAGAGCATCTAAACGAATAATCCCTCAACAAACACCAAATTTATGGATGCATTCCAGAAGCCCTCTTGACTGGTCCCTCTTTAGTTGAGAAAATTAGGCTTGGTGTATACAGTGTTTGAGCCTTCCTCAGAAGGTATGGCCTCCAGACAATTACCCAAATGTATGCCACTGTACAGGTATGGCGTGGCATTACAAAAATAAATAAATAGGGGTGGCCTCCAGGACACATTACATCTGAGCCTTATGTTTAACGTATACCCCAGGGAGAAGCTTCTGGTGTATATGTTAAAGGGGTTGTTCCACGAATAATATTCAAAATTTTTCAAACCATCACTTGGATCTGAATACTTTTCTAATTGCATGCAATCAAAAATGTTGTATAGTCACTGAAATCTATCTGTACAGCGCCCCCTGCTGTTTGCTCTTTTTCTAGTTTCTCTGTCCTGCTCACTGAGATGGAAGCACGCGCTCAGTTCCTTCCTATAACTGCCCCCAGTACAAAGGTCATGCCCTCTAAGAAAGTGCACACACCCTAGGCTGCTGGCTTGCAATAAATCAAGCAGAGCAATTGGCGCAATGAATGGGGAGATCTCCGGATCCATGTGAGGTACAGGGCTGGTTTTAATTTTGTTAGAAAGAGTTTATCATGTACTATATGATGATTTTTCACATCATTCATGGGATAAACCCTTTAAACGTATCCATAGTGCTTCACTCCCTCATGGGCCAGTATGTGTCGGTCCACCTAAGTTTCGACTGTATAAGTAAGCATAGAGGACTCCATTATGTTAACTTGGAGAACCCAAGCTTCAATAGAGGTGGAGTGGTGCGACATCGATTGTCTGCCGCTTCCAATGCTGTTCTAACACCTCTCCCGAGGCAGTTTAATCACACCTAATAGTTTTAGTCATGCAAATGCAATCAACTTCTTACCTCCATGAGGTCCTTGACCTCATGTTGATTATGATAAATAGAATATACTGACTGAAGCATGAGTCACCAGTATTTAATGCCAGAGATTCCTTGTACAAGTCTTTCCGATAACTAGCGAAACATTCACGAGAAAATACAAGTCAAGTTACTCTGACTTATTACTACTAATATACAGAGGGATGCACTTTCCTATAGAGAGGGCCACCAAACAAAAAAAAAGATATGCTTTAGTTTGTTTTTTTTCCCACATTTTTTACAGTGGCACTCCGATGGTGAGGTATTGTAATAGAAGCCTTAACAGTCACATACCTCGGAGCCCTCCACTGGAGGTGCACGGTGTTATAAGATACCTTTCAAAGGCTGTGTTCACAGAGCCTTCGTGTACTCCCATGGCTCGTTCTAGAGGTCTCAACAATATGGTCTTACTAGAATATCAGGGTTTGTAATATCGATAGGGTTTCACTTTGCATTACCAAAATCACATTAATTTGCCATAGGATTCCTCGCTGCTCTGAGACACCTTCTCTAATGTGCACTTATCCTCTGAAGGTTTAAGAAGAATAATAAAAAAAAATGATCAAATAATAATAATACACAACAAACAGTGGGAAGTAAAACACCAAGAATAACTCGCAAAACAAAGCAACCTTGCAAGTGATGTTCTGTTTAAACACCTGCTGGGACTGTTTGTTAGCGAGTAGCGTGTGGCGCGGCAGGACGGGATGTTTCATGTGTGCACATGCGGCCTATTTCATAGCACAAAGGCAATGCAAATACAGATAAATAAAAAGGAGAGTCGGCTACACGGTGGCGCAGTTATCGGCCTCAATTCCCAAGCTAGTGCTCTGCTGCAAGACTTACATTATCAGCTAATCCTATTGCGTTATTTACAGTGCACGTCGCCCATGAACGAGAATATAGAACAGGTACAATTATCTAAAATGAAACATGTACAGGAAAAAAAAATTGCAACATGCAACCCGACCTAAAAAAAATAAAAAATTAAAGTAGCACTTCCAAAAAAATGTTTATTCTCTGGTACACAATGTAAATTGTAATAAAGATAATCTTCTCACCGGTGACTTTATTTGCGAGTTATAACCTCCCCTCTGATCCTCAGCTGTGTCATGTGACCAGCACTCTGATCTACAAGTGACACAAGACAGAAAGTCAGCAACTCCTCTATTCATTCCTAGGAGACTGACGTAGGAATAGGAATACATAGAGAAACCGGCATCCTGTCCACACATACGATGCTGTTTTATTTGGAGAGTCAGAGTACTGGTCACATGACACAGCTGAGGATCAGAAGAGAGGTTATAACTTACAAATACAGTCTCTGGTAAAAAAAAAAAATTACCTTCACTACAGTTTACATTGGACGCCTTACTAATAGGGGAGAGAAAAAAATTATTTTGTGGAAGTCATTCTTTAGTTTAAAGTGTCCCTCTACTCTGGATCTCCTACCCTGTACAGAGGTGCTGCTGCACATTGGGCAAGCATATGAAATCCAGAGAGCATTGTGTATGGGTCCAATTCTAATGAAATAGACCTATGCACAATACTCCATGGGTTTTGTACGGTAGCCACAGCAACTGTATGACCAGCGCATAACAGTGTCTTCTCCACATCCGCTGTCAGGCCAGGTGGGAGATCAAATGTAGGGGGACACTATAATTATCATGTTTAGGTCCAACAGTCTGTGCCAAGTCATTTTAACACATCTTTATAGTGGAGCTCTAAACCCCCTTCTGTCTTTCTGCCATCACCACTAGGGGGAGCTCAGTATACAGAATGCAGTAAGTTCATATCCTCCTATAGTAGTGCCTTCCAGCAGCCAGAGTATTATTATTTAAAGGGCTATTCTCCTCTTATTAAGGGCTCATTCAGACGGACGTATGTTGTCCGCAAAACCCAGATCCGTTTTTTTGCGGACAGTTCAGCACATTCACAAAAAACTTATTGCATTCCGAGTTTTTTCAGACGCATAGACTTATAAAAAAAAAAAAACACGAATCTGCATTTTCTGTGGATAGCATACGGCTGTCTAAATGAGCCATAAGTGTTGGCACAATTTTAGAGCATCTATTTTTATGACTTGTGTCATTCCTGTTCCTGCTAGAAGTTATGAATAAATTACTAGCAGTCTGCAAATAAGATTCAGCTGAGGGTAACCCATTGGGGAGTGTCCCTTCACTGGCAGCACTGATTGAATAGTGTCAGGGACACCCCCCAGCGGGTAACACTCATCTGGACCTTCACTGCAAATTGGTAGTAATTCATTCATAACTTCTAGTGGGAATGATAAAGGAATAGCAGTCATAAGAATAATTCTATTACCAGAAGGCTGTGGTCCAAGGAACGTGCGTTATCATATACAGCCGGGCAGCTTCGGAATAGTTTCAATTGGCTAAAAAAAGGGAATAGACCCTTAGACAAAAATGTTAAGGAATGGCTAAGGCTATTTTCACACTAGCGTTTTGGCTTTCCGTTTGAGAGATCCGTTCAGGGCTCTCACAAGCGGTCCAAAAGGGATCAGTTTTGCCCTTATTGCCCATTCTGAATGGAAAAGGATCCGCTCAGAATGCATCAGTTTGCCTCCGATCAGTCACCATTCTGCTCTGGAGACGGACACCAAAACACTGCCTGCAGCATTTTTCTTTCCGCCATGTGGTGCAGAGCAAGACGGATCCGTCCTGACACACAATGTAAGTCAATGGGGATGGATCCGTTTTCTCTGAAACAATAGAAAACGGATCCGTCCCCCATTGACTTTCAACAGTGTTCATGACGGATCTGTCATGGCTATAGAAGACATAATACAACCGGATCCGTTCATGACTGATGCATGCGGTTGTATTATTGTAACGGAAGCATTTTTGAAGATCCATGACGGATTCGCAAAAAAACACTAATGTGAAAGTAGGCTTAAATACCCTAAAACCCTAGTAGTGCTGGGATACTGTGGCAGCTGACTATACTGGTGTAAATCCTGTGTCATCCGCGGCTGGAAACTGTTCAAACTTGTGGAGGCACTCCACAACCCCCTTTAACCCTGCCATAATTCACCTTAAAGGGAACCCGTCAGCCTGATTTTGTGCATAGAGCTGAGGACATGGGCTGCTAGATTGCCGCTAGCACATCCGCAATACCCAGTCCCCATAGCTCTGTGTGCTTTTATTGTGTCAAAAAACGATATGATACATATGCAAATTAACCTGAGATGAGTCCTGTCCCTGACTCATCTCATGTACAGGACTCATCTCAGGTTAAGTTGCATATGGATCAAATCGTTTTTTTGACACAATAAAAGCACACAGAGCTATGGGGACTGGATATACTAGCGGCCATCTAGCAACCCATGTCCTCAGCTCTATACACAAAATCCCGGTGACAGGTTCCCTTTAAGAACCCAGCCATTTTTTGCAAATCTGACCAGTGTCACTTTAAGTGGTGATGACTTTAAAACCACTTTTTTTTGTTTTTGGGCAATTATCTTAGGTAGGGTACCATTTTTGCGGGATGAGATGACAGCTTGGCACTATTTTGGGGTGCATATGACTTTTTGTGATCGCTTGCTATTACACTTTTTGTGATGTAAAGTGACAAAAAATAGCTTTTTTGACATCTTTCTTTTTTTTTTTTTTTTTAACGGTGTTGACCTGAGGGGTTAGGTCATGTGATATTTTTATAGAGCAGGTTCTTAAGGACGCAGGGATACCTAATAGGTATACTTTTTATTTACTTTTTTACACAATAACAGCATTTTTAAAACAAAAAAGAAATTATGTTTTAGTGTCTCCATATTCTGAGCCATAGTTTTATTATTTTTTGGGCGATTGTCTTAGGTAGGTGCTCATTTTTTGCGGGATGAGGTGACGGGGGATACGCCTTTTTGATCGCTTGGTGTTGCACTTTTAGTGATGTAAGGTGACAAAAAAAATAGCTTTTTTAGCACAGTTTTTATTAAAAAATTTTTGAAGGGGGTTCACCTGAGGGGTGATATTTTTATAGAGCTGGTCGATACGGACGCAGCGATAACTAAGGCTACTTTCACACCTGCGTTAGGTGCAGATCCGTCTGTGCACATACCAGACGGATCCGCACCTAACGCAGGTGTGAAAGTAGCCTTACATTGTAAGTCAGGACAGATCCGTTTGGCTCTGCATCGCCAGGCGGACACCAAAACGCTGCAAGCAGTGTTTTGGTGTACGCCTCTCGAGTGGAATGGAGGTGGAACAGAGCCAAACTGATGCATTCTGAACGGACCCTTATCCATTCAGGATGCATTGGGGCTAAACGGATCCGTTTTTAACCGTTTTTGAGATCCCCGAAACGGATCTCAGAAACGGAATTCAAAACGCTAGTTTGAAAGTAGCCTAATATGTCTACTTTTCCTTTATTTTCCCTATTTTTTAACTTTATTTTGGGAAAAGGACCCTTTTTTTTTTTTTTTACTTGAAACTTTTTTTTTAACTTGATTTTTTTTTTTACTTTTTTATTTGTCCCACTCTGGGACTTCAATATTACAGGGTCTGATCCCTGTTTCAATGCAGCACAATACATCTGTATTGTGCTATATTAAACTGTTAGTGTCTTACACTAACGGCGTTATCACCGATGCTGGTGGATACAGCAGGGATCCGGCTGTCAGTAACAGCCGGATCTCTGCCTCTGATTGCGTCACCGCACGCGGGGGGGAGGAAGGGCCGCAGGACGAGAATGCATTCTCGTCCTGGTTCCTTAACGTGTCAAATATACAGGGCTAAGCACAGCTAAAATGGTCACTAACTTTCCACAAAACTTTGCATACATCAGTAGTACAGATGAATTTCAGAAAGTAATATATCTTATCAGGGAAAATGTTTCTCCAGTTATCAGCTGTTTTCTTACTCCTTCTTTCCTTAACAAACATCTTCTCTAAATTCTGATATAATTCAATCCTGTGATACAAAGTCCAGCTCTCAGTTCAATGAAAGCTCAAATTACATCTGTCTATGGAGAGGGAAGGGGAAGAGGAGTGAGCTGCAGTGAGAAAGACAAAAGCAGACAAAGAGACTGCAGCAGTCAATGCTACAGCCTATATCTCACCCCAAGTGCTTTATTCACATCAATACTGCTTAGTACTTCTCTCTAATGTCTTATATGGTGCTTATGAGTCATTCTGTGAGTGTTATGAAGCAGAATCTCCTGTTTAAGCCATGTGCAGAGTATTGGAGACATCATAACAGCTAATCTCCAACTGAGAATTAGAGATGGAGCTTCCAGAGGAGAAAACTGCTAGAAATGCCAAAATGGACAGAAATAGTGATATTACTTATGCACACACACGGCAGCTTATTCTAAAAAGTCATCAGAAAGTGTTAGTACACTTCAATGCTATATACATTTTTATTTTTGCTCTTCTATTAAAATATGTAAAACATATTGATGATGCTAGTCGCTGCTCACAGTATTCCCTCTACAAGACTCTGGCAAGATGCGCCCTGTTCCTGGGAATGATTAGTAAGGAGAGCAGAGAAGCATGAACACACCAGGCAGAGCCGTGCACTTCCCGCTGGTGTCCTCCATCTGCCATATTATACAAATTGGAAAAACAGCGCTCTTTATTTGATATCTTAGATAAATATGTATATACCCAATGAACAGTCAGCCAGGTTGGGGCATAAAAAAGAAGAAAAGAAAAACAAAGGAAACGTTAACGATCATGCAGTTGTCTGAAATACAGCCAAAAACTCATTTTTGTCACACTGCATGTCCTTAAAGTGACAGTGCTAAACAAAATACACGTGGGCCATATTGACTCATCAGAAAAATTTTCTCTGTAAAACAGGGCACATTTAAAACAAAAAATTATAAAAGGAAATTTTTCCTATATTTACCTATTTTACTCTTAATTTATGGTGACCATAGGTTCGATGGTATAAAGGAACAGTATCTTTTGTCATATTTTGCGGATCGTGGACCCATTCAAGTCAACGGGCCCGCATCAGGAGTGCACACGTCTGGCTCCCGTGCAATGCGGTATGGACACAGAGCCCTTACGTTCGTCTGCATGAGCCCTAAAGCACTGACAAGTTGGGTGCTCCAGGTAGTGGGGACTCTCTTTGTAACTGCTTTCTGCTATAACCGAGGTCACACAGGAAGGACTCCCCTCTAGGAACTCAAAATTTTCTGAATATGGGACTTAAAATTGAGTTTTACATATGCTCACATACACTTTATATGCTACGATATAATAACTATATATATTTATTAGAACAAGTCTTGACATCCAGAAATGAGACTTGTCTGTGTCCGTTTCATGTCTACACTGAGAGTAAGAAACATAACGCTGCAATGAGTCACATCTTCAGATGACCACAATGTCACGTGTCCCTTGCTAAGTGCTCCAACCTACTATGAGATGATAAGAGCGGCTCCGCACCGGTGCACAACAGGACCTTCATTTCTACCAGACGCTCACCGGATCCTCTGCTCATTAGATGGAGATTGGTTAGGTTTGCCGCAGATTACAGTACGGTGCTTTAGTAACTGATATGTTCCAGAAAGAAGATTATTTCCACCCTATGTCATACATTCTGCACATCAGAGGTTCCTGGCATCTCCTGGTATTGCAACGGTGCCCAATATGATGCACTGCAGTCCTATCGGTGTTTGCTGTGGAATATCCCTGCCTAGCAACCGATCGTTTAATGCTCGTTCCCCACTGACTGCCATTACTTATTTATGCTACTTTACCCCCTTAAAGAGACAATGCATCATTTTCAAGGAACAAATTCAGGGCTCCAGATGTCGACAACGTGACCAAAAAATAACATTTGGCTCCCTGTTTCTTAGATCAGTGCTTCCCAGCAATTTTGATATCCTGGAGTCCTAGATGACCTCGCCCTCATCAATGTGACTGAACAGCTCCTGTATACAGTCGGAGGACTTTTTTTGGTGCTATGATATGAAATTCATAAATCTATTCATTGTACATTAGGCTAAATAATTTAGGAACACTAGTAACTATTGTACTGATCAAGTTAAATCCAAAATCATTTTATCTAATAGATGCTCCAACACACTGGTCAGTGTTGGCCAGAAGCAAAGATCAGACTACTACAGCTTCTTACGTGCAAAGTCCATAGAGAAGCCATAGCACATATGGTAGATTCATTCATGATGGCAGCCAGAAGCATAATGTATATTGAAAATGTTTCCTCAAATAATCAAATCATTCCCTTGTGAGCCATCAGCCTACCATTAGATGACTGCCGTGGTACTTCTACAATTTGCTTCATTAGAGCCATTTAACGCTACACGCCGAAAGTGAACGTCAATTATAACTTGGTTTATTCATTACCTGTCTCTAAATACACCTTCAGAAAATGGCAGGAATTTTAATTAAATTTCACAATTGACTATCATGTGAATAAAACATAAAGCAGTTCCATTCATATTCATGAAGCAGCGTGATCAGAACCACCAACAGCCAAAAGTCCCACTTCTGCCAGGTCTTCTACTGGAGCCAGAGTTGGCAAGACTGGTGCGGTCTCAGTGCCAAAAGTCCCACTTCTGCCAGGTCTCTTCTAATGGAGCCAAAGGATGCAAGACGGGCGCAGTCTCAGTGCCAAAAGCCAAAAGTCCCACTTCTGCCAGGTCTTCTAATGGAGCCAAAGGTGGCAAGGTTGGTGCAGTCACAGTGCCATGAGCCAAAAGTCCCACTTCTGGAGGGTCTTCTACTGGACCCAAAGGTGGCAAGACCAATGAACTGTGACTACAAACATCTATACATACATATATTTTTTTAAACCACTCATAGTTCATAGAACTTTTCATGTTAGTAGGCTAAAGAGGTTGCTTTAGAATATTTTGAAAGATACAACTAAGCGCTGGTCTATGGGCTACCTGAACTGCAATACTATTCAGAACCAAAAGACAAGAGTGGTGCTGCTTTTTGGGTGAAAAAGCAGAACCTTTTTTTTTTTCAAATCCTGGACAACCCCTTTGAATATGTTGAGGACAAGGATGGAAAAAAGTTTTTTTGGATTCTTTTTTTTTTATAACCAATTAACCAAAACCAAACAAGTTAGGCTGACTCTACATATAAGATATTACTACCAACACTCTCATACTCATGCTGGTTCCCTCAGCCAAGTAAGCATGTCTTCTCAATAGGAAGAAGAAGAGGAAGCCGCTGCCAGACAACTCTGTCAGCAGCTTATCTCCTGGTTAACAGAAGGATAGGGTATGCTGGACTACCTGCCTGATCCTTATCCTCTCAAACGTCAGAAGAGAGTAAAGTCTGTATTACACTGCCTGATTTTTCGGCAGATAATTGCTAACGAGTGTTCGCGTGAAAGCTCATTAGCAATCATCTTGCAGTATAATACTGCCGCCGATTGCCGGATGAACAAGCAAACGCTCAATCATCGGGCAATCCAAATCTTTTGATATGTTAAAAAAATATAATTTGCAGGCGTTTATCGTAGTGTCTAATAACCATCTGTTATCTGCAAATCGCTATACAGCATGGGGATGAGCGATGGCATAGCAATCTCTCCTCCCCATGCTGCGGAGGAGATCGCTGCATGTAAGAGCAGCGGTCTCCACTAGCGAGCAGGTGATTGCCAGGAGGGAGCGGTTCCCTCCCTCGTCTGCCATATCGGGCTGTGTAATACAGCCATAATATACACATTAGATTGTCCACTGGTCCGCCCAAATTTGTCCGACCTTGGCACAGAACAGAAGGATCCAAAAAGACCTCTTTCTGCATGGAGCATCTAAATTCTGCATTCATATTTGGGGTATTCTAGCAGGTTGTCCAACTAACAACCAAAGCCCTAGTATATGGAGCTAGGTTAAAAGGTGCCAAGAAGCACGCCTCTGGTAGCTACATCACTGTGTTGTGCAATATGTTGGTGCCCTACAAAAAAGCGCCATAATTCAGGTTTAGGTGTGAGAGAAAAATACAACCCAATAAATCAATGTCATCTTCAGATAGAAAACCCCTTTCATCTTTAGAGCCACGAATCAAGAAAATCTATGAATGACATTAGTAAGGCTCCATTACGTCTTATCTAACATCTTAATCAATGTCAACTTCCTTTAGAAGAAACGCTTGGTATTTCCTTATTTCTAGTCTAAGTAAATCTCATATAAACCCCTGCCAGCTCATTAACTGTATAGGTGTCATCCTAGAGTGTCCCAGTCCTAATAAAGAACGTACAACTAGGTGAGGTGTTCTCCGTTGTTTAGTTTGATTGAAGCTGGCCAAAAAAACTGGCTGAGCGAGAGTGCTCATAGAGTAATTGGGAGAGATGGCCGTTGGCCAAACAAGTGATCTATTATCTAATATGATGACCTTTAGATTCTGTAAGGATTACATAGCAGTCCCACCTAGGACAGTCCCTGCAACCAAGAGAGCCGAATCCACTTTTATGGTGGGGCAACGAAGACAGATGCCCCAATTAGGGTTGGCTCCATCTTTCTACTACCTGGCAAAAAACACCTTAGGGTTTTCTAACCCCTTGGGTACTAGAATTTAAGAAACAAGGGTGGGAAAACCCAGACATTACAAACAAGAGAGAGAGAGACACTCTTGTACCAGGAATAAGGGGTGTTGTGGTATAAACCAGCATCAAAAGAGGCCAATTCTTGTTTTGGAAAAGCAAGGTGCTCTTGGTCAACCTAGAGTTGGAGCTTTGCAGAGCGGCAACATGGACTCTGAACATTACAAGATCTACCAGGCTTTACCATACTGTATATACCGTATATAGTAATAGGCACTGGCAAGTGGCCTGTGTTGGACTGGAGTTTCTTGGTCCCACCAGAAGGTCCACTGTGCATTTATCCTCTTATAGTTGCATTGTAGACCCTGCTGATTCCAAAGTATCCACATGAAGATGTCTTCTGATGGACTTGGGGCTATTTTGTATTAGAGGTAGAGTCTTCCCATAGAGATACAGAGGTAGACAACAACTACGCCTGGCTCACATTCACCCAAGTATTGTACCGTCAGTCTCTACCTAGGAACCAGTCATGCCCTGTAAGAATTACAAGTGCAATTCATCACGATGATCTTACAGAGATGGGTCGTGAAGTTTGCATCATAAATCAACACAGCCATAAGTCTAATTACAGCAAAAAAAGAAACGGGCAAAACTCACATTCATTGACAGTGTCATTTATATACTGACGGAGGAGACGGCCCTCAGTGTACAGGGATTCTCAAGCTTCAATTTAATCCCACTTTGTAACTCTTAATAATGAGCCATTCTATGGCCTGAAATGAAATATGAATCCCATATTTTATTAATGAAAATGAATCAATGTGAATCGGAACAGGGGAACGCTGGGGGATTTTGCGGCTCTGGCTGGCTGTAAGTTTAATGATGTAAATTATAAAAGCGGTGTCACGTTTTATGATAGGCTTTAAATGGTTACTGTGCGGTTGTAAACAGGGCCGTGGATTTGCTATAAAAGTGTTATTTATGGCAAATTAGGTCATTAGCTTGTGAATACATACACCCCTGAGGAGTGGGGATAGATATTTACCAAAGACGCACATGGGATGGCGATCGATGTAGGTTTTCTATCAAGTGGGCAAAATATCATGGCAGTCCATAATTCTCATACCAAGAAATTTGATGCATTTATTATCAGGTCAGATAAAAAAAAAAGGAAAAACCACAATGTAGTAAATTAGGTTAGGTTTACATAAAAAGCAAAAGTATTTTTTGTTCCCTTGATAGGAACAGAAAATTGCAATAGCTGGACCGCTATATGACAGATACCACCGGCACCCAACAGATCCCACTGACTGTCAGGTTTCTGGCACATTCATGCATTCTGCTGGACAAAATACCGCTGCATGCTGGGTTTTACCAAAGAGCCTCCTGAGAACTTTCAAAATCCCACACCTTTCTATGCTTTTTCCTGTCCAAACATACCATAGTTATGTAACTACTATGGTCAAAATGATGACTGAGCTGTGGAGACCGAAACAGAGGACAGCTCTCTCTCTCTCCTGACTCATCCATACACATGCATGCTTTGCTCGGGCAAGCATGCATGTATCCTGAATGGGGAGATGGAAGAAAGCCTCTTTCAGCCAATGGGGGGAGTTGGAAGACCCCTGAACAGATTAGATGATCAGCTGGTCCAGCTGAAATTGGCAGGTTCAGCAGAAATTTACTTATTGTGTGTGGCTAGATTAAGCTTGGGGGGAGTTATTCTAAATTTTCTAAGAAGCCTGGAGACCAAAACAGGTGGCAGGACATTATAAAGGAACACGTCCACATGGTCACCAGAAATTTATAGGAAGTGATGTGGAACCATGGATTGAAAAGCAATGCCATATAAAATACTCTTTACATACACAAGTCATGTCGTGGACTAGGGATCGACCGATTATCAGATTTACCGATATTATCGGCCGATATTCAGGATTTTGAACACTATCGGTATCGGCATCTATTTTGCCGATATACCGATAGTGTATGGGGAACACAGATCGCGCTGCTGACAGCGCTCTCCGTGTTCCCCTTAGCAGCACAGGGGAGAAGGAGCAGTGTCTCCTCCCCCTGTGCTGCCGCTGCCGCCAATGTAAGGACAGGAGACAGGAGGAGGGGAGGAGCTATGGCCACTGCTCCACCAATGAAGATTAATCTATCATTCATTCATATACAGGAGGCGGGAGCTGCAGGATCACATAGCCGGCTCCCGGCCTCTATGAGCTGTAGCTGCGATCTGCGGTAGTTAACTCCTCAGGTGCCGCGGATCGCAGCTACAGCTCATAGAGGTCGGGAGCCGGCTATGTGATCCTGCAGCCAGCTCCCGCCTCCTGTATATGAATAAATGTGAGATTAAGCTTCATTGGTGGCGCAGTGCGCCCCCCCAAGCCCCCCAGTATCAGACATTGGTGGCGCAGTGCGCCCCCCCCCCAAGCCCCCCCAGTATTAAGCATTGGTGGCGCAGTGCGCCCCCCCTCCCCCCCCAGTATTAAGCAGTGGTGGCGCATAGGGCCCCCCCCACCCCAGTCGCAGTGCGCCCCTCCACAGGATCCCGTCTCCCTTGCTCCTCCGATCGGAGCCCCAGCAGTGTAATGCTGGGGCTCCGATCGGTTACCATGGCAGCCAGGACGCTATTGAAGCCCTGGCTGCCATGATAAGCTCCATGCTGCTGTGTGCACAGAGCACACAGCAGCAGCGACAGTGTGAGCTCCTATTCACCCTGATAGATCTCTATCAGGGTGAATAGGACAACGGTTCTAGTCCCTAAGGGGGCTAAAAGTTAGTTAAAAAAAAAAAGTTACAAAAAAATAATAAAAACACCAAAATATTAAATATAAATGAAAAAGAAAGATTTACAAAAAAAAATATACACATTAACAATAAACATAAATTTTCAGCAGATTTGTGGGAACTTTTTATTTTTTTTTCAAAAATGAAAATTCCCAGAATATCGGTATAAATTATCGGCTATCGGCCTGAAAGTTCACAAATTATCGGTATCGGTATCGGCCCTAAAAAATCAATATCGGTCGATCCCTATCGTGGACTTTTACCAAAATTGAGCTTTCCGGTAATTTTTTGCAGAGTGCCATGTAAAGTGACTTTGTAGAGATCTGTACACACTTCTTTCAGGTTACAGTCCTAAAAAATGGTCCCATAAATCACCTAGTCCAATGACGGGAATTGAGGTCCCTTTCACAGGACAGATAAATGGTGCAAGAAAAAAATAAAAGAATAAATTCCATACATATGCTTTGCACACTTGCCTCTCAAAGCTAAACCCAAACTGCGCCGTATTCAGACTTCACTCACTCGCTGTAGTCTTGAAATATCTCTAAAAAGCCTCAGAACTGCCAGCGGGATGAGATTTACATACAGCCAACGCCATGCAATATTTTTTTTTTTGCTACGATTCATTTGTTTAATTGAGAGACTGGAGTAAATGTTTAATACACATTCCTGGAGAAATTGCTAAATTATAATGCTTCTTCAAATTGCTATGAAAGCAGTAATCATTACACGGCAGATTGCTGCCACTACGTATACTAAATGGTTACCGAAACGCAGGTCAGAAAATGAAGCCATCGCCTCAAGTAATGCGAAGGTAAACATCCAGGTATAAATTCTCCCTACCTATACGTTACGCCTAGTAAAAGCGGCAGAGCACAATAGCTCTTGATTAACCCTTTCAAGACCAAGCCATTTTTCACCTTCGTGACCAGGCATAATTTTGCAAATCTGTTACTTTATGTGGGTGGTAACTTTAGAATGCTTTTATTTATCCAAGAAATTCTGAGATTATTTTCTCGTGACATCTCGTACTTGATGTTAGGGGTAAATATGGGTCGATAACTTTTACTTTTATATTATAAAAAAATCCCAAAATTACAGAAAATTTGGATCAAAAATTAATTTTCTAAATTTGAATTTCTACACATTAAAGGCAGATAGTGATACCTCATTAGATAGTTTTTTTATTTAAGATTCACTTTATGTCTACTTTATGTTGGCATCATTTTAAAAATGACATTTTATTTTTTTAGGATGTTAAAAGGCTTAGAATTTAAAGGGATTCTGTCACCTCCCCTAAGGCAAAAAACGATTTAAAAGCAGCCATGCAGCACAGCTTACCTGGATTAGGCTGTGCTGTTCAATCTTGAAATCCGTCCAGCAGTTAGTTCAAAAAACGAGTTTGATCAATGAGGAAATGCGTCCTGAAGGTGCCCAGAGGGGCGTTTTTTTCTTCTGAGAGAGCCCAGTCCCGCCCCTTTTTCAGTGCCCAGCCCGCCTTCCTTTTACTTCCTAACCGCCGCCCCCAGCCTGCCACAGCCTCTCCTGCCTCTCCTCCCCCTCCCTCTTGCCGAACGAAGTCTCGCACAGGCGCAGTACCCACTGAGGGCTGCGCCTGTGCGATCATCAGGAGACTGAGGGCGGCAGCTTCATCTTCGTCACTGGGCATGCGCCGAGCCCAGTGACGTCCGATGCTCGCTCTTCCCTGCTGACTGAGGGAAGAGCGAGCATCGGACGTCACTGGGCTCGGCGCATGCCCAGTGACGAAGATGAAGCTGCCGCCCTCAGTCTCCTGATGATCGCACAGGCGCAGCCCTCAGTGGGTACTGCGCCTGTGCGAGACTTCGTTCGGCAAGAGGGAGGGGGAGGAGAGGCAGGAGAGGCTGTGGCAGGCTGGGGGCGGCGGTTAGGAAGTAAAAGGAAGGCGGGCTGGGCACTGAAAAAGGGGCGGGACTGGGCTCTCTCAGAAGAAAAAAACGCCCCTCTGGGCACCTTCAGGACGCATTTCCTCATTGATCAAACTCGTTTTTTGAACTAACTGCTGGACGGATTTCAAGATTGAACAGCACAGCCTAATCCAGGTAAGCTGTGCTGCATGGCTGCTTTTAAATCGTTTTTTGCCTTAGGGGAGGTGACAGAATCCCTTTAAGAAGCAATTTTTCTAATTTTCTATAAAATTTTCAAAACCGACTTTTTCAAGGACCAATTCAGTTCTGAAGTCACTTTGAGGTCCTTACATAATAGAAACCACCCATAAATGGCCCCATTTTATAAAGTACAACCCTCAAATTACTCAAAACTGCTTTCACAAACTATGTTAACCCTTTAGGTGTTCCACAAAAATTAAAGGAAAATAAAGGTAAAATTGACAATTTCCAGTTTTTGTGCAGATTTTTTATTTTAATCCAATTTTTCCTATAAACACAGCAAGGGTTAACAGCAAAACGAAACCTCAATATCTATTACCCTGATTCTGCAGTTTACAAAAGCACCCCATTTATGTTCGTAAAAAAACTGCTGTATGGCACACGGCAGAGCGCAGAAGAAAAGGAGCAACATATGGTTTTTGGAGAGCAGATTTTGCTGAAATGGCTTTTGGGTGTCGTGTCATATTTAAGAATTATGTAGGCCACTGTGCTTTTTGGGAACATTCAGTGCAGCAGAAATATTTTTGAACCCTTCTGCAGATCTGGGCCTCCACACAATCCTGTCTCAAAGCTCTACAGGCTCATGGCTTGGTTTTGGCCTAATATGCATTGTCAGCTGTGAGACCTTAAATAGACAGGGGGTGTCATTCCAAACCATGTCCAATCAACTGAATTTACCATAGGTGAACTCCAGTCAAAGTGTAGAAACATCTCAAAGATGATTAGGAGAAATGGTAGGCCCCAGAGCTAAACTTCAAGCTTCATAGCTAGGGATCGACCGATATAGATTTTTTAGGTCCGATACCGATAATTTGTGAACTTTTAGGCCGATAGCCGATAATTTATACCGATATTATGTGAATTTTCATTTTTGAAAAAAAAAATATATAATTCCTGCTGAAAATGAATGTTTATTGTTAATGTGTATTTTTTATATTTTTTTGTAAATCTTTCTTTTTCATTTATACTTAATATTTTGGTGGGTTTTTTTGTTGTGTTTTTTTTTTACTAACTTTTAGCCCCCTTAGCGACTAGAACCCTTGTCCTATTCACCCTGATAGAGATCTATCAGGGTGAATAGGAGCTCACACTGTCCCTGCTGCTCTGTGCTTTGTGCACAGAGCAGCATGGAGCTTACCATGGCAGCCAGGGCTTCAATAGCGTCCTGGCTGCCATGGTAACCGATCGGAGCCCCAGCATTACACTGCTGGGACTCCGATCGGAGGAGGAGGGGATCCTGTGGCCACTGCCACCAATGATCAATACTGGGGTGGGGGGGTCGCGGGCGCACTGCGCCACCAATGTTGTTAATACTGGGGTGGGGGTGGGGGTGGGGGCCGCGGGCGCACTGCGCCACCAATGAAAATAAATCTCATTCATTCATATACAGGAGGCGGGAGCTGGCTGCAGAATCACATAGCCGGCTCCCGACCTCTATGAGCGGTAGCTGCGATCCGCGGCACCTTAGGGGTTAACTACTGTAGATCGCAGCTACAGCTCATAGAGGTCGGGAGCCGGCTATGTGATCCTGCAGCTCCCGCCTCCTGTTGTATATGAATGAATGAGAGACTTATCTTCATTGGTGGCGCCGTGGCCACAGCCCCTCCCCTCCTCTTGTTCCCTGTTCTCCCATTGGCTGCAGCGGCAGCACAAGGGGAGGGAGACACTGCTCCTTCTCCCCTGTGCTGCAGAGGGAACACGGAGAGCGCTGACAGCAGCGCGATCTGTGTTCCCAGTACGTTATCGGTATATCGGCAAAATAAATGCTGATACCGATAACAGTTAAAACCCTCAATATCGGCCGATAATATCGGTAAAACCGATAATCGGTCGGTCCCTATTCATAGCAAAGGATCTGAATTCTTATGTTTCTGCTAAATTTTAGGTTTTAGTTTTCAAATATTTGCAAAAATTTCTACAATTCTGTCTTCATTATGGAGTAGGGGGAAACTTTTATTTTTATTTTAGCACTAGGCTGCAACATAACAAAGTGAAAAATGTGAAGCGGTCCGAAAAACGTTCCAAAGATGGTCAGTAGGCAACAAGTGGGTGATCTTCTGAAAAAGTTGGTCTTCTTAAGAGGTTTCAGGAAACAATAGGACTGGATATAACCCATTCCTTGCCCCAGACACTGGGTAATGGTCTGGCCAATCCAAGACATTAGAGATTTGATCATTGCAGTCAAAACCTGGATAATATGAGGTAATATTACAAACTAGCTATTATCTCCTATGGATGGCTTCACCCAGAGAACAAATACCCCATGTCTATAGTAAAGCATAATGAAAATGAAGTTTTACATTAATAGGCATTGTTCTTGAATACTTACATTCAAAAAAATTTGCTTAATAGCTTGAAATAAGCTCCATACTATTATCATCACATTAAAAAGACAACAGGTATCGTCGTCGTAATGAGATTCCTCCCTCCGCATCCGGACAGAAAATCTCCTGCCCGTCCCTTATTAATGACAGCAAATAATGAAGGTTCTCCTGTAAAATGATGAAGGCGAGTGAGATTTTCTAATTACTTCCTGCGAGTGATATCTATCAATCTGTACACCTCGCTTCTGATCGCCAAACATAACCACACGGGGAACGCACAAGGCGTCATTTATCACGTCGACACGGGCAGCGAAACAGATGGACATGTTCTCAGCACTGGACAACATCATTCTCAGTGGAAGATCCCCTCAGGTCATTGGGGGGCACTAATAAGGTCTTGGACATCTGTTATCATACCAACACAAGCCATTAGGGTCAATTTAGACATCTGCAAGTGTTTTGTGGCTTGCAAATTGCGGATCCGCGAAACGCGTATACCGTCTGTGTGCGTTTCGCATTTTGCGGACCTCAAATAGCCTGCCCTGTGATAGAAATGCCTATTCTTGTCTGCTGCGGACATGCTCTATATTTTTTCCAGGGCCGCAGAATGGAACTACAGATGCGGACAGCACACATCTTTTGCGGCCGCATTAAAATGAATAGGTTTGCACCTGTCCCGCAAAATTGCGGAATGGATGCGGATCTTGAACTATGAAAGTCTGAATGGATTACCATTACAATTACCATGAGGTTATGGTACCATGGGGTCATTCCTAGAGATGAGCGAATTTCTCAAAATTTCTATTCGGCCGGTTTGCAGAATTAAAAAAACTGTTGTTTCCTGGCTGCTGAGAGCCTTTATAGTGGTGTAGAACACTGTGGCTTGCAGTAAAGCGCATAGGGAGTCTGCTTTGGTAGTGAAATAATACTGTGAGTCCGTATGACATGCAGATGACAGGCGTCGCTCTTAGAATCACTGCACACTTCACTTATTAGGGCAGTCACGGGTCCAAAACTGACCAAATAACTCAAGTGTGAACTCAGCCTTACAGGTCGATGTTAGCACCAAGAAGAAGCGCACTCTTTTTACACCGTCGCCAGCTGATTCCACATAGATGTCTACAGAACCTGTTCTATTAAATGCTTATACAAGTAGAGCCCCCGACAGAGTGGAGAAAAAAGGGAGAAAACTTGGTAGAAGACTGTCAGTCATCAGCCCACCGCAGGGAGAGCAGGAATTCATGAATAACCAGGACTCTTCTCAGGTGACCGTGACTCTTTTCCAGGCCCAGTCTGCAATGATTGTGATGTTGGTTCTCAGCAACCACCTACTTTTAACTTATAAATGACAGACCGCTGAAATCAACTCACCTGTCTCTACTTTATTCTGCCGTTAGTATGGGCAGCATAAAGTTGATGACAGGTTCCCTTTAAGGGGGTATTTTGGTTTCACCAAATAAAGGTTCATTCCCTGCACGATGAAAGGTTTTACAATTTTCAAATACATTTTCGGTATCAACTCCTCACAGTGTTCAAGCTGCTTGCAATCACTGAAGGAACCTTCACTTCTTACTTCCAGGGGGGTAAGATCTGCCCTGATCATGTGATGGACACATAGGTGACCAGCTGGTGACAAGACACAGCTCTGGTAAACGTACTGAAACGAGTTGTGCATGACCCCGATCAGATTTTTATCTTCCGGAAGTAAACGATGAAGGCTCCTACCGAATGACTGCAGGCAGAGGAAATGGATGATCAACTGAGAGGTCATCTCCTTCCATTTCCTACAGCCCAGATAAGGAAGTGGAAACCAGCAGGAACCCAGTAAGCATTAGAAAGGCAATGAAGAAGGAACAGCAAGGGTAAGAATTGGTTCTTTTATGTTTTCTACACCATTCTGAGCACATTTATAAAAATGTGCGCCCCCCACCCCTCCCCACGAGCTGGCCATGCACTTTCGATAGCTATTGACCAAACACTTGTTCAGCAGACAGCTATGCCACCCAACACGCCCATACACAAGCACGCATGGCTCGGTCAAGTGTGCGTGTGTTCGCAAACGGGAGAGGAGTGCGAGCCAAAACCAAACACTTCCTTGAGTTGAGACCCAATGGATCCAGCATGTGAAAAGCCAACAGGGCCACTCCCAAAACAGGATCTGTCATCAGGGGACAGTCAGGACACCACCATACACATTAGATGGTCGTCCACCACAAGATATTGAGTTGTTGAGTTAAAGTTAAACTTTTAGAAAAGATTTAACAATCCGGCCAGGAGAGAAGAACGCGCTTTTAGATCATTCAAGACTAAAATTGCTGAGCAGTGTTCTCCTCATTGTGGAGAGTGTGGAGCGTGAAATTACACTTCACGAAACGAAGAACAATGTACCATGAATGTTTTTTCCTCATCTGCCGGGAAAATACCGCAGGTTTCAGACAGGCCATAATATTAAGAAATAGACGTTGACATCCCGAGCCACCTAACGTGCAAAGGCATAGCACAGAGTTACCATCCTCCCTGAGATATCTCCTCATGCTCTATGACTTGCCTCTCACTTCAGCCTCAGTAGAAAGAAAATCTGCGGAGCCCATGGCCAAGAAGCAAAGCAAGCGGCAAAGTGGCTTTCTAATAGTTAACATGAGGAAGAGACGGCATTCAGACATGAGATCCTACACTGACGATTTTAGAAAAATCCACAGAAAGTGCAGTTTGACTTTTATATAATAAAACATGGATGTTCCACCTTCTGTTACGTAGGATTTCTTTATGTACAATATGCTACAAACAAGAAAAATTAAGGGTGCCTCTTTGATGTATATGGTCAAACTGTTCTTGGGTTGGAATTGGGGACCATTAGGCCTCTTTCACACGAACGTGACGGATTAGGTCCGGATGCGTTCAGGGAAACTCGCACCATTTTGTAAGCAACTTCAGTCAGTTTTGTCTGCGATTGCGTTCAGCTGTTCAAGTTTTTTCTGCGCGAGTGCAATGCATTTTGATGCGTTTTTCACCCGAGTGATAAAAAACTGAAGGTTTAAACAACATTTTTTAGCAACCATCAGTGAAAAACGCATTGCATCCGCACAGCCCCGGTCAGGAATACCCAAGAAAACAGCAAACATGTAGACCTATCACTTTCACGGTAGGGATGGACCATGATCAAAGATGGCTGGCAAAGCAGTCAACAGAATATAGCACCAGACAAAAATTATTCGGCCCAAAAACATCTATCACCTATCCACAGAACGCGCGATAAAACTTTTGATCGCTGGGGGTTTTGTCACAAAAACGAGGGTCCCCAAGTCCCCTATGTGACCACTGCTCCATTTATCACCTGTGGGACTGCAGAGTGGAAAATTCTGCAAACTCTGCCAGTTTCCTAGAAGTTAATGGGGTGGTGGTCACACATGCGCACTACTTCTCCATTCATATCGGAGACCTGGGAACCACCAGTAAACATACATTTGTCATCTATCCTGTGGACCGGTGACAAATGTATGTGGCCCAACCCCTTTAACCTCCCGTTTTTCTGAAATAGAAATGAAAATAGGGGGGGGAAATAGTCTTTATGATAATGAGGCTGCAAATAACCATTTTCTAGTGGCTTCAGGATACCACGTCCCCATACTGGAATCACTGGTCCAGCACGTGGTTAGGAAAGCATTCCTTTGCTGTTCGCTGGCCTTAGTGAATTCATTATTAACGCGGGCTGTCGCTGTAAATTCTTGGCATTCGTGAACTGAACCAATGGCTTTCAAGTGCGAAAGTTTTAAAACACGGAAGCGCCATGTAAGATGCTTCACACCTTCAGGAACAGGTTACTGGAAAGTCGGAGTACGCTTTCTCCGCAGATAGAAGTTACTGTACTTTTTTAACCCGACCGTCTGCAAAATCTTATGTTTTATACATCCAAAAAGCTAATATTTTTTTCTTTTATTGTTTATTAACTCTTTCATTGAATTCAGCATGATTAAGAATGAGGCCAAGAACTTGACTTTTGGTGAGCATTAGGCAGTTTCACACTGCCGTTCCTTGTTCCGGCAGTCCGCTCCGGCTATTCCATCCAAAGAGCTACGAACGGCAGCGTGAAAGAAGTCTTAAATGGGGGTGAATAATACGAATGCCGTCATGCAGACTCCAAAACTCAGGATTTGGGAGCTACAAAGGGGGAAATCCAAGGCACCCAATAATCTTCTAAACTGATATAGTGGTTCCAGGTTTTAAGCAGGCCAGGTTTCTTGGCCGAAATCTAAAATCGAGGGGTTTAAGGTGCCGCAGAGGAGGGGACCAGCTCACCCGGCCTCCAAAATGTAGCATTGTCTTACCAAATTTTTATTTTTTTCTGCTAGTTAAAACCAGATACTGACACGTTTCGTTTTCTTTTGCAATCTGTTTTTATTTTCTAATTGTTTTTTTATTCTTATTCCTGACCATGATTATGGAGGCAGCCATCTTGCCTGAGCCGTTCTTAACAGCATTTAGAGATATGCTGTACAGCAGTCACCATGGGTCAAAGACACAATGGTCAGGAGGGGACCTCACTGTCTTCTATGGCAGAGATTTCTAGGCATGCTCTGTGACTGTGCAGAGGTCAGGAGGGAGCAGATAAGCTGTGATATCCCCTGTTGTGAATGGTGGATCCTGTGTTATCTATCGCTAGTCATTCTAATCCTGCCTGTGACGATAATGAGATGACTGCTGAAAAGTGATCTGGTGCCTATTATTAGACTGAGTGGCCAGTGTGAAAACTGCAGATTTTATATATATATATATATATATATATATATATATATATATACACAGTACAGACCAAAAGTTTGGACACACCTTCTCATTCAAAGAGTTTTCTTTATTTTCATGACTATGAAAATTGTAGATTCACACTGAAGGCATCAAAACTATGAATTAACACATGTGGAATTATATACATAACAAAAAAGTGTCAAACAACTGAAAATATGTCATATTCTAGGTTCTTCAAAGTAGCCACCTTTTGCTTTGATCACTGCTTTGCACACTCTTGGCATTCTCTTGATGAGCTTCAAGAGGTAGTCACCTGAAATGGTTTTCACTTCACAGGTGTGCCCTGTCAGGTTTAATAAGTGGGATTTCTTGCCTTATAAATGGGGTTGGGACCATCAGTTACGTTGTGGAGAAGTCAGGTGGATACACAGCTGATAGTCCTACTGAATAGACTGTTAGAATTTGTATTATGGCAAGAAAAAAGCAGCTAAGTAAAGAAAAACGAGTCACCATCATTACTTCAAGAAATGAAGGTCAGTCATTCCGAAAAATTTGGAAACCTTTGAAAGTGTCCCCAAGTGCAGTCACAAAAACCATCAAACGCTACAAAGAAACTGGCTCACATGCGGACCGCCCCAAGAAAGGAAGACCAAGAGTCACTTCTGCTGCGGAGGATAAGTTCATCCGAGTCACCAGCCTCAGAAATCGCAGGTTAACAGCAGCTCAGATTAGAGACCAGGTCAATGCCGCACAGAGTTCTAGCAGCAGACACATCTCTAGAACAACTGTTAAGAGGAGACTGTGTGAATCAGGCCTTCATGGTAGAATATCTGCTAGGAAACCACTGCTAAGGACAGGCAACAAGCAGAAGAGACTTGTGTGGGCTACAGAACACAAGGAATGGACATTAGACCAGTGGAAATCTGTGCTTTGGTCTGATGAGTCCAAATTTGAGATCTTTGGTTCCAACCACTGTGTCTTTGTGAGACGCAGAAAAGGTGAACGGATGGACTCTACATGCCTGGTTCCCACCGTGAAGCATGGAGGAGGAGGTGTGGGGGTGCTTTGCTGGTGACACTGTTGGGGATTTATTAAAAATTGAAGGCATACTGAACCAGCATGGCTACCACAGCATCTTGCAGCGGCATGCTATTCCATCCGGTTTGCGTTTAGTTGGACCATCATTTATTTTTCAACAGGACAATGACCCCAAACACACCTCCAGGCTGTGTAAGGGCTATTTGACCATGAAGGAGAGTGATGGGGTGCTGCGCCAGATGACCTGGCCTCCACAGTCACCTGACCTGAACCCAATCGAGGTGGTTTGGGGTGAGCTGGACCGCAGAGTGAAGGCAAAAGGGCCAACAAGTGCTAAGCATCTCTGGGAACTCCTTTAAGACTGTTGGAAGACCATTTCAGGTGACTACCTCTTGAAGTTCATCAAGAGAATGCCAAGAATGTGCAAAGCAGTAATCAAAGCAAAAGGTGGCTACTTTGAAGAACCTAGAATATGACATATTTTCAGTTGTTTGACACTTTTTTGTTATGTATATAATTCCACATGTGTTAATTCATAGTTTTGATGCCTTCAGTGTGAATCTACAATTTTCATAGTCATGAAAATAAAGAAAACTCTTTGAATGAGAAGGTGTGTCCAAACTTTTGGTCTGTACTGTATACTGTGTGTATATATATATATATATATATATATATATATATATATTGACATGGAAAATTAAAACTAACCACAAATTTCATATATATATATATATATATATATATATGTTTAACATAAAAAATGATTTAAACAATAGGTCATTTTTTTGATGACACATTCCCTTTAAAAGGGTGGTCTTGCTTTAGTTGCCCGTCTTTCAGAAACAGCACCACTCTTGTCCACTGGCAAATGACCTCACCGTGAGCAGTGAAAGACAATGTTCATATATTGCACTTTCCTATAAGTAATGGTCTGTCACTGGGGATAACGCTCCACTGTCCATGATTCCAAATAATATGATCCGAGTGCTCGCTATAAAAGCACTTTACTTTCCATCTGTATACTTTCCTAGAACTGAGACATCTAATGTCATCATGAAGAGCTTTTCCAGGAGGTCCCCAAAGACTGCAGCCACAGATACACAATGACTTACTGATGATAATCACATCTAAAAAAACAACAAAAAAACAAGCACGGCGCCCTACATTGGATAGTGGCTGTGCTTGGCATTGCAGCACAAGCTTTTTGACTTGAATGGGACTGAGCTGCACATAGGTCACATGACCGATGAACATGACATCACTGGACTAGGAAGAGAATGCAGTCCTCAACAGACCGCCATGGCTTCTTCAAACAGCTGATCAGTTGGGATGCCGGGATGTGAACCCCCTCTGATCTGATACTGATAACCTATCTTTATGTTATGATCTGTGGATGTGGATCCACTGTGCCAACCACTCAGGAGAGGTAGGGTACGAACCCATAGGAATCAGGGACACCACAGCGGAGTACCGGAGGAATCAGGCTAGCTCGTGGTCAGGAACAGGTTGAAGTCAAAGTCCAGTAAGGCCACTGTCAGTTTACCAACAGATTATAGGTCAGATAGCAAGGTAAAGCAGACTAGCAGAACCTGTTGATCAGGCAAAGGGCTCATGCATATGAGCGTAACGGTTCATTGCTCGTATTGCGAAACGTTACAGCCAAAGATAGAAAATGTTCTATCTTTTTGTGGTGCAAAGGCATGGACCCGAAAGCCCACGGAAGTGCTTAGTAGTGCTTCCGATCCATGCCTCCGCTCCCCAAAAGATAGGTGAAGTCCTATCTTGGGTCATATTTTGCGGATTGCAGACCCATTCAGGTCAATAAACATTTAGTGATGCCAGTGATTGGCTGCAGCAGTCATGTGAAGCATACTGGCACCTCACCATTGTAGTCATTAAAACAAAGCCCGACAGGGCCCCTTTGAGCCCACAACTGCAAGGTAACCTACACAGCACAGAATCCAGTTTGGTGCCGCTGTGCCGTGCTTGTAGAGAGTGTGGCAGGGCTTCACCTTCTCAAAAGATAGGCTGCTGACAAACCCCATAAATGAGAGCCTGTCCTCCAGCCACCCAGAACGGTAACTTCTGTCTGTGACTGTCAGTTATCTAATTCTGGCATTATATTCATGACCAATCGGGTGTAATGTCTTTGCCTGTCACACAGGATGTCAGTGATTATCATTAGTAATCGTACAGTAGCTGCGATCTATGGGGCCTCCTGGAATAGCGTACAGTCATTCGTAGACTCCAGTTTTTCCAGTCTTTATCTGCCTCCGCTGACCCACTTTTGATTGAATTGACAGAATATTCACTTTTGGGGGAGTGGAAGCCGGGGTCTGTTCACCTCTCATATTGATGCTGGTTCCCCAAAGACGTATTTTGAATGTACTAGTGATCCGATATACTGGAGGATCTGCATTATAAATATCAGCGAGGCAGGTGGATTATGCCGGGCAGGGATTACACATTTATATCTAACCTAAAGCATAGGAAGTGTATTATCAATCTGTGATATAACATGTTAGACAGAATCACATTTACCATATTCCTCATCGTTTCCCTGCAGAATCGAGATCATTAATGCCATTTATACATTTTTTGTACAGTACACTCCCTGTTTGCAGGTTACAGGAGTTCTGTGAGATTTATTAAAGGGGTTGTCTGGTTTAGGAACCCCATTTTCAAAGACCCTATTAATAGCGAGGCATTTGTCATTCAGGAACCACATCTATTCAGCTACAAAGAGTGTCCCTCACTCTGGAAGACCTGATATATCCGTGCATTACATGGACAGCCCATTTATTTCAATAGGAAATGTGTAATGCTTAATTTCTCCACTGGGGGCACTGTAGGGAAACGGGATACTTGTTGTCTGGTTGCCCTTCACACTGCAACTTCTGCAACTTGCTGTTGTGGGCTGCAGCACCAGGACATCCTACGATAAACTTATCTCTGTAGACCCTTCTAACAAATGGGGAGCCACAGAGAGAAGTGTCTATCCCTGCACCACATTCATCATCCAGCCTGAGCCCCTGTGGTAAATCAGGAGCATATCTAGACAGCCTAAATTTACTCCATCTAAAGGATTAGTAAATCTGCCCCACTGTAGGTGAGGTCCAAGACATTTTTCTCATTATTTGAAACATTTTCAGGGACCCGTAGTCCTAATTCGTATCTCAGGAGGACTTTTCTTAGGAGGCCTTGATCTCTCAAATACATTTCCACAATATTAATATGATTATATGCCATGTTTATGGATCGACAGGAAAACTCACAGTGATAATCACACTGGTCCCCTGGAAATATCCATTCATCACATAATCATTGACGTATCTGAGGCTTAAGTGAAAAATCTATAGGAGCGCGAGTCCTCACGTCCTCACAACCGCTCTGGAAGCAGCGAGTGATGGACTATTTGCAGCTGGTGGTTACAAGGAGATGTGGTTCACAAGGTGACCAGCTTTCTCCTCAACCTGGAATTGAACATGCATCATAATTACATCTGTCAGCATCTTTCAGGCCTGGAAACGCGTGTGCTCACTGGTACAACCAACATATCAACCTGCATCAGAGGGATTGTTATAGCTAAATTGGTACAAATAAACTGAGGGAATATTGGAGACAGAGGCCCTCAGCCCTGAAGCAAGGGATATTTGTTTGATGCTCGCCTAAGTTCTTCTGTTTGCTGGAGGGGGTTCTTGTTTCAGTCGCTCCTCACATAATTGCTGTGTCTCTCTGATGATGTCTGTTCTAGGACACCAAAGGTCTACCCGGTAGTTACTAATGACTACGATAAAACGCCCATGACTAAATTGCTATTCCATATGTCACACGGCACTGGAGAGCTACTAATATCATCCACCAACATTCAGGAGGACGGTGGCAATTAAAAAGAATTGTGGATAGAAAAAAACAACTCAAAGCATCTACATTCTCTGTATACCGGTCACTGCCGCACTGTCCCCAATGTTTACACCAGCCATGGATTAGAAAACCACTCAAAGCCAAAAAATACTTTGCATCTAAATACACCTCAGAGATCTCATAAAGCAAAAAGTATGAGGTGAAGATATTTTCTCTACGTTTGATGTGGAACGTGTCAGCGGGGAGCAGATTGTAGACTTCATGGAGGCTCCTGTGAGATACCATATCTAACAGCGTCACAACTGGGAGAGAGAGATAGCGACTGAAAGCTCAACCGGTCAGAAAACTTTAAGACGTTGCTAAGCCGATCATAACTTGTGGAGAGGATTCAATAAATGAAGCTTTTAAATCGTGCAAAACTTTTTTTATTTTTTTATTATATTTCTGAAGAAAACATCAACACATTTAAAAATTATTTCGGCAAAGAAAAAAAATACATCTGGGATGGATATTATCGGTTTACATAATTCATTTTCCATAATAGATTTAAAAAAGGGGGGGGGTTATAAAGAAAATCAAGGTGATTCTAACGCGAGTCTAAAAGGGGCTGTCTCACTTCAGCAAGTGGCATTTATCATGTAGAGAAAGTTACGGTAATATTGTGATTGTCGATATTGCCTCCTTTGCTGTGTTAATTTTTTCATCAAATTATACACTGGTCGTTTCCATGATTATGGCCACCCTACAATCCAGCAGCGGTGGTCGTGCTTGCACATGATACAAAAAAGTGCTGGACTGTGGGCACTCCCAGGGTCCCGGCCATCACAGAGGCTGGCGCTTTTTCCTATAGTGTGTAATCACGGCCACCACTGCTGGATTGCACTGTGGTCGCAACCATGGAATAGAGCAGTGTATAATGTGATGGAAAAATGAGTTTAGCCAGCAAAGAAGATAATATGGACAATCACAATACATTAGCAAGTGCCTTGTATTAACTTTCTCTACATAATAAATGTATGCACCGGCATCAGTGTTTTCACAGATGCCGGATGCATTAACCATTGCACTGCCACGGTCAGCGCTGACCGCGGCACATGCAGTATCCTGCCGGGTGCGTGACGGGGACCCCATGGCTTGGACGGTAGCCCGATGCCTTCATTAGGCATCGTGGCTGCCATCCGTGTCAGCCTCTGAGATCCAGCCCTGCGTAATACACTTATAGCCAATGCATTACAATACAGAAGTACTACAATGCATTGTACAGGGGATCAGACCCCCCAAAAGTTGAACTCCCAGAGTGGGACAAAAAATAAAGTTCAAAAAGAAGTAATAAAAATAAAGTTTTACAAAAAAATGAAAGGTTTAAAGTAAAAAAAAAAGCATCCTTTTCCCAAAATAAAGTTAAAAAATTGTAGAAAAAGAGAAAAGTAGACATTTAGGTAATCGTCGCGTCTGTAACTACCTGCTCTATAACAATATCACATTATATGCCCCCTCAGGTGAATGCTGTAAAACAATTTTTTAAAAAACTATGCCAAAACAGCCATTTTTTTCACCTTGCCTCACAAAAAGTCTTATGTACCCTAAAATGATACCAATCAAACCGTCATCTCATCCCACAAAAAATGAGAGTCTACCTAAGACAATCAGCCCAAAAGTAAAAAAAAAACTATGTCTCTCAGAAAATGGCAACACAAAAACAAGATTTTATTCTGTTCAAAAAGGCTTTCACTATGTAAAACTTAATAAAAACAATAGACATATTGGGTATCGCCGTGTCCGTAACAACCTGATCTATAAAAATATCACATCATAACCCCCTCAGGTGAATGCTGTAAACAAAAACAAAAAAACTATGCCAAAACAGTAATTTTTTTCACCTTGCCTCACAAAAAAGTGTAATACCAAACGATCAAAAAGTCTTATGTACCCCAAAGTGGTACCAATAGAAACATCACACCTTCCCGCAAAAATGAGCCATTACATAAGATAATCACTTAAAAATAAAAACCAATGGCACCCGTAAACCAATCCATCAAAATCAGTGCTCAGTACCCCCTTAATATATTCTTTAAGGGGTGTAGTTTCCAAAATGGGGTCACTTTTTGAGGGTTTCCACTGTAGGGGTACGTTCAGGGTCTCTTCAAATACAAAATGGTGCTTAAAAACCATTCTAGCAAAATCTGCCTCCAAAATCCATATGGCGCTCCTTTCCTTCTGACCACTGCCATGTGCCCATACGGCAGTTTATCACCACATATGGGGTATTTCTGTAAACTGCAGAACCAGAGTAATATATACTGAGGTTTATTTTGCTGTTAACCCTTGCTGTGTTGCAAGAAAAAAATTGATTAACATAAAAAATCTACCCAAAAAGTGAAATTTTGAAATTTCACCTCCATTTTCCTTTAATTCTTGTGGAACATTGCAAGGGTTAACAAAGTTTGTAACATTAGTTTTGAATAATATAAGGGGTGTAGTTTCTAAAATGGGGCAATTTATGGGTGGTCTCCATAACGTAAGCCCCTCAAAATCACTTTATAACTGAATTGGTGCTTAAAAAATGGTTTGGGAAATTTTGTTGAAGATTTGAAAAATGGCTTCTAAACTTCTAAGCCTTCTAACGTCCTAAAAAATAAAATTACATTTACAAAATGATGCCAACATAAAGCAGACATATGGGGAATGTTGATAGATATATATTTTATGAGGAATTACTATCTGTTTTAAAAGTAGAAAAATTCAAATTTAGAAAATTGTGAATTTTTCCCAATTTTTGGTAAATTTTGGATTATTTTATAAAGGTGAAATATATCGACTAAAAATTACCACTGTCATAAAGTACAATGTGTCAAGAGAAAACAATCTCAGAATGGCTTGGATAAGTAAAAGCGTTCCACAGTTATTACCACAAAAAGTGACACGTCAGATTTGCAAAAATCGGCCTGGGGTTTAAAGGTGAAAAGTGGCCCGGTACTGAAGGCGTTAAGCTATGTTCACACAACAACATACGCAGCAGTAAAATTGGTTGCAGATCAGAAGGGAAATCCGTCTCTGAGAACAGGTCGTATTTGATGGCGTAGATGCAACCAAGCTCCACTCCTTTCTGTGGCCAGCCCCTCTGTCACTGCCTGGTCCTATCAATCAAAGCAGCAAGGGAGGGACTGACTGCAGAAAAGAGTGGAGCTTGGGGGCAACAAGAGCAATGGTGGTGCGTTCATTGCACCAAAAGACTAATTTGCATATTAAGAAAAAGTATCATAACTCAAGAACGGAGCCGCAAATCAGACAAAAGGAAAACAGTGCATTAATCAGGTGAACCCCAGCAATGTATCTGTGCAAACAGCTGGATAGGGAGGTCGCTGGTGACAGATTCCCTTTAACCCGGTATTTGTTTGGATTCAGAAGAGCTTTTGTTAGAGGCCACTGATAGAAATATAAGCGGAGGGGAGGGAGAGGAAGATAAAATCTATGAGAATCTCATCAGAATTAAAATAAGTAACATCTGTTGGAGTCGTAAGCAGCGAGCCGCCTCTGAACGAGTCCAGCGAAGACGCTTAGAACGTTCCAACCCAACCACAGAACAGGAGAGCTTACAAATCAGAGGCGCTCCGGCCAAAATACATACACAAAGTCCTTTTTTATTTTCTTAGAGCCCTCGGCCCCAGCACCACCCACCTCGACCGCTTCTTGGCACCTGAAGTGTTAATATAAAGATAATCTTGTTCCAACATCTCCTTCACATTGTAGTCTAAACAACTGTCCCAGTTCTGTTTTCCAACTGTCCGCAAACCAGGGAAGCCGCCCGTGTGCCTTTTGCAATTTGCGGAACAGAACAGGCGACCCATTGTAGAAATACCTATTCATGTCCGCAAAACGGACAAGAATAGGACATGTTATATTTTTTTTGCGGGGCCACGGAACTGAGCAACGGATGCGGACAGCACACGGAGTGCTGTCCGCATCTTTTGCGGCCCCATTGAAGTGAATGGGTCCGCACACGAGCCGCAAAAACTGCGGCTCGGATGCAGGGCCAGAACAACGGCCGAGTGCATGAGACCTTAGAGGGGTTGTCCAGGATTAGACAAACATGGCTGCTCTCTTCCAAAAACAGCAGCACCCCTCTCTACGGGTGGCGTCTGGTATTGCAGCTTGGCTCCATTGGATTCAATGGGGCAAAACTACAATCGAGCACACACCATCTGTGGACAGGGGTGGTGCTGGTTTTGGAAGGGAGCAGCCATGTTTTTCTAATCCTGGACAACCCCTTTTAAGAGTCAAGATGCCAAGCGGATGTTCTTCGCAAATTCTCCTCCTCCGCGGCCATGTTCCCAAAATAACGCAAAACAATGGGGCAGAGCTTTATAACTTTGGGTTACAAATTTTAGCTTACAATATCTGGCACTGAAATGATCCATTTCACATCCGCAGAAGAAAGAAAAATATATAAAAAATACTCCACAATGAGGTTCTGAGATTTAGTTTTCAAAGTATTGTCTAGGATTAGAAGAAAAAAAATTCGGGAGCCTTCTCCTGGCGTTTGTCCAGTCCTGTCTTCAAGGACATTTATTTCAAGGAAAACTTCTGGTTTCAAATAAAAATGTTCCTCTAATAAATGGGCAAGAAAAGGGGCAGTAAGGGGGCATGTCTAAAGTGGGAGCCCGATGGGGGCATAACTACTGTGTGGGGCACAACCAATGTTTGAGGCATTAGGGGGCATAACTATTGTGTGGGAGCACTAAGGGGGTATAACTACTGTATGGGGACAGATTTGTGATTTTGTTATTAGTGGTGACCCACCCAGTATCCTCAAATAATCAGACAGCACGCTCCACTTTAAATGTGAATTAGCCTCTTATAAGATCAGTTTCAGACACAATGGGATTTATTAGATATTAGCAGAAGGACCCGGCTTCGCACAGGTATATTTAATCTATTTCATTTAATGCTTGTGTGTGTCGTTAAAAGAAATCGACAGTATCCCCCATAACAGGGACCTCTACAGCACCCCGCCCCCTTAACAGTTAATTCCACAGCCCCCCACCCCTTAACACTGACCCCCCTCCCCACAGTGCCGCGCCTTCTTAAAATTGGACTTCCACAGCAACCCACCCCTTTAACTTTGACCTTCACAGCAGCCTGCCCCATTAACAGTGAGTTTCTCAGCACCCCACTCCCTTGACAGTGACCTCCTCAGGGGTCCACCCCTTAACAGTGACCTATACAACATCCCGCCCCTTAACACTGACCTCCATTGGCGCCCCCGTCCCCTTATATGTGACCTCCACTGTTCCCTGCCCCCTTAACAGAGACCTCCACAGTGCCCGACCCTTTAAAAGTGACCTCCACAGCGGCCTGCCCCTTAACAGTAACATCCACAGTGAACACCCCTTTAACAGTGACCTCCACAGTGCCCGCCCATTTAACAGTGACCTCCACAGCAGCTGCCCCTTTAATAGTGGCCCCCTGCCCCCTTAACAGTGACCTCCACAGCGGCCTGCCCCCTTAACAGTAACATCCACAGTGAACTCCCCTTTAACATTGACCTCCACAGTGCTCGCCCATTTAACAGTGACCTCCACAGCGGCCTGCCCCCTTAACAGTAACATTCACAGTAAACGCCCTTTTAACAGTAACCTCCACAGTGCCCGCCCCTTTAACAGTGAATTCCACAGCAGCTGCCCCTGGTGAAGATCGGTTCAGTCGTTTGGTCGCGCATAAAGACCAGAAATACAGACGATCAGACAGACAGAAACTCATCTCTTGTATATAAAAAAATTCTGTTCTTTATGCACGATCAAACAACTGAACCTATCTTCACCAAATTTGGCACACAGGTACATTAGGTGTCTGGGAAGGTTTTAGACCGGGTTTCAGCTCTCTAGGACGTACCGTTCCTGAGATATTCCCAAAAAATTACCTGCTTTAGCCAATACAAGCCTGCAAGTCTTTCACTTCAAATCCCAACTGCCATACACACAGTTTTACTCCAGGTTTCCATAACAACCAAGCCATGTGGAGGCCACTGTTAAAAGGGTGGGTGCTGTGGAGGTCACTGTTAAAGGGGCGGGTGCTGTGGAGGTCACTGCTAAAGGGGAGGACACTGTGGAGGTCACTGTTAAAGGGGTGGGCGCTGTGGAGGTCACTGTTAAAGCGGCGGCTCTGTGGAGGTCACTGTTAATGGGGCGGAAGCTGAGCAGGTCACTGTTGAAGGGGCGGGCACTCTGGAGGTCACTGTTAATGGGGCGGAAGCTGAGCAGGTCACTGTTGAAGGGGCGGGCACTCTGGAGGTCACTGTTAATGGGGTGGGCTGCTGTGAAGGTCAAAATTAAGGAGATGGGCTGCTGTGGAGGTCCCATTCTAAAGTGGCGGGGCACTGTGGGGGGGTCAGTGTTAAGGGATGGGGAACTGTGGCGTTCACTGTTAAAGGGGCGGGGGGCTGTAGATGTCACTGTTATGGGGGATACTGTCGATATCTTTTAACGACACACAGAAACATTAAATGAAATATACCTGTGCGAAGCCGAAGCTAGTTTTATATATTCAGTATATAAGAGATTGTCAATTTGGTATAAGAAACCAAGGATCTGAGGACCATGTAGTCTGCACAAAGCATTGACTATGAATCAGTGTAAGACCACCCTGACGATGCAGGGAGAAAAGCCCCCACACCTATGCTGGCGATACCTGTTTACCTGCTTTTTGCCATTATGCTACAGGTCACACAGACGGAGGCATCTAACTCACTCCCAGAGAATGACAATTTATGGTTTGGAAGCTGCTGTTTTTTAAGCCTGTGGCAATGTTTGAAACCTCCTGGCCTCTTGATTCAGGGTCACAGGCTGGGAATTTGCAGGAGGCAGTCATCCTAAGTTAACATTGGGACTAATGGACAGCTCATAACTCTGCAACCATATCCGACATTTATCACATTTGCAAATTACACTTGGAAAAGAAGTAATAGGAACAGCTCACTCCTGTGCGATAAGGATTACAGGCTAGAAAAGCAGAAGCATAACCACCTGTCACCAGTCCTGGCTCCTGGGACAGACCTGTGGGAGGGATTCTCCTCGTCTATCTTCTGTGACTACAGCTCTCCTGCAGAATTGTGCGTCTCCATAGTCCTAGACCAGGGATCAGCAACCATCAGCAACTCCCAGCATGCACATGTATTTCGGTGCTCTTGTAACTCCCATTGAAGTGAAAGGAGGATTCTGGGAGTTGTAGTTTCAGAACAGCTGGACCAGACTATAAACTTCTGATAGCCTGATCCTGCCATCAGTCTGTTCTCCACCTCTTGTTAACCCATTGGCTATTTGCTAGTAAGAAGTAGGGCACACATAGAAAAGCGTACTACTGCAAAATCAGACTACAGAGGGCTTGCTTGTAGTCTGTTACCATGGAGACACAAAAGTCTACAAAGGAGCTGAAGACACAAAATGATAATTTCTTTTAGACTATTTGCAAAGTTGCTTCAGTTCTCATTTTAGATGCAACAGGTGAAAAATGTGGTCAGCACACCGTGTGCCGTCTGCATCCATATGTCTGTGGTGTAGTCCTATTTTTTTATTTTTTTTTCAGAACATGCCCTATACTTCTCCATTTTGTAGACAAGGATAGGACATTGCTATGGAAGAGACAAAGAACATTTCAGCATGCACATGGCTGGTAGCCACGGTTTGTGGGCCACAAAACTCATACGGTCGTGTGCATGAGGCCTTATGTCTTCATTCTTACCCAAACATTACACTGGGCCAAAAAAATATCCTTCTGTCCATGGTAAGTCAGCCTAAAACAAGATAATTATGGACGTGGACATATTGCCGTGTTAGGCTAGTTTCACACTAGCGGCAGGGGAGTCCGGCAGGTGAACAGCCTGTCGGATCCGTCCTGCCGCTAGTTCACGTGTGCCCCCGGACTGCCGCTCCGTTCCCATTGACTATAATGGGGGCAGAGTTCCGGCGGCAGCACGGTTGTGCACGGCGAGAGGCAGCAGGACTAAATCCACGCCACACAGCACCCTGAGAATTACAGTCACAACCCAAACAGCTGACCGGATTTTCTGCTGTTCCTGGAAGTGTCCACACCTGGGATCTCCTGCAAGCAGATGCATCTTGTGGGGAAATAAGTACTCATTTCCCCGCAGCGCCACCACAGGGCAAATGGAGCATTACACAGTGCCCAATCAAATCAATGGCCAATCAGTGTAATGGAGAGCAAGACAGGTCCTCCAGAAAATCCCTGTGTCATGCACCGCCCCCCTCGGGCCTTGCGTTAGGCATTACACACTATATCGGTTTAGCCCACACTGTTCCTTTAAAGAGCACTGTTAAACCAGTGATGCTGCATGGTAGGGTTAATCCTGCTGATTATAATGAGCAGCTGAAGTGCACTGAGGTCCTGTGCAGGCCACGCCCATCGGTGCACTGAAGCCCTCATTTAAATAAAGAATAAAGGCTCTTTCACACAAGCAGATGCTGTGCGTGGAATCCGCAGCGTGAAAGACAGCCAAGCCCCGCTCCGGACAGCAGAGACATGGAGCATTAACAAGATTGATAATGCTCCGTGCCTCTCTATGATCTCTTTACTACAAAATCACAGTGAGATAAAGTTGTCGCCGTGATTTTGTAGCAAAAGGGTCACAGAGAGGCACAGAGCATTATCACTCATGTTAATGCTCGTTGTCTCGGCTATTCGGAGCGGGGCTTGGCCGTCTTTCACGCAGCGGATTACCCGCATGGCATCCGCTCATGTGAAAGAGCCCTAAAGGTTTTTGTTTCTTTTTCTCAGAAACGCTGTTACTGATTTTCAAAAGACAGGTGCCATTATAACCAGCAGGAGCAACCCTACCAGGCAGTATGCCTGCTTGATTACGGTGGATCCTGCTGACAGATGCTCTTTAAGGCAATACAGCGACATCAATTATTCGATTTCTATCTCTATACAAGCTGCGTTCCCTTGTAATATCATCAAAAAGCTTATTTTTCATCCGTTTAATCAGGAGAGGATATAATTTACCAGATATTTCCATGAGAATTTGTTAAGAATCCACTTAATTACAATCTGTAGGTCCCGCCGCCTGTTGATGCAGCCGCACAATGCTTACAAGGAAACAATAGGCTTCAAGGACCTGACGAACCAGGAGTTCACGCGAGTATGGCGGCCGCGCTGAATATCCAGCGCAGGAATATAAATGTGTGTGCAGCCCTGTGTGTATAATACAATGCAGGATGAACATGCTCTGAACATGGATTCTGTATAATTTAGCACCGAGAGGGATTTATCTCTTCATTTGTTAACTAATAGACATCAATTATTTAACCAATTTTACCAGCGGGAACATCATCAACACGGGCTTCGAGGGAAAAAAAAAAGAAAACTCACATTTCGCGGCAGAATCACCTGAGTGACAATATTAGACCGACGGCAAGCTCCTTTAAGATGCAGGTACCCCCCCAACACTCACTTTACTGTGCTCCATACACCTACCATTTTGTGGTGCAGACAGGGCTGACAGGCACTACAGCTGTACAGTACGGATAGAAAATTTAATGGAAAAAAACTGCACCCTAAGGCCCAGTTCACACGACCGTATTTTTGATCCGAGCCGCATTTTTTGCCGATTGGATGTGGACCCATTAATCAACGGGGCTGCAAAAAACAATGGTGTGCTGTCCACCTCCGTGTGTCCATTCTGCAGTCCCGCAAAAAAGAAAGTAAATGTCTTATTCTTGCCCGTTTTGTGGAAAAGGACAGGCATTGTTACAATGGGTCCGCAAAAAAACAGATGCAACGCGGACGTCATCCGTAGTTTTTACGGACCCCAAAATACATACTGTCGTGTGAATGCACCCCAATACAGTTCCTAGCAAAGTGTATGATTAGACAAACCTCAAGTACACTTTGGGGGAGATTCATCAACGGCGGCGCTTTCTACACCAGTTAATCCCCTGCACTGCCGCAGGATGCGCCTAAACAGGAATCTACGTTACCTGAGCCACCCCAGAGCTTCCATACACTTCTAGCAGGAAACTGGCATAAATGAAGATAAATTTGTCGCGACTGTTGGGCATGCCCCTTCTTTGAAGAGTGGCAAGAATGGCATAAAAACGGGCACTTTAAAAAAAAAAAAAAAGGAAGGATAAATATAGTGACAGGTTCCCTTTAACGGCATTTACAGATATCATGGAACACAGGAACCTATAGACGACTGATGTTCATTGACGGCCAAGCATGCATGTGTTTAGAATGGGGAGAAAGCAGCGGCCAGACACTTCTGGAAGTGGCTCATCTCCCCAGGAACAAAAGGATTGGGCAGCTGAAAACCAATCTGTATAAGGGTCCATTCACACGTCCGTAATGAAGGGCGGCACTCGGTGAGCGCCACGACCCCTTCCTAGGCCATGTGATGTCACCGTTCATGGGTCACCAGGCCTAGTTGCAGCTCAGACCATTGAAGTGAATTGCAACCACAGCATCTAAGCGGTCTTTCCCCGGGCACGCTGCAAATGGCTCCCCCACACCGAGATTATGGAAGATGTTTGGTTGTTATGGCAGCCTCGGGTCTTCTAAGGGCTCCGAGGCCTGTCACAGCGACGCTCGTAAGGAGCCCCTAGATAGAAAGAGGCACCGAATTTATCATCCACTTTGACAAATCTGCTCCTGGTAGAAAGGTTAGAGCATCCAGTCACCTGCGTACGTCTTGTGTCTGTGCGCAGGAGGATTGGAATAAGGAGCCCGCAGCCTCCTGTTTGTTTAAGACTCGGGGATTAGTTTGCTTGTTGGATATAATATTGAGTTATGACGACGTGTATATTGTCGCTCGCTGCAAATCACTGCTCGTAACATTTGGTTCATATTCCGTTTCCCCGGCTCCTCGCCCACGAAATGATTTCACTTTATGGATGGCAGCGTTACTCTATCCAAACACTCCAAACAAATTAGGTCTACAAACAAAATTTCCAAGAAGCATAAATGTAATATACAAAGCTCCACGACACAGGAACCCAGCCCCCTGCGAGGGTGTCAGCTCGTATTCGCCTTCTGGTGCTGCTAATACGCCTGTTTGGAAACCTCATTAATCTGAAAAGAGACAATTTCCAACTTAAAAAGGAAAAAAAAAAAAAAACAGTAAGCTACTTCAAATCCTATTAAAGGGCTCGTCTTATTACAAACACCCCATTTAAAGGGGACATGTCCCCTCTCCTGACATGTCTGTTTTAGTAACTACTTGCATTCCCCATGTAATAACAGTTCTGGAGCACCTATTCTTAGGACTCTATGTTGTACCATTCCTCTATTATTCCTACTAGAAGGCTATGACTGAATTGCCAACAGTCCACAATGAAGGTCCAGCTGGGTGTTACACAGTGTGACTGCAATCAGGGCTGCCGGTGTCAGGCTGTGGAGGGACACTCCACCAACTGGTGCAAGAAGTTACTAAAACAGACATGTCAGGAGAGGCGACGGGTCCTCCTTACCACAGAACGCCTCTCCAGATGTTGTTGGCGGGTCATCTCTTTTGCAGCAGCCACTACAGGAGAAATGTAGTATTACACACAACCATTCAAAACGGACGGCTTGCCCTGATGGGATACCCCCTATAAGTCATTTATTAGTTATACAGATTGCTGGAGCCATGTTTTTAGCCTGCATAGCATCTGCAGTCTCTCACTTTGTTCACATAGGCTTCCTATTAGAAGGACCGTGTAAATTATGCCTGGGAATAAAGGGGTTGTCCGGGCAGAATTTTATATTTAAAAGCATCAGTATGGTTTATAAAAAAATAAAAAAAAAACGGAATACCTCACCATAATGATCCCCCATCCACTCCGGTTCCATTGCTTCCTGGTCCCGTCTGACACAGGAAATGTGACCACTCAACCAATCCCCGGCTGCAGCTGTGCCCCGCCTCTCCAGCCGAGGGACCAGAAGGGACCCGGGAAGCACTCGGGTAGGCGTGACGCCGATAAACTTTTTGTTTATGCCACATTTTCTCTTCATTAAAACTTTTTTTTCCTAGCCAGACAACCCCTTTCGATTTAACCCTTTCAATATTTTCAGATGCGATGATACATGTCATGTTTATTGGTTATTTTTATATTGAAAACTGGGAAAGGGGGTGATTTCAATTTTTATTATTTTGTGTTTAATACATTCTTTAATTTTTCTATTTTTTACGGTTACTGAACATGTGATGTTCTGATCGTTTATCCGATAGACCGAAACAGAATACTACTGTGGTCTATGGGATTCTGAGAGGCTGCATCCCATGCACAGCGTTTCAGGCAGTTGACAGTCCTGGGAACTTTCCCAAGGCCCCAGGCTGTCATGGCAACTGATTGGAGCCCTAACCCTGGGTTCACACCTGAGCGTTTTACAGCGTGTTCAAACGCGCTGTAAAACGCTCAAGACATGAAATCCAATGCTTCCCTATGGGAATGGTTCACACCTGGGCGTTTTACAGCGCGTACGAACGCGCTGTAAAACGCCCGACGCTCAAACAAGTACTTGAGCTTCTTTGGGGCGTTTTGACGCGCGTTTGTGGCCATAGGACACTGCAGTCAATGACACAAACGCGCGTCAAATGCGCGTTTACTATTACAAAAACCGCTCATAAAAACGCGCGACTAAAACGCGCGTTTGCGCAACGCTCAGGTGTGAACCCAGGGTAAGATTTTGCAGCAGGTTCTCTGATTGGGACTCCCCTCTCTCTGTCTAGCCCCACAGATGCTGCGATTTGTACTGACTGCAGCATCTGAGGAGTTAAATGACTAGGATCGGTGTCATCATCGATCCCAGTCGTTGCGGCAGGGCGTCAGCTGTATTACACGGGTATTTCAGGATACGTTCTCATTTCAAGTACCCTTTGGCTAATTACTTCCAATGGGTGACACAGACTTTTTTTTTCAGTACTTCAACGCAAATTAAAATACGTCCTTAAAAGGGGTTATCCCATGATTAACGTGAAAAATATTAATAAGACATTATATAGCACATGACGGTCCCTTTCTAACAAAACTAGAACCAGCCCTGTACTGCCCATGGATCCAGAGATCTGTCCCTTCATTGTTTCAATCTCTCAGGTAGATTTATTTTTAGGCTACTTTCACACTTGCGTTCGGAGCGGATCCGTCTGGCATCTGCACAGACGGATCCGCACCTATAATGCAAACGCTTAGATCCGTTCAGAACGGATGATAGTGCAAACGGATCCGTTTTGACTTTACATTGAAAGTCAATGGGGGACGGATCCGTTTGAAAATTGAGCCATACTGTGTCATCTTCAAACGGATCCGTCCCTATTGACTTCCATTGTAAGTCTGGACGGATCCGTTTGCCTCCGCACGGCCAGGCGGACACCCGAACGCTGCAAGCAGCGTTCAGGTGTCCGTCTGCTGAGCGGAGGACAAACGCTGCCAGACTGATGCATTCTGAGCGGATCCGCATCCACTCAGAATGCATTGGGGCAGTACGGATCCGTTCGGGGCCGCTTGTGAGAGCCTTCAAACGGAACTCACAAGCGGAGCCCCGAACGCAAGTGTGAAAGTAGCCTAAGCTGAAAGCTGACGGGTGTGTCGTGTCCTTTCTGCTGCCGTCCACGGGGGTGTCCTTTCTGCTGCAGTCCACCGGGGTGTCCTTTCTGCCGCCGTCCACCGGGGTGTCCTTTCTGCCGCAGTCCACCGGGGTGTCCTTTCTGCCGCAGTCCACCGGGGTGTCCTTTCTGCCGCAGTCCACCGGGGTGTCCTTTCTGCCGCAGTCCACCGGGGTGTCCTTTCTGCCGCAGTCCACCGGGGTGTCCTTTCTGCCGCAGTCCACCGGGGTGTCCTTTCTGCCGCAGTCCACCGGGGTGTCCTTTCTGCCGCAGTCCACCGGGGTGTCCTTTCTGCCGCAGTCCACCGGGGTGTCCTTTCTGCCGCAGTCCACCGGGGTGTCCTTTCTCCCGCAGTCCACCGGGGTGTCCTTTCTCCCGCAGTCCACCGGGGTGTCCATTCTCCCGCAGTCCACGGGGGTGTCCATTCTCCCGCAGTCCACGGGGGTGTCCTTTCTGCCGCAGTCCACGGGGGTGTCCTTTCTGCCGCAGTCCACGGGGGTGTCCTTTCTGCCGCAGTCCACGGGGGTGTCCTTTCTGCCGCAGTCCACGGGGGTGTCCTTTCTGCCGCAGTCCACGGGGGTGTCCTTTCTGCTGCAGTCCACCGGGGTGTCCTTTCTGCTGCAGTCCACCGGGGTGTCCTTTCTGCTGCAGTCCACGGGGTGTCCTTTCTGCTGCAGCTCTGTCACAGCTCAGGAGGCAGGTAAGGGATAGAACTGAGCATGTGCATCCACCTCAGCAAGGTGGACAGACAAATAAGAAAAGAAAAAAAACAGCAGGTGGCGCTATATAGGTACATTTTATGGAATAACTCAGTGGCCATGCAAAATTTTTTAATGACATGCAATTACAAAAGTATTCAGATTCAGGTGCTGGTTTAAAAAAAGTGCAGGATATTTTTCATGGGACAACCCCTTGAAAGGAGAACTCCATTTCTGGGCCAACAATTTACCATAGTGCCGCTGAGATCTAGTAAATGCTTTACTGTGCGTATCTTGTACGGATTAGGAGCCACTCATTGTTTGCTTCTCGTTAGTAGGGAGCAGTGCATTGTGGGAGCTCAGATGACAGGCGGGTCACGTGTGACGGCGGAGGAAAGCTACACCACAGTCTGCTCCAAAGGCAGCGCGTCGTCAGCACTGCAGAATATGTCGGCAGTGGAAACCCTCATCACACTTCCATCTGGCATCTGACAGTGCAGAGACGCGGAGCACAGCGATTGCAGCGCGTTTCCATTCTGCGCTCTGGGTTACTCGTCTTATCAGTATATTTTATATGCTAAACGAGATTCACTCTTATACTCTGACATGTAGCCGATGCTGGTAATGCCAGATTAAAGGAATTTCGAGGGAACAGTCAATAGTAAAGCCCTGACCCCGGGTTAAGCCCAGTGGTTTTCACAGCAGAAGCCAGATGTACAATTACAGTTCACAGCTGAAGGCGGCAATTTAAAGGGAGTGTCCAAGTAGAGTAAAACAATAGGGACACTGTTAGGCCTCTGTCACACGGGTGTTGTGGATTTGCTCCGGATGCGTCGCGTGCGCATTGTGGCAAAACCGCGCGAGTAAGCACGCAATTGCAGTCAGTTTTGACTGCGATTGCGTTCCGATGTTCAGTTTTTTTGGCGCGAGTGCAATGCGTTTTGCACACGCGTGAGAAAAAACTGAATGTGGTACCCAGACACGAACCCGGACTTCTTCACTGAAGTTCGGGTTTGGGTTAGGTGTCCTATTCATTTTATTATTTTCCCTTATAACATGGTTAAAAGGACAATAATGGCATTCTTAATACAGAATGCATAGTACAATAGCGCTGGAGGGGTTAAAAAAATAAATAAACATAATTAACTCACCTAATCCTCTTGTTTGCGCAGCCGGCATCGTCTTCTTTCTACTTCTTTCAGGACCTGCAAAAGGACCTTTGATGACGTGATCGCGCTCACCACGTGGCGAGTGCGGTGACGTCAGCGCAGGTCCTGCTGAATGAAGATAGAAGGAGTGGATCATAAAGAGATTCAGTCCTGGTTTTGGCTTCCAATACTGCATCAGGAAACCTGACCTGTGTGACTATGCCCTTAGAATAATAAACGTGCGCTCCCCAGCCTGAACCCCCTAAGTAAGTTCCAGCACTGCCGTTCCTGTCCTTCTTGCTGCTGCAGCCATGATGTCATGTTTGCTGTGCTGTACACCGCAGGTGGCCGCTGCAGCCACTGACTGATCTCAGTGATATGTGACGAGACTGCTGAAGTCAGTAATTGGCTGCAGTGGTTACATGCAGTAAACGGGCACATCACGGCTGCAGTCAGGACAACAAAGCGTGGCAGGGAGGACGGCGCAGTGGTGCAGGAATGGAGCGGATTTGGAACAGTGAGTACAGGGTGCCTACTGTTTTCAAAAAATAAATAAAATAACTCAGATAATCCCTTTAAGGCCATTTTCCGTAAAATGTCAAATATTAAACTTAATTTTTTATTGACGAGAAGTGGTTTTCCACAGAAGAGGGGTTAGGAGCGTTTCCAACAAATCTATGTCAACCACCGGAAAACTCTTGTTTTGTTGCATTTTTAGGGTCGGTTCAAGTTAGTGTCATGGCTTCAGGATCAGAGAAAATGGATGCTATTTTCCACAAGGTGTACCACACCTGTCCACGGCTTGTGTGCGCTATCGCGCCATCACTGGAGCTCAGCTGCAGTACCAGATACAACCCACCCACAGGGGTAGTGCTTTTGTTTTGGTACAAAGTAGCCACGCTTTTCTTATCCTGGACAACCCCTTTAAGGGCGAATTCACCCTGCCGTTATTTCTCCGTTCTTCTGATCCTGTAATATAATGGATCCTGTGGATCAGTTATGCACATTTGGCATCCGTTTGAGCCATTTCCATCAGAGATCTGTTATTTCAGACGAAAAAAAATAAAAGTCCTGAACGCAATGATTTTTATTTCCGTCTAAAGACTAATCTGAGATATTTCCGCCTGAGATCCGTTTTTTTGACGGAAATAAAAAGCACTGCGTGCAGGACCTTTTTTTTCATCTGAAATAACAGATCTCTGACGGAAACGGCTCAAACGGATGGCAAATGTGCATAACTGATGCATCAGGATCCATTTTTAATTTTTTTATTTTTTACAGAATCCTTTTTTTTTTTTTTGTCTTCCATTTTTCTGTCCTTCTGACGGATAAGAAGAAAGGAAAAGAACGGAAAAAAAAATGGCGATGTGAACTCTCCCTTACAGAGCCATGCCCAGTATGATGCATCCGTTTTTTAGTAGATCCTTATTGAGTTACTTGTACTGGGGTCCATCAGGATTCTGCTCATTCTTGACATCTACTTTAATTTTGCTGTTAAATTAAAAATAAAAAAACGGCAGGAACAGTGAAAATACCAATGTGAACAGAGCCTTATTCTCTCAGTTCCGTGACTGTCTGCGCTCACTTGTGTCCCCGTTGGAGAACATGGGGCACATTGATGATATCGCCATCGTCGTTGATGACACTTTTTATAACGCCGCCCCGGGGGGCTTTATGATGTCATGAGCACTGAGCAGCCCATGCAATGCTGCAGTGGAAGCCCTGGGAACATGCACTAGGTAGCAGTGACACGTGTTAGGCTGCATGCACACGACCGGTGTGCGTTTTGCAGTCCACAAATCACGGATCCGCATAACACGGATGGCGTCCGTGTGCGTTCCGCAATTTGCGGAACGGCATGGGCAGCCTTTAATATAACTGCCTATTCTTGTCCGCAAAGCGCAGACAAGAATAGGACATGTTATTTTTTTTTTTTTGCGGGGCCACGGAACGGAGCAACAAATGCAGACAGCACACGGAGTGCTGTCCGCATCTTTTGCAGCCCCATTGAAGTGAATGGGGCCGCATCCGAACCGCCAAAACTGCGGCTCGGATGCAGACCAAAACAACGGCCGTGTGCATGAGGCCTTATTTGGTGCATTTATCTGCCATAAAACTAGGTGAACTTCTTTTCTGATACATTTCGTAGCAGGAAATCCAGCGTTTATCTGTAAAGCAGGATAAGTAATGAAATGCTGGGAATTGATTTTCTCCCCAGATTCTGCTGGCCGCGCAGGATATCTCCTTTCATTTACAGACAATCCAATTTATATCCAACTGTTTGGAGAGAGACTTTTTCTTTTGAAGCATCAAAGCGCTAAACTCGTGGCCCATCTGCTGTCATAGACGCTGCCGAGGACGCCCCGGACCGTGTCACTGCGCAGCCAACGCAATCCGGCGGATAGAAAACAAGCAACCATGCCGGCGCCATGCCAAGTGACGGCGGCCGATAGCCAGGACCACCGCGGGTCTCACAAATTACTCTGCAGCATGTCAGTGTAATAACACCTGCACCCCACACAGTAGAGAGGGGCATAGTTTTGAAAAATTTGATTCGGCTGCTTCGCCGAACTTCAACAAGAAATTCAATTTGTTACAAATTGCTTTCCATTGTATGGAGCTGGCGCAATGATGGAGGACAGCGATCAGATGTCGTGTTCAACACTGATGGAAGCATCTGTGACTCACATTAAGCAGTTCAGGGGTTAATAAAAAAAAAAAAACGATACTCACCTCATCCACTTGCCCGCAGAGAGGCCACCTGTTCCCGTCTTGCTTGAAGAAAACCCGCCAAAGGACCTGGGTCGAGCATGATGACGTTACTACCGGATCACACTGGGTGCGTCCGCGTGATCACGTGGTGAGGTCATCCCGCTCATCGCAGGTCCTGGGTTTTCTTTAATTAAGACAGGAACAGGTGGCAGCTCTGCGAGCAAGTGGATGAGGTGACTATTACTTTTTCACTTTCAGCCACCATTTTAGGAAAAATTGATTCGTTACCACGAAGCGCGAGGAAATTCAGCTTTGTGGCGAATCTAATTTTAACTCAAATTCGGATCAAAAGTCCACTTTGGATACTTCGATTCGCTCAACACTACCATACAGCCATCCTCTTCAATCCCTCTTATTGTCCAACCTAAGTGTCAGTCTTAACTGCAGCTTTCGCATTCTCTTCATGAATAAGATGTAGAACAGTCCTGTAGTGCAACATGCCTGAACACACTGCAACACATACAACATGGTTATCCTGTAAAAGATAATGATGACTAAAGCCTCGTTCACACGTCAGTCTTTCACGGACGTGTTGCTGTACATTTTCTCCACGGACAGCACACGTCCCTATTCATTTTAATGTGTGTATTCACACATCAGTGTTTTAGCACGGCCCTTGGGTCCGTGTTTTCACGAATCCATGCTCTATTTTGTCCGTGTTCATGAATCCATCACACAAATTATAGTCTATGCCATCCGTGTTGCATCAGTGTTTCACGGATCATTAGGAAGAGATGCTTTTAAAATAATTTTTCAGTTGTTCAGTGTCAGTGAAACACGGATGACACACGGACAGCAAAAAACGGACCCAACACGGCTCCTTCACAGACAGCTTCACGGATGCATCCCTGAACACCTCCTCACGGACTTGAGCACCGACACAGACGTGTGAATGAGGCTTAATCCTCAGGGCCATTTCGACCACAGGTACTGTAATGATAGCAGGACACAGGATTAAAAGCTATGTACACCTATGGGGCAATTTTTTTTTTATAATTGCATTTTACTCATTTTTGGCTAAAAATCTTTTTTTCAATTGGTCTTTATTGTCTAGCTGTGTGAATCTAATAAACCTTATTAAACCTGTGTCTAATAAACCTTATCTCTAAATTACTGAGAGGTCATAAATAGGGATGAGGTCATAAATAGGGAAACATCCGAAGTCAATTCGCATAAAACTTTGTTCCAATACTGTACAGAGCAGGAGCTCCGTACGGTATTAGGGTCCATTCACACGTCCATTTTTTCTTTCCTGATCTGTTCCGTTTTTTGCGGACCAGATCTGGACCCATTAATTTTCAATGGGTCCTGAAAAAAATCGGACAGCACAATGTGTGCTGTCCGTTTCCGTTGTTCCGTTCCGCATGTCCGTAAAAATATAAAACATGTCCTATTCTTTTCCGCAAAAATCGGATCCTGGTACAATACAAAGTCAATGGATCCGCAAAAAACGGAAGGCATTCGTATGTCATTACGTATGTCATCCGTTTTATGCGGATTCTGTTCCTGGAAATTAAATCCTGCAAACAGAAACTTTTTTTTTTTCAAAGAAATCCAAACAACTTTATTTGCTTACTGAAATTTATACATGTTTCCGTTTTTTGCGGATCCGCAAAAAACGGATGACATACGGAAACATTTTCAGGAACAGATCCGCAAAAAACGGACCGAAATTCGGGATATAGAAAAATACTGATGTGTGAATGTAGCCTCAGAATGTATTGGCTCCGATGAGCTGAAGTTATTGCTTCACAAAGTCTCGCAACACTTGGAACCGAACCAGAATTTTTACAGTACAAAATAATTTATGAAGGTATTACCCAAAGTCTCACCAGACTTCGCGAAGCAATAACTTCGGCTCATCAGAGCCAATACATTCTAATACTGTACGGAGCTCCTGCTCCATACAGTATTGGAACAAAGTTTTATGTGAATCGACTTCGAATGTTTCATCCGAAGTCAATTCGCTCATCCCTAGTAATAAACACTTATTTAGGCCACATTCTTATCCGTAAGATAAGAACTGAGCTATAATGAGTGTTTATAAGGTTAGAGAGCAGAGATAAGGAGCCCGTCAGGTGAGTTGCTGATTGAGAGAAAATTCAGACCCTGCTACTGGAGAAACTCAGCCCTGAACAAAGAAAAGGGCTCCAAAAAATTTTTACCAACCAATTAAAATTGAAAAAAATATATTTTTAGCTCAAAACGAGTTCAATACAATAATAAAAAAAATTGCCCCCAAAGGTATACCTAGCCTTTAAGGATTATGGCCTCATGCACATGACCGTTGTTTCATTCCGTGTCCGTTGTTCCGTTTTTCGTGATTTTCTGCGGACCCATTGACTTTCAATGGGTCCATTGAAAACTCGGCTAATGCACCGTTTGTCATCCGCGTCCGTGATCCTTGGTTCCAGTCCGTCAAAAAAATATAACCGGTACTATTTTTTTTTCACGGAAAACGGTTCGAGGACCCATTCAAGTCAATGGGACAATGAAAAAACGCGGAGGCACACAAGATTGTCGTCCGCGTCCGTTTTTTTTTTTTCCTATCATTTGCATGGCAAACTTGATTTTTTACTTTCCTTTATGTCTGGTGATTCTCCAAAAATAAAGGAAGACACACGGAAACAAAAACGGAAACGGATCACAGAACAATGGAACCCTATTTTGCGGAATGGAACACAACAACGGTCGTGTGCATGAGGCCTTTCTCTTCGTGCGACAAACAGAAACCGTTTAGTAAATAAACTAAAAAGCGAATAAACCACATGATGTCACAAAAAGGCTGCGGAGGGCCAGAATCCTACTGTCTGAGGAGCGCTGTATGGAACATACACAGCTAATTGCCTCAATCTGAATATTGTTGCACTGTATCACTTTTTTTTATTTGATTTTGATAGCATTTTAGTTCAGACAGTCTGGAGATTAATAGCACAGAGAGAATACATAATCTCCTCCAGACTGGCAGCTTTGGGCACTTCGATGGAAATAACAATGAGCCGCCATTCGGAGGGGGTTTCTTCCTGAATAAAGACTACGATCTGTATCCCGGAGACTGCACAGTACGCGCTTTCCTTCCATACCGAACAGGCTTTCGCGTTACGATGGTTTCCTGCATGAATCTGCATAATCACAGCAATGTCATCTCAGATACTGTAACCTTTACAAGAGCAGGCACTGCATCGAAGGAGAGATCAGAGGCTCGAAACACGAACGGGCGCCACTAATGCATCATCCGGAGGATGTGTGGACAGCACAACATCTGGAGGCAATCTTATCAGAAAACCTCGACTAATACAAAGCAATGGGAAGTCTTGCCATGGCTAAAGGATGTAGCGGTAAACCACCCGGTACAGCACAAGGTGTGCCACAATAGGGAGGAAAGCGGGAAAGTTTAATAAAATGCTATACATTTTTTATAAGAATTGAATAATACTTGATTGATCTCCCGGTCATCATCTGTAATATTCGGGGCAGCTTGGCAGTAAGTGTTCCATTTCCCTGCAGCGCCACCACATGAGAAATAATGCATTACACCCTATCCTTTCAAATCAATGTACTGTCTGTATAATGCAGGACAGGCCTTCTTCAGCTCTTAACTGCAATCAAATACGATGGCATATGAGGCGTCCGAGCAGCAGTAAAATAAGTCGAAGCTATCAGGGAGCTAGCACAGATTTATGAGTAATTTACTCCCATTTTCTAGCATAAATATTGTACAATTTGTCAGACAGCATAAGCCCCACTACCTTGAGTTTTTAGAAAACTGGTGAGCAAGGAGTCAAAAGTCAACAATTTTTCAGCAAAAAGGTGCTTAACAAAAATAAGTTATTTTTGTCTATGATGCAAAAATGCTATAAAAGAGTTAATAAATTCACCCATTCCCCCCAAAAGACCCTGAACCTGGGATAGTACTTTATTGCCCCATAGTACTGCCGGCAAGACTACGAAATATGCATTAAGCACCCTGTACTCCTGTTTGGGGTTTTCACCTTTTATAGGCATCTTAAAGAAGCCAAAAGTTTAACCAAAACCCTAAGGCCCGGTTCACATTTCCGATTTTCACGGACGTGTGCTATCCACATTTGTCACGGAAAGCACACGTACCCATTGGTTTTGACGTGTTTGTTCACACGCCAGTGGTTTTCCACTGACCCACAAATCACAGAGACATGCACTACTTTAGTCCGTGGTGCGGACCAAAATACGCCCATTAAAGTCTATAGGTCTGTGAAAAAACCACTGACACAACACGGATGTAGTCGTCAGTGTTTCAAGGACCACTGAGAAAAGATGCTCTGGAGATTAATTCTTCAGCCTAGCCGTGTCCATGGAATAGGTATGACACACGGAGACCAAGACATCCAGACCAAACTTAACGCAGAAAAGAGGGGCTCATGTGTTGGACTTTTTGGATGGAGGATCAGAGGGCAGTAATGGGGCTGCAGATAAATTCCCTTTTTATATGACTATTATAATGGAGTGATAGCGGTACAGAACTGTCCTAGAGGTCCTAGGATGGCTGCATGAATATTAGCAAGTCACGAAATCCTATTATTCCGGCGGCACATTATCAGTACCAGCATGCCGCTCCTGGTGCATCCCCCATATATTAGCCTTTGTCGCGCTCTGTGCCGCGTCTCTAGTTAGTTCTGCTCCAGTCTTTCAATGGGCAGTCCTAAAAAACCTTTACTTACGCAGCACACAGCTTTTAGAAGTAAACCACTCGTGAAAATGGCTAATAACAAGCTGGACGTCCAGCGAGAGCTTCAAAGAATAATACACAGAATGGAGAGGTTTACCATAAGGAGCAGAGTGTAACGGTCTGAATGTAAAGGCTGTCTAATAACGAGACCCAGAAACGTCAAGAAAATCATCTATCTAAGGCCTCTTGCACACGACCGTATGTATTTTGAGGTTCGCAAAAAACGGATCCGGAAAAAAAATGGATGTCATCCGTGTGCATTCCGTATTTTGCAGTACGGAACAGTACTATCCTTGTCTGTAATGCAGACAATAATAGGACAGGTTTGATTTTTTTTTTTTGCGGAATGTAAATACGGACATCCGGAAACGGAATGCACACGGGTAACTTCTGTTTTTTTTTTGCGGACCCATTGAAGTCAGTTGTTTCACATACGGTCCACAAATAAAAAATAAATAAAATGGAACGGACATAAAAAGAAAATCTGTTTGTGTGCAAGAGGCCTTAGGCCTCTTGCACACGACTGTATGCCCTCCGAGACATACGGTTCGTGAGCAGGCCATATGTCCCGGAGCGGCATTGATTGTGCGCATGGGAGTACACAGCATCATAGATTACAATGATGCTGTGGACGTCAGGCCGCCCGCGGAACTAATATAAGATCATATGAGTGCAGGACAATAGCCCAGAGGGCGGCCCGAGGCACACAGCATCATTGTAATCTATGATGCTGTTTACTCCCGTGCGCACAATCAATGCCGCTCCGGGACATATGGCCCGCTCATGGACTGTATGTCTCGGAGGCATAGGGTCGTGTGCAAGAGGCCTAAGGCTTTCATTACATCTCTGCCTACATCGCAGAGTCTGTTAAAAAGCCCCCAAAAAAAACAAAAAAATGGAGCCCCTGTTATTCTGTCCGGAAAAATGTAAACCAGATGGACCCTAGTGCAGTACATTTCCGTCATGCAACAGACCCAGCGTTACAAAGGAGCAGAGCAATGGAAACAAAAGCACAGATGTTCGGCTATAGGTTCACGACTCTGCACTCCCATCCACTATAATGGCGGATCCGGTGGGTTTCTGGTATCAATGCCAGTATCAGTAAGATAAGGATTGAGCTTTGTTTATAATGTCAGAGGGCAGAGATGAGGAGTCTGTCTGCTCCCCAGATGGCGGAAAAGTCAAAAAATCCACATGCAGCTACTACAGCATGTCAGCTCTGTACACAAACAAGAATTCCATATTTATAATAAAGACCAATAGATAAAATTATTTTTAGCTCAAAATAAGTACAATGCACTAATAAAAAAAAAATATAATATTGTCCCCAAAGGTATACATCGCCTTTAACGCTAACTGCACACAATGCAAATTACGTGCGGATTATTGTGTGGAAAACCCGCAGCATAATACTGTACTATTTCATGGACACTTTGCTTTTTTTTTCCGTGCAGAAATTCACCTTCTGTGCGGATTCTAAAACCCTCAGCAAGTCAACTGTTTGTGTGATACAGCCGGAAGAATACACCAAAACCGCAATAAATAGTGCCGATTTATGTGCAGATTTCTTCTGGATTTGCCACAAACAAATTTGCACCGTGTGCAGGTTCTCCAAAGGCGTATTTTTGAGGAGGATTTTTTTCTTTTCAAAATCTGGCCCAAAAACTTTAAAAATAAAAAAGAAGCCATACTCCCCCACCACTGCTGACACTTCTCTGGTCCTCACTGCTTTCCGTCTCCAGTCCCAACATGCAGGAAAGGCTAGGAAAGACCCGCTTAGCCAACTAGTGGACAGGCCTTTTCTGACATTTTCATTGTGACGAACCAGGAAAGAAAATGCAGAACAGTAGGCACCGGCATCAGAATGCCAGCGGTGAAGGATCGGTAATGCTTCTTTTTATTTTCACCCTTTTCTTGTCTGTTCATAAATATACTGTAGATGATTCTCTCCAGAAAGCCCCTTTAACAACCCGTATGGTGAGCCTTAGCAGAGTAGAAAGCAATGCAAGTCCATGGGGGGGAGTGAAGTGTGCTGCATTATGGGCACTGCTGAAGCTAAGTGTACCATTACACTCACCGCAACACAACTATGCTACGCAATTTGTCCTAATTTAAAAAGTTCCGTCTTGGCGTACATATCAGTGGTGGGAAGAAATGTATCCCTTTTTAACCCTTTCAGACCCCATAGTGTCTACTATTATTATATAATCGGAAGCCTGCCTGGGCACACGCACCACACTAATACTACCACGACCTGTATATGAATGAACCCATTTAACAAAGAGAACAGCGACAGAAGAACTAGGAAAAGATCGGAGGGAATTCCCTGGCAGCCCGGCTCTCGGCATGGAGGCTGCAGACAGGGCTGAGCAGGAAATATGGCTGTGCTCTGGGGACACATGACGGAGAAAGAAGTTCACCGCCGTATGTGACATTTGGGAGAAACAAATTTGCTTCTGCAAAGAACAACTTGTCAAAATGGAAGCATAATTTATAGGTCGGAACGAATGTGTGTCCAGGGGTGAAATGTACCTGATGTTAATAAACCGGCTTCTCTGATCTATTACTGAGCCCTCTGAAGACCCATAAAGATGAGTATTATAACCCCCGGACGCAGCCGAGTTACAGGGCTGACCTCTCTTTGGGCGGTATTAGGAGAGCTCGCCGAAAGGGGATGTAAGGCCGGTGAGGGGCGATCAAGGCAACAAAGGTGATTTACAGTATAAGGACGGGTGGCTGATTCACAGTAAGGCCATCACTACAGCGGCAGAGGATGAGTCAGGTTCTTTTCATGGTTTTGTATGCAAGTTCAAGCAGTGTGTCCCTTTTTTGTCCAGATTGCATCAAATCTGCACCAAAAACCGCTGTTAGGTATTGCAGATTTTGGTGTGGATATACTGCAGAAATGCACATAAATCCCCATGAAAAGTCATGTGGATCTCATGTGCTGGCGGCCTAAGGCCCCTTTCACACGGGCGAGTATTCCGCACAGATGCGATGCGCGAGTTGAACGCATTGCACTCGCACTGAATCCTGACCCATTCATTTCTATGGGGCTGTGCACACGAGCTGTGATTTTCACGCATCACTTGCGTTGCGTGAAAATCGCAGCATGATCTATATTCTGCGCAAGCAGCATGATCTATATTTTCACGCAACGCAGGCCCCATAGAAGTGAATGGGGTTGCGTGAAAATCACAAGCATCCGCAAGCAAGTGCGGATGCGGTGCCATTTTCACGCACGGATGCTAGGAGACGATCGGGATGGAGACCCGATCATTATTATTTTCCCTTATAACATGGTTATAAGGGAAAATAATAGCATTCTGTGGTGACGTCACTCCGGTCATCACATGGTCCGTCACATTATGTTTTACCATGGTGATGGATCATGTGATGGCCCATGTGATGACCGGAGTGATGTCACCACAGGTCCTTTTCCTGCACACAGCAAAAAGGAAGACAGAAGAGAAGCCGGCTGCGCGAGCAAGTAGATTAAGGTGAGTTTAATTATTTTTTTAACCCCTCCAGCGCTATTGTACTATGCACTCTGTATTCAGAATGCTATTATTTTCCCTTATAACCATGTTATAAGGGAAAATAATACAATCTACAGAACACTGATCCCAAGCCCGAACTTCTGTGAAGAAGTTCGGGTTTGGGTACCAAACGTGCCGATTTTTCTCACGCGCATGCAAAACGCATTACAATGTTTTGCACTCGCGCGGGAAAATCGTGCATGTTCCCACAACGCATCTGCACCTTTTCCCGCAACGCCTGTCTGAGAGGCCTTAGGGTTAGACCACACGTAGCATAAATGCTGCAGATTCAGTAGAAGTGAACTAATCTCATTCACACATAAAAAATCTGCAACATATAGGGTGAAATCTGTGGCATATTTGCAACAAAATCTGCAACAAATCGGAAATGTTGCTGCAGAAAATACCCTAAGGCGCAGCATAAAGTTTCCGGATACATCTATATGGTTCAGTAAACGGTACAGCCTGCAGACACCGGTAGTTTTCAGAGATGTACGTTGTGCAATCGCGCAAAGCAGAACTGAGTTACAGCGAGCCGAAACTTACGAAAATGGTTTGTTTTCCCTTCTTAACTAAATTCAGAGTTGACAAGGAAGGAGACAACACGCACGTGTGCACGCATGCAGCTGTGACAGCCAGTAAACCACAGGAAATTTCCTCAAGCAGGTGCACGGCAAAGATGCACTAAAAACCAGCTGAATTCACCGCGTCGTTTCAGTAACGATGACTACAAAACTGAGATGTCTCCAAGATCAGTCAGCGCGACAGATGCGCCGTAAAAATACCATTATGTAAACCAGTCCAAAAAGAATAATAGAAACCGTTAATATCCGGCTATTTTTATGTAGATCTCATGTGCAATTTTCAGTTCATACATACTGTACGAAACAATGCGGCTTTTTAAGAATAACATTAGTGAGATAATCCAGCTGGCATATTGTGGGTGGAAGTTAAGATATAAAAAGAGCTGGGAATAAACAATCATTTATTGTGCTTCGGGTATGCTCATTATCATGGAAAATCTTTTTTTTATATTTTATTTTTTATCAGTAACCATGTGAATAGCCCTGTGTATAGGAGCTGAATAAAACAGATCTGCCTGCCTCTCTCCCAGCAGGAAGTCTCAGCGTAATATCTAGCACCCAATCAGCCATTGAGTTCCAGCCAAGGATCTGCATGTATATACGGTAATGCTTATCGTTCTATGATCATAAATTAGGAAATTCCTATGCACTAGTTATCACCTCCACGGTCACAAGCATGGACACCTGACAAACATGTGTGGAGAATTGAAGGTGGAAAAGGAAGGAGTAATGTTTTTGTCTTGAGGGACTCCTGAGCCTGCGCTGTAACCTTTATTGAATTTTACCAGTTTGCTGTTCACGCCCCTTAAAAGGTGTCTTCTGATACAAATTATTTTTTAACAAGTCAGGCTACTTTCACACTAGCGTTTTTTGCGGATCAGTCATGGATCAGCAAAAACGCTTCTGTTACAATAATACAACCGCACGCATCCGTCATGAACGGATCCGGTTGTAGTATGTCTTCTATAGCCTTGAACACCATTGAAAGTCAATGGGGGACGGATCCGTTTTCTATTGTGCCAGATTGTGTCAGAGAAAACGGATCCGTCCCCATTGACTTACATCCGTTTGGCTCCGCTTCGTCAGGCGGGCAGCTTTTTGGTGTCCGCCTCCAGAGCAGAATGGTGACTGAACGGAGGCAAACTGATACATTCTGAGAGGATTCTTTTCCATTCACAATGAATTAGGGCAAAACTGATCCGTTTTGGACCGCTTGTGAGAGCCGTGACGGATCTCGGAAATGGAAAGCCAAAAGACTAGTGTGAAAATAGCATAAAGCCTCATTCACACGTCAGTGTTTTGGTCAGTGATTGTGAGCCAAAACCAGGACTGGAGCCTCCACAGACATAAGGTATAATGGAAAGAGCTGCACCTGTTCTGTTTTTAGAGCCGCACCTGGTTTTGGTTTAAAATCACTGATGGAAATCACTGACCAAAACATTGATGTGTGAATGGGGCATAAAGCGTCTGTCTTTGATAAATGACCCCCAACCCCTCCATTGCTGATTGCTTTGTGTGCTTTCCTCCCTATCTGCAGGATCTGTGATCTGTTCTCCATAACTGGGTTGCTTTCCCCACTATACATTCCCTGATCAGTGGCAAACTGGCCATAGACCCTAAAGGGAAATTGTCCTGTGGGCCAATGCACACAGGACCGCCCGAGCCCAACTTACGGCCGCTGGCAGGTACATAATTATCTGATGCTCTAAGCATTAATAAATGCTAGGAGCATCAGGTACTCATGCACCTGGCCAGTGGCCACAGGTGTCCTCTTGAACTCAGGTACAGTGATACAGGTGAATACTGTGGTGAAGGCAGCAGTATTTTGTGCTGCGCTGTGCTATTTGCTTCTGCTGGGGTGGTAGGCCCCACTTACTTCTGATGTCCCCACTGGTAGGTGGTAGGCCCCACTTACTTCTGATGTCCCCACTGGGTACTGCAGGCCCCACTTACTTCTGATGTCCCCACTGGGTACTGCAGGCCCCACTTACTTCTGATGTCCCCACTGGGTACTGCAGGCCCCACTTACTTCTGATGTCCCCACTGAGTACTGCAGGCCCCACTTACTTCTGATGTCCCCACTGGGTACTGCAGGCCCCACTTACTTCTGATGTCCCCACTGGGTACTGCAGGCCCCACTTACTTCTGATGTCCCTGCCTACTTCAGTTGCCTCACCTACAACATGAGGCCATTTTTTATTTATTTTTCCCAGGGCCACTTTAAAGGGGTATTCCCATCATAATGATCACTGGTAAATCTGTTAATGATTTGACAGTGATCATTTTTGTAAATATATTTGATTAACAAATTCCCACCGTTTAGGATAAAATTCATCCCCACTTACCTCATTGTTGTCATTCGGTCCCCCCTGGTTGCGGCCACCGCTCTTCTCCAGAATCCCGGTGGCCGTGCTTGCGCAGAAGACTACTTCTTTTCTCCCGGCCGGGCCGCTCGCTGCCCTGAACGCGCACGCCGCCGTGCATGCGCGATAGTGACTTCTTCCCATCCAGAATAGTACAGATCTGTGAACGTGCACGCTGGCTCTGTACTACACTGGCCAGGAATAAGTCACCATGGCGCATGCGCGGGGGCGTGCGTGTTCAGTCCAGCGCGTGGCCCGGCTGGGAGAAGACTTCAATCAAGATGACGCCAGCCAGAATCCAGGAAGTGAACGGCGCGCTGGCAGCAGGTAAGTATGAAAAGGCGAAGTGCGATAACCCCTTTAAGTTCCCAGTCTGCCCATGGTTGTGTACAACATCATCCCCCTCCCAGCTATCTCTAACAATAAAAGAAGGGAGGGGGAGAGCAGAGAGAGTGTGTTGTTCGATGGATATCAGACAGAAGGACTCCCAGGTATGTGAAGGAGTAACACTCCACAATTGCACAATAATAGTAATTTTGAATGAACATTATTTAGAAATTTGCTTAATTCTGCAGCCCAAAAGGTGTCCAAAGCCTTTAAGTATTGCCTGTGCTTGCTATCAATTTGTACGTCAGAGTAAGAAAAGTGATAGACAAGCAGCAAGACCCTGTAAATCATTTCTAACATGCATATACTCTGCTTTCATCTACACAAATACAACCTACATTACCGTGTACAGGGGCTTTAAACAAAAACCAGGCAGACCATAGACGTCAAAGAAATGTCTTCATGCTTCAGGGAAAATGTATTTCATATTAAGTCTAGCAGAGCGTGGCTTTCATTTACTGGAGAGATGTTTTCTTTGTAGCACACAAGACATTAAGGGACAACCAGAAAGGACATTTGTGAATGACATCAGCCAGAAATGCAGAAATCAATGAAGTCCAATGAACAATAATATGCCTGGTAAGTACAAATTTACAGCACTGCAGCTCAGCGCATAGAAGAACCAATGTGACTGGGCCATGTGCATGCACAGATCCAGGGGTGGACTGGGAACTTAAAGGGGTATTCCATTCACAGACAATGGGGGCATATCGCTATTGCTTGATAGGTGTGGGTCCCAGAGAACGGAGCCCGGAAAATGGTGAAGGGCGCAATGCGCATGCGCAGCCATCCTCCATTTATTTCTGAGGAGCCGCCGTAAATAGCCAAGCGCTGGCTCAGCTATTTCCATCGGCCCTATAGAAATGAATGGGAGCGGTGGCCGCGAAAGCACGGTGCGCTCCCATTCACTTCTATGGGGGGAGCGCTTAGCGATATGCCCCATTTGTCTGTGATAGGAACACCCCTTTAAAGTGGCCCTGAAAGAAAAACTAAAACTAAAAATGGACCCCTGTTGTAGGTGGGTCCAAACTGATGGAAGGCAGGGCAGCACAAGTAGGCAGGGACAACAGAAGAAGGCGAGATCAGCAATACCTTAGTGAAAAACAAAATACCGCCCTAGCAGAACCAAATACCACAGTGCAGCACAAAATACTGCTGCCCGCACCACAGTATTCAACTGTATTGCCATCCTGAGGACAGTGATATAGTTGAATTCAAGAAGGCACCTGCGGTCGCTGGCCAGGTGCACAGGAGAGCATCAGAACATGTATGTAACCTACTGTTAGCCGTGAGGAGGGCTTGGGTGGGTGGCCCCCCCTAGGCATTACCCCACCAGGAGTTTTCCCTGTCGGGTCTATGGCCAGTCCGACCCTGCACAGATCATGACCTTGTACTCTACGGGGAAACTGGGAAACTTAGCTGTATTTAGGCTCTAAAATTGGCAATAATAGCGGGCATTTCATATTTAGAAACCGCAATTCATTTCCGAAGAGAAGTATATTTGGTTGAGTTGAAGAGAAAAGAGAAGAGAATAATCAGCAATAAAAAACCAAGGGCGCGTCGAGTCCCAATCTAGGACCTAGCAGTGCAAGCGCAGAGACTCTGCCCCCGCTTCCAGAGCAGCGACTGTTCATGCACACCCGCCTATCAGCTGTTTAAAGATGCGGCTCTCCAGCGAGCGCTGTGGCCTCTTTCTAGGCCACAGAAATCACGATCATCAGTAACATGTTCTATGTGTTGCTCAGTCCCATTAAAGTGAGAAGGGTGACTGGTTTGTCGCGTCTTCAAACAGCTGATAGGTGAGGGTGCTGGCTATCGAACCCCCACCGATCTGATATTGATTAATTATGCTGAGGATTGGTCACCATTATTGTACTCCTGGAAAACCCCAATAAATGGCATCTGTCAGCAGATTTGCACCTATGACACTGACTGACCTGTTCCATGTGCACTTGGCAGCTGAAGACATCTGTGTTGGTCCCATGTTCCTATGTGTCCGAATTGCTGAGGAAAATGAAGCTTTACTATATGCAAATGAGCCTCTAGGAGCAACGGGGGTGTTGCTATTACTCCTAGAGGCTCAGCTCTCTCTGCAACCGCTGTGCCCTCTGCACTTTGATTGATAGGGCTGGGCAATGAAAATGTCATCACATCTGGTCCTGTCAATCAAAGTGCAGAGGGTGTGGCAGTTACAGAGATAGCTGAGCCTTTAAGAGTAACGGCAACGCCCCCATTGCTCTGAGAGGCTCATTTGCATATAGTAAAGCTTCATTTTTCTCAGCAATGCAGGCACATATGAACATGGAACCAACACAGATGCCTTCAGCTGCCAAGCGCACATGTAACAGGTCAGCCAGTGTCATAGGTACAAAGCTGCTGACTGAGGCCCTTTAACCCAACCAGCTCTCACTGGGGATCTCACCCAACTTTTCCAGATACAGAAATTATTATAATACAATGTAATTTTTTACAACCCACCAGAAGAACCACCATTTCCGCTCCTGTCCATTCATTTTGAAGCAGCTCTTTCCTTCCCCCCGTTTGCAGTAATCCGTATGGCATCGTGTTAAAGAGCTTATTTAATAACATGCTTTAGGGGGCAGAGAAATGTCCCCATCTCTCGCTCCAGGCGCACAACAAATGTTGGGAGTCTTGAGATCCGAGACGTCTTATATAATGCAGGTGGTGAGACTTGTTCGAAATTTTTACTGTAATCCCCCCCCCCCCCCCCCCCCCCCCCAAAAAAAAGAAAAACACCAGCCGCCGTTCCTTCTACGTGCAGTTCTGTGTGCTAATTTTCCAGAGCGCGGCGCGGCACAGATCTTTTGTACTGCAGTAAATTTCATACTTGCTTCAATGAGCAAGAGACTGGGCAGCTGTGCTAGAAATGATGCCCTGCTGAAAAGTGTTGTGGCACCATCCAAACCTTGACAGTGTCCCGGTGCGGTCTATATTATTTTGTAACGCGGTCTGCAGCAAAATACTGCACCAGAGGAAAACAAACCGCGGTCGCAGATTGCTAACGGATAGAAACGGCTCATGGAAATCCAAAAAGTTCTGTAAAAGGCTATGGGCAACTTTAGATCACATTTTTGTTATTTAATTGCCTATATTTGGGCTAAAAAGAATTTTTGCAACAAGTTTTTACCAAAAATTCTGGGCCGGTTGACTGTGCAGCCTAAATGTATTCCTATACAATGAAAGATGCAGAATGCCATTCACTTGCAAATCCCTCTAGTCGCTCTCTCTTCTCCTGAATGATCTTCTCAGCATAGAGGAGAAGGGCTGAAGATGGACCCGTCTGACAGCCCTTCTGACATATTTGCTAATAAACAGATTTCCGCAGCCTGTGTATTGGACTGTATTCAGGCTGAGGACCAGGCCCATCCATGTATTACAGGTTGGCCATTAAAGGAGTTGTCCATGACAGATAGGTCATCGATATCTGATTGATGGGTGTCCCGACTCCCAGCACCCCCGCCAATCTGCTGTTGGAAGGGGCTGCAGCGATAGGGCGAGAGCTGCGGCCCCTTCCTTGGCATCAATCGGTCACATGTCCTCTGTGCAACTCAATTTCATTCTAGTGAATGGGCCTGCGCTGCAATACGTTGTGCTTAATATACAAAGAAGAGGCTGCGGCGGTCATCCAAGTGCTGTGGCCCCCATCAAACATCTGATTGATGGGGTTCCTGGGAGTAAGACACTGTGGATAAGTCATCAATAGTGATGTCCTGGAGAACCCCTTTAATTTCAATGGCTGGCTTATAGTACATTAGGTTCCGTTCACACGTCCGTAATTCTGGCTCTGCATCTGTTCCGCAATTTTGCAGAACAGATGCGGATCCATTCATTTCATTTCAATATTCTTGCCCGCAATCGTGGACAAGAATAGGCCTTTCTATCATAGGGCCGGCCATGTGCGGTCTGCAAAATGCGGAACGCACACGCCTGATTTCCGTGTTTTGCGGATCCGCAATTTGCAGACCGCAAAACATTTACGGACGTCTGAATGAACTCTTATGCCTGCAGCCGCCACTATTATCACGCAGGTTCCTCAGGCGATTGTTGAGCTGATTTACGACCGAAAAGGGATGGTCATGGAGAAACAATCCCTACAAAGAAAATGGCTGCTGAGGTATATTCATGAAATGCGTCCAGGCCTGACAGATTACAGGACAGCTGATTGGTAGATCATATGCCTTCACATCTGCACTGATTGGTCAAAGCACCCTTCAGACATAGGCCGACCCTCTAGGGCAGAGGTCAGCAACCTTCGGCACTCCAGCTGTTGTGAAACTACAATTCCCAGCATGCTCCATTTATTTCTATGAGAGTCTTAGAAAAGCAGAGCCAGTATGCATGCTGGGAGTTGTAGTTTTACAACAGCTGGAGTGCCGGAGTTTGCCTACCCCTAGGGTATGTTCACATGACGGAATCTTTTTATTTTATTTAATTTTTTTAAGCACGGCTGCATTTTCAGCTCTGGGTTTTTGGCGCATATAAAAACAAAAACCGCATGGACTTACAGGGAGCTGTTATTTACACTTCCTATTCATGCTGCTTCTTTTTTCCACGCTTCTTTTTTTCAACATTGGAAAAAAAGCCAGTGCTGCTTCCCATTGAAATGAATCCGAGACGGAAAAGCTCCAAAATCGGCACCCAAAAAAATCTCAGTGTGAACTGGGCCCTTAGACTCATTCACTGCAAAGTGATGCAAACATAAATGAATTCCAAGTAGATGACGAAAACCTAAAGAACTGACTGCATTTCTTATAAGGCGAGATCTCTTCAGTATGAATGATGACTAATCATCTCCATATCGCGGTATAGCGGGTGACGGGTAGAGCGAGCTTTCGCAGGAACAGCTAAAAAAAAAAAAAAAAAAGAGCTGAATAACATAGTGAACGGTCTGACAGAATAGCGCCAATTTCTTTTTTATTTCAAGGGAAAATGCTTTTGTAATTAATTTGATGAATGAGAGTGAAGTTTCTCAACGCAAGTCATAAATCCAGAATAGTAATCATTCTCCAAACGCCTTCGTATCATTTGGGAGACAGATAATGAAAAATGTGCGCTCTTCAATTTAAGGAAGTCACCGAGGACCTTCCGATCAGTCACAAGGATGTCCTTGAGAGATGACAGGTCGTGTCCATGACATACAAGGGAAGCTAAACGCACCAGAACGTTGGCTCCATTTATGCCAAAAAAACAGGCATAGGGGAGCTGGCGCCACATTTATTACGTGTATTAGGCACTATTCAGGTCATTTATTAAACTGGCGTAGAACTGCCTCATTTGCCCATAGCAACCAATCAGATTCCACCTTTATTTTCCAAAGGAGCTGTCAAAAATGAAAGGTGGAATCTGATTGGTTGCTATAGGCAACTGAGGCAGTTCTACTTTACACCAGTTTGATAAATGACCAAATTGTCGTCTTCGGAAAAGAAGGCATGACTTGTGCGCCAACGTGAGTCACAATGTTGGCACTAAATATTGGGGGAGATTTATAAAAACTGATGTAATGGAAAACTGGCTTAGTTGTCCATAGCAACCAATCAGATTCCACCTTTCATTTTTCATACCTTCTATGGAAATTGAAAGGTGGAATCTGATTGGTTGCTATGGACATCTAAGCCAGTTCTACTTTATACCAGTTTTTATAACTCTGCCCCATATTAATCAAAATGCACCACAATTCTGCTATACTAAAAACTTGGGGCACCTGCTTTGCTCCACACGATCATTATAGTCATAGGGCCGGGGGACACGGTTAGTCTAGGGCAGTGATGCCCAACCAACGGCCCGCGGGCCACATCCGCTGTGTCATGAGACCCATGCAGTGTCCGAAGGCGGAGCCTGAGCACAGTTGCAGAAGAGACGCGCCTGCACAGCCATTCCTAATTATACTGTGGGGCAGTACTATTATTAGTTTTGCGGCGAATGAAGACCCCATCGCCCCACGCCCGCCCGTACAGACCCCCTCTGGACTCTCAGCCAGGTATCAGATCATGTCGAAGAAGAGGAGAAGTCAGATGGGAGCAGGAGGTCAAAGGAGGATGTGACTGGCGAGGTGTGGTAGTGGAAGTGATTGGACCTGATGTCTGGTGCCCGTGTGGGCTGCCTGGGTTGCTGCTCAGGACGCGCTTAGCAATATTAATGAGGGAGAGAGGACTCATAATATTGCACCACAAGGCATTTCTAGAGAGAGTTTCCTGCTTTCACTCCTTAGTCTTGCTATGCCCAGAGATGTGTCACCTTCACAGTAATGCTTACATGCTCCCTTCACAGTGGTAATGCCCAGATGTGCCCCGTTCACAGTGGTAATGCCTAGATGTGCCCCCTTCACAGTGGTAATGCCCAGATGTGCCCCGTTCACAGTGGTAATGCCTAGATGTGCCCCCTTCACAGTGGTAATGCCCAGATGTGCCCCGTTCACAGTGGTAATGCCTAGATGTGCCCCCTTCACAGTGGTAATGCCCAGATGTGCCCCTTCACAGTGGTAATGCCCAGATGTGCCCCCTTAACAGTGGTAATGCCCAGATGTGCCCCCTTAACAGTGGTAATGCCCAGATGTGCCCCCTTAACAGTGGTAATGCCCAGATGTGCCCCCTTAACAGTGGTAATGCCCAGATGTGCCCCTTTAACAGTGGTAATGCCCAGATCTGTCCCCTTCACAGTAGTAATGCTCACATGTGCCCCCTTCACAGAAAAAATGCCCAGATGTGCCCCTTCACAGAAAAAATGCCCAGATGTGCCCCTTCACAGAAAAAATGCTCAGATGTGCCCCTTCACTGAAAAAATGCCCAGATATTTGCCCCTTCACAGCAGTAATGCTCACACGTGCCCCCTCACAGTGTTTGCATTTCTTTCTGGCAAAGCTAGCTGGTTCTGGCCCACAAAATTTATACCATATCTAGTGTGGCAAAAAATGGTTGAGCACCACTGGTCTAGGGCACTAGATAAGCACAGTCATTATGGCCATAGAGCAGGGGGACAAGGTTAGGCTAGTGCAGTAGATGGGCACGGTCATTATAGTCATAGGGCCGGGGGGACACGGTTAGTCTAGGGCACTAGATAGGCACGGTCATTATGGCCATTTACATAAAAAGTATAAAAACCCTGTAAACACAAAGAACATTACACGTCATGCCAGACTAAGCACTCCTGTTTCCCTCTGCTTCCCTTGACTCTTGCAATTTTGTACTTGCAGCAAAATCAATATTTCTAAATGATCTGTTAAATTAGCGTTAATAAGTAATTCATAATAAACTAGTGAAATCAATATGTCCTCCTCAAGCATGGCAAAAAATCTGAAAGAAAAGCTCCATGTGTGACTAACAAGAGCAAAGGAAAATTCTAGCATCATAGCATCATAAATGTTCACATCTGCACACAGTAATAAGGCTGCTTGCTGACAGTTTCCAAACCACAAGAGATGGTTTCTGAAGCAAAAGGCAAAACAGAAAACATATTTGATCATTATGTAAAAGCAATGGTCACCCTGGTATAATAATAGCACTATATAATGGTCACCCTGGTATAATAATAGCACTATATAATGGTCACCCTGGTATAATAATGGCACTATATAATGGTCACCCTGGTATAATAATGGCACTATATAATGGTCACCCTGGTATAATAATGGCACTATATAATGGTCACCCTGGTATAATAATGGCACTATATAATGGTCACCCTGGTATAATAATGGCACTATATAATGGTCACCCTGGTATAATAATGCCACTATATAATGGTCACCCTGGTATAATAATGGCACTATATAATGGTCACCCTGGTATAATAATGGCACTATATAATGGTCACCCTGGTATAATAATGCCACTATATAATGGTCACCCTGGTATAATAATGCCACTATATAATGGTCACCCTGGTATAATAATGCCACTATATAATGGTCACCCTGGTATAATAATGGCACTATATAATGGTCACCCTGGTATAATAATGCCACTATATAATGGTCACCCTGGTATAATAATGCCACTATATAATGGTCACCCTGGGTGGTGCTAAACCTGAAAGAGATTACTTAATTTGACCATATTGTAAGGCTGGAGCTACATGGCGACTTTGGGTGCGACACCTGTCGTGCGACCAAGGATTACAGTGTAGCGGTGCAGCCACAGAAATTAAGGGGGTTGCAGCACAACTCGCAAGTTTGTCATGACCGCAGAATCGCTAAATTCCTACCCTGCTGGAGTTTTGGGCGATTCTGGAGTCACTGGATTTGGCAAACTTGCGAGTCACACTGAGACCTCATTCATTTTTATGGCTGCGCTGCTACATAGATTGCCATACAGTTCAGATTCCGCCATGTTGCCAAGTTGATGCTCCCCTTTGTCTGGCTGCACCGTTTAGCGTTGTCAAGCCCGGTATCTCACCGGCCCACAACAAACAGGGGCTTGCACTGCGCGATGCAGCCAGGCAAAGGGGAGCATCGGAGCAAGGAAATGCTCCGACGCTCCTCTTATACATAGTAAGGGAATACAGAAGACGTGATACCCAGGTTCAGCCCTGAACCCGGACAACCCCTTTAAGAGGCGATTACAAAATTAGCTAAAAAAAAAAGAAAATGACCAAAACCTGCATGTGTGAATATACAAACACGTGTTTCCACAGTCAGGGTTTTTTAATGCAGTTTTTGAAGCCAAAGCCAGGAACAGATAACAAACGGAGGTCACGTATAAAGGAAAGTCTGAGCCTTCTGGCTGAGCGGCATTCCCAGCCATGTCCTGGCCTGTGGAGACCAGGAGCGGGAAGGGGACTGCATCGGGGTCACGAGCACCATCAGAGCGATAGCGACACAAGATCGGCAGGGTAAGTAGAAGGGGCATTCACACGACCGTATCCGTTTTGAGGTCCCCATTGTAACTAGGCCTATTCTTGTCCGCAAAACAGACAAGAAGAGGGCATGTTCTATCTTTTTTGCGGGGCCACAGAACAGACATACGGATGCGGAAAACACACGGTGTGCTGTCCGCATTTTTTTGCAGCCCCTTTGAAATGAATGGGTCCATGTGTGATCCTCAAAAAAAACAGATAGGACACAGAACAACAATACAGTCATATGAATGGGGGCTACGATTTTCATCAACTGAGCTATCAAGGCCTGGAGCTCGGAAAGAGCAACCCCTTTAAGAGGCTTCAAAGGTGACACTTTAGGAGAGGCAATGAACATGATTTTGCTCCGGGCCGCTAGTACTGGCACACTGTGGAAGTCCCTGTCCAGCACGCGGTACACTGGCAGAAGCTCTGAGGAGTCACCGCTGTAGGATGTGGGTGTTCTCGACTGCTCCCGGCCGTGCCCTCATATTTCTTCGTCCATTATAACACACGATACTGCGCACTCGAGCATTCTCTGGGCTTACATAATTAATACCAGCGCGTTTTTTCCTCTGCTCGTCCAGTGAAACAGCTGCTCAGCCTTCCCACAGTATCAGCCGACACTTGTGTTCTTTTACGCTGAAGCACCGCCTGGAAGAGAACTTCAAAGTACCGGGAAGAAAGAGGCTGCTCACAAAGGGGCAGGAGGGGAAATTGCTTTCCCATTGCAGAAGGAATAATCAAGGTTATCACATTGTTCTGTAGACTTCCTCTGCGCTACCAATGAAGGGTTAATTCCCCTCTTCATCATTGTCTTACGCAGGTATATTATACAGAGAACATGCTATACAAACACAAGCAGGGATCGGTTTCTTCTCCATTCATTGGGCTGCCGCCACTTGTAAAGGAGAATGAAAGCCCAAGTCTGCCCAAATGGTGCAGACAAAAAATGACGCCCCCAGAAGCAAATTTCGGGGCCCACTGGCCCCTGGAGTTTAGGCCCCATGCAAACGATTGTATTTTCAGTCTGCGTACATTCTGCATATCGAATACAGATTTATTCATGTCAATCCCTATGTATGGTCCGCGGCCTAGCGAAAAAGATAGAACATGCGGTGGTGTGCGTGAGGCCTTACGCTACATTCTGCATATCGAATACAGATTTATTCATGTCAATCCCTATGTATGGTCCGCGGCCTAGCGAAAAAGATAGAACATGCGGTGGTGTGCGTGAGGCCTTACGCAGGGTCCGAAATCTTACACAGGCCACTGAATGGGCGATCATTCAGTCCCAGGAACACATGCGAATGGTGAAAAGTCAGCTTCGCACAACCACTGCCTTTTGGGGGGCCTTTGTGGAAAGGACTTAAAGGGGTATCGCACAGGGTGATATAGATGGCAAATAATGGATTACATCGGCCTGACTGCAGTCCCAAGAAAGAGGGACCCTCAAAATCCTTCCCTGAATGGGTAATGTTGGTTACCACTGCATTCACTTCTATGCAACTGATGGTGGTCTGATATGCACACGGTCACGGGGGGTCTCGGCCGTCGGAAACCCCAGCGATCCGATATTTATTGCTTATCCTGTGGATTGATAATGATTACTTTTCATGGGATAACTCTTTTAATAAAGATATTGGCATGGAAAATTGTAATAAATAAAAAAATAGAAAATAGAAAAATCACAAAAAATATGTATTGGGGTGACAGATTTTCCTTAAAGGGGGTGTGCGTATGTTTAATACTGATTACCTATATTCAGGATAGCCATCAGTATGTGACCGGTGGGTGGTTAGACTCCCAGTACCCCCGCCGATCTGCTGTTTGAAGAGGTTCTGGTGAGCGCTGCGGCTGTCCAGCGGATAGCGGTTGTGTTTGGTATTGCAGCTCAGCCCCCTTTACTTCAATGGGACTGACTTGCCCCTTAGCCAGGGTGCAGCAACCTTCACCACTCCAGATGCTGCAAAACTACAACTCTCATCATGCACACTCACACGGCTATTCTTGTAACTCCCATAGAAGAGAAAGGAGGATTCGGGGATTTGCCGTTTCAGAACAGCTGGAGTGCTGGAAGTTGCTGATGCCTGGCCTACGTCGTGTGACCGAAGACCGATAGCGGTCTCTTCAAACAGCAGATCGGTGGGGGTCCTGAGTGTCGGACCCCCACTGATCAGATACAGATGATGAATTATGCTGAGCAGTATTAAAGGGATTATCCAGAAATTCATATTGATGACCTATCCTCAGGATAGGTCATCAATATCAGATCGCGGGCGTCCGAAACTCGCTAATCTGCTGTTAGAAGAGGAGGCGGGCAGAGTGTGGCAAATCCTGGAAAACCCCTTTGGGCTCATGCACACGACCGTATGTATTTTGCGGTCCGCAAAAACATGGATCTGCAAGAAATACTGATGACGTCCGTGTGCATTCCGTATTTTGTGGAACGGAACATATGGCCCCTAATAGAACAGTATTATCCTTGTCCGTAATGCGGACAATAATAGGAAATGTTCTACTTTTTTTTTGCGGAACAGACATACAGAAATAGAATGCACACGGAGTAACTTCCGTTTTTTGGCGGATCAATTGAAATGAATGGTTCCACATATAGTCTGCAAAACAAAAAAAATGGAACGGATGCGGAAAGGAAATACGTTTGTGTGCATGAGGCGTTAGCTTACTTCTACTACCAGCAGGGCCAGCGAGGAGGAATCACATTCTGCTGGAAATTTGATCTCCTTGTGCCTACAACCCCCTTTTCGCCCAAATCACTACCACCAGAGCAATTCCGGAAGCGGAACGATCTCGCTTATGCAAATTCCCAATGGACAAGACAAAGGTTAATCTAGATTTCATAGGTAATGCATACATAACATGATAAAGCGTTTGTAGAAATAAAGTGCTGACGTAGCTGCTCACGGAGCATGCCCACGTTCAGAGGACGCAGCGATGACCTAATCCACTATTATTACATCTCCCGTGGCGCTTACTGCGCTCTTCCAGCGTATCTGATGCAACCTCCTCCTGGCACGGAGCAGTCCTCGCTGGCTTCAAGCGCCTTTCATCCCAGAAGCCTCACAAATGCAGACAGGCTATTATTATAGTGCAATTATCAGACTTGGCAATAAACACCGGGACTCGGAGACTTCAAGCTACAGAAATTACATCTGACAAGTGAGGCAAAGAAAACGCTCATCAAGACCTCATCTACAGTCACTACTGGGTGCGGATCTCCGGGCGCACCGCAGCGCTCCCTACAAGGACACGTCCCCTCTCCACATGTAATAACAATTCTCCAGCATCTAGTCTTATGACTGTGCTGGTCCTCAGTTATTCCCACTAGACGATTATAAATGAATTGCCAGCAGTCTGTAATAAAGGTCCAACTAGGTATTAGCAGTGGTGCAGGGCTGTACACTGACAGTATTAGGACCATTCACAGATTTTCCAGAGGAATAACTGAGGCACAGTGACTGCAAAGACCTGGGAAAATACGCTCCTGCATTGCTATTTCATGGGGAGCCAGCAGCGTAAATGTGATCATACCTGGCCCAGTCAGGGAGAGGGTGTGGAAGTTGCAGAGAGAGATGAGTCTCTAGGTGTAACGGTAACGCCCCCGTTGCTCCTAGAGGCTCATTTGCATATATTAAAACATCATTTTCCTCAGCAATGCGGACACATATGAACATGGGACCAACACAGAAGCTTTCAGCTGCCGAGCGCACATGTAACAGGTCAGCCAGTGTCATAGGTACAAATCTGCTGACAGATGTCTTTAATTTTCATATCATTCTAAGGTTTTGGTCAAAAATTTCAAGGGGCCGGATACCCCCTTTAATAATACACCTTTTGACTTAAAGGCATTTATCATGTAGAGAAAGTTAATACAAGGCACTTACTAATGTATTGTGATTGCCCATATTGCCTCCTTCGCTGGCTGGATTCATATTTCCATCACACTATACACGGACGACCACCATACAATCCAGCAGTGGTGGCCGTGCTTGTACATTATAGGAGAAGGTTCCAGCCTCTCTGGTGGCTGGGATCGTGGCAGCACCCATCCCATCCACCTCTTACAATCCAGCAGTGGTCGTACCCCCCCCCCCCCCCCCCTCAGATATTATAATAACCGATACGGTCACAACACATTCATTTTTGCACCTCCAAAAGCATCTAGGAACGATTCGCACAGAGAGCCGCCAGTGAGAGGCACGCCGGCAGGAGGCTGTCAGTCATCGCCCACGCGTCGTCACTGTGTTGTGGCACAGGAATAGCTCTGTGACAACAATCCCGCTCCCTGTCATTATCACAATTGCACAAACAGAGATGAAACCTAAAATAATAACAAATACGTGGCAATGACAAAAAAGTGAGAGACAGCGAGCAACAAACCCCCCCGGCTGCAGAAGGAGCAGCGGTCATCAGATAAGCGGCATCTCTGCTCCATATCACAAGTGCTCTGGATCTGCCAGCGATAGGAGGCTCTGGAGCACGGCACAGGCAGCTTCACACGAGAGATGACAAAAGTCGCCACGTAGTATATCATCTGCTGAGCGCAGAAATAAAAGGGTCTTTTGTCCTTCTGTCCCCCGCAACAAATGCTTGCAGCCATTCCGACAACAGCCAGTATTGTAGGGTTACACCGCCACAAAGGCGTCTGCTCAATGTGCTCTCCAACAGAAGGCGACAAACACAGCTCTGCTTCACTGGCTGGGGGACCCATCAGATACAATATATCCTGCAGGAGTGTGTCATATAGGCCAATGGCGGCAAAACCCCAGCAGCTACAAAGGTGGATCTCCATTGTAAAGGGAACCTGTCACTGCGGTATTACACGAATAGTGCTGCACATATGGAGTCCAGATCAATATTTTGTATTTTCCTACAGCCCCCCTTTCCCTTACTGTCAGTGCTCAAAACTGCGCTGAAATACACAGTATGGACTGCTGTGCTGACGCAGTACAGAGGACCCCTGAGCGCATGCACAGCAGTCCTGACAATGTATTTCAGCGCAGCTCTGAGCGCTGACAGCAGAGGAACAGAGGTTAGTAGGAAAATAAAACATACTGATCTGGACTCCTTATCTGCAGCACTACTCATGTATTACCGCAGATAAGGCTACTTTCACACACGCGTTTTTGGCTTTCCGTTTCTGAGATCCGTTCAGGGCTCTCACAAGCGGTCCAATGCATTCGGAATAGAAAAGGATCCGCTCAGAACGCATCAATTTGCCTCCGATCAGTCTCCATTCCGCTCTGGAGGCGGACACCAAAATGCTGCATGCAGCGTTTTTCTGTCCGCCATGTGGTGCGGAGCAAGACACAATGTAAGTCAATGGGGACGGATCCGTTTTCTCTGACACAATAGAAAACTGATCCGTCCCCCATTGACTTTCAATGGTGTTCATGGCGGATCCGTCATTGCTATAGAAGACATAACACAACCGGATCCGTTCATGACGGATGCATGCGGTTGTATTATTGTAACGGAAGATCCATGACAATGTTCACAGAGTCCCTTTGAGCATATCTGCCTACATACTAGACAGGTATAGCATTGGGACATCCAGTAGCCAGAGACGTCTCAAAAGATTATTATAGAACAGTGGTGGCGAACCTATGGCACGGGTGCCAGAGGCGGCACTCCAAGCCCTCTCGGTGGGCACCCGCAGCCTGGAAAAATTCTAAGACCAGTGCAGGGCGCACCATGAACGGCACAGGCAGCACATTGAATGCAGGGTATTATAGCTAAGTGATAAAGTACATGGAAGATACACTATACTGGACTGTAGTATTCAGGGTAAATAACCGTATTGGCACTTTGGCGATTAATATGTGGCTTTTGGGCACATGTTACAGTTTGGGCACTCGCCATCAGTGTTATAGAAGAAAAAGCCTCTTGCATTGTGGAAGCAAGAAGAGTGAGGCGCTAACGGTGAGCGAGACTCATCTTACTATCCTGTGATGCTAATAAAAGGGTCACGGCTGTGACAACCTCTCATTACAGCACGAGTATGGCGGATCTCATGAATCGAGGCCGCACTTTAAGGCCAGGACTACACAGCAGCTGCCCAAGCATATTGATGGCTGCTATATATTAGGCTAGGGCTACGCGGCGACAAACCGGGTACAACTACACTGCGTCGTGTTGCTCGACATTTTTTTATAAATGATAGTCAATGGTGTCGCACTGCGACATGCTGAGACGTGACAGTGGCACAAAAATACAACTTGGATGGATTTTTTGAGACTCATGTCGCAGTCACAGCATGCCGCAGTGCGACACCATTGACTATCATTATAAAAAAAACACTTGCAAATCATCTCCACTGATTTCAATGGTAAAACCGATTTTAGAAACTGCAGCGTAGCGTGGAAAACAGAAGTGACATGTTCATACTTGGAGAGGATTTGGTGTCAAATTCACATCCAAACTTCCCAATGAAATGGGCAGGATAAAAAAAAAATTAAAAAATAAAACACATCGAATCACAAAACATCTAAAAAACCACAAGGAGTCCTGAAGTGGATTCCGCATCAGTTTTTTCAGCACACAAAAAACTGAGTGTGAACGCAACCTTATAGACTGAAGCACGCAGTGCCGCTTTCAGATGAGCGAGTTGTACACTCCGGACTCGGAGCGCGAGTATTAAAGGGGTTCTGCACCTTCATTTAACTGATGATCTATCATCTGGATAGATCATCAGCTTCTGATCGGCGGGGGTCCGACGCCCGGGACCCCCGCCGATCAGCTGTTTGAGAAGGCAGCGGCGCTCCAGCAGCGCCGCTGCCTTCTCACTATTTACCGCCGGGCCGCCCGCCCACTGACGTCACGACTTGTATCAACTAGAGTGGGCGCGGCTAAGCTCTGTTCACTTGAATGGAGCTTAGCCGCGCCCAATCTAGTTGATACAAGTCGTGACGTCAGTGGGCGGGCGGCCCGGCGGTAAACAGCGAAAAGGCCGCAGCGCTGCTGCCTTCTCAAACAGCTGATCGGCGGGGGTCCCGGGTGTCAGACCCCCGCCGATCAGAAGCTGATGATCTATCCAGAGGATAGATCATCAGTTAAATGAAGGTGCAGAACCCCTTTAAGCCTCATTCACACGTCAGTGTTTGGTCAGTGATTTCCATCAGTGATTGTGATCCAAAACCAGATGTCAAGCCTCCACAGACATAAGGTGTAAGGCCCCTTTCACACGAGCGAGTTTTCCGCGCGGGTGCAATGCGTGACATGAACGCATAGCACCCGCACTGAATCCTGACCCATTCATTTCAATGGGTCTGTGTACATGAGCGTTGGTTTTCATGCATCAGTTCTGCGTTGCGTGAAAATCGCAGCATGTTCTATATTCTGCGTTTTTCACGCAGCCCTGGTCCTATAGAAGTGAATGGGGCTGCTTGAAAAACGCAATGCATCCGCAAGCAAGTGCGGGTGCGATGCGTTTTTCACTGATGGTTGCTAAGAGATGTTGTTTGTAAACCTTCAGTTTTTTATCACGCGCGTGAAAATCGCATCAAAACGCATTGCACCCGCGCGGAAAAAACTGAACAACTGAACGCAACTGCAGACAAAACTGACTGAACTTGCTTGCAAAATGGTGCGAGTTTCACTGAACGCACCCAGAACGCATCCGGACCTAATCCGTCACGCTCGTGTGAAAGAGGCCTTACCCTAAGTTCACACCTGAGCGTTTTACAGCGCGTTCAAACGCGCTGTAAAACGCTCAACACATGAAAACCAATGCTTCCCTATGGGAATGGTTCTCACCTGGGCGTTTTACAGCGCGTACGATCGCGCTGTAAAACGCCCGACGCATAATCTAGTACTTGAGCTTCTTTGGGGCGTTTTGACGCGCGTTTGTGGCCATAGGACACTGCAGTCAATGACACAAACGCGCGTCAAACGCGCGTTTACTATTACAAAAAACGCGCATAAAAACGCGCGACTAAAACGTGCGTAAAACGCGCGTTTGAGAAACGCTCAGGTGTGAAAGCAGGGTTAGGGAAAGATCTGCACCGGTTCTGTGTTTAGAGCCGCACCTGGTTTTGGCTCACAATCACTGACCGAACTCTGAGGGTCCATTTATACGTCTGCAATTTCATTCCGCATTTTGCGGAACAGAATTGCGGACCCATTCATTTCTACGGGGCAGCACGGTGTGCTGCCCGGATCCGGAATTGCGGGTCCGCACTTCCGGGTCCGCAATTCCGATCCCGAAATAAATAGAACATGTCCTATTCTTGTCCGCAATAGGCATTTTCTATTAAGTGCTGGCGATGTGCGGTCTTCAAAATGCGGAATGCACATCGCCGCTGTCCGTGTTTGCGGATCCACAAAACACACATGGACGTGTGAATGGACGCTGACTGTGTGAATGATGCATAAGACAGCTCCCGTCCTGAACTTCCAGCACTGCTGGGGTTGCATAGCATGATATTGGTTTATGATGCTATGTAACCCTTAGGCCCCTTTCACACGAGCGAGTATTCCGCGCGGGTGCGATGCGCGAGTTGAACGCATTGCACCCGCACTGAATCCTGACCCATTTATTTCTATGGGGCTGTTCACATGAGCGGTGATTTTCACGCATCACTTATGCGTTGCGGGAAAATCGCAGCATGCTCCTCTTTGTGCGTTGCGGTGCGATAATCCACGCAACGCAGGCCCCATAGAAGTGAATGGGGTTGCGTGAAAATCGCAAGCATCCGCAAGCAAGTGCGGATGCGGTGCGATTTTCACGCATGGGTTCTAGGTGACAGTTTATTCACTGTATTATTTTCCCTTATAACATGGTTATAAGGGAAAATAATAGCATTCTGACTACAGAATGCATAGTATAATAGTGCTGGAAGGGTTAAAAAAATAAAAAAGTTAACTCACCTTATCCTCTTGTTCGCGTAGTTCGTTCCCGGTCTGTTCTTTGCTAGCTGTGGGCTAAAGGACCTTTGATGACGTCAGATCACATGCTCCATCACCACGGTGATGGACCATGTGATTGGAGCATGTGATTTGACGTCATCAAAGGTCCTTTAGCCCACAGCTAGCAAAGAACAGACCGTGAACGAACTACGCGAACAAGAGGATAAGGTGAGTTAACTTTTTTATTTTTTTAACCCTTCCAGCAGTATTATACTATGTATTCTGTAGTCAGAATGCTATTATTTTCCCTTATAACCATGTTATAAGGGAAAATAATACAATCTTCAGAACATCAATCCCAAGCCCGAACTTCTGTGAAGAAGTTCGGGTTTGGGTACCAAACATGCGCGATTTTTCTCACGCGAGTGCAAAACGCATGACAATGTTTTGCACTCGCGCGGAAAAATTGCGCATTTTCCCACAACGCACCCGGCTCTTATCCGGGCAAAAAACATGACGCCCGTGTGAAAGAGGCCTTACAGTTCTGGAATGTATTAGATAACAGTATTATGTCACCGTTATCCAATACATTCCAGACCTCTAAGGTCCCTTTCACACGAGCGTGAATTCCGCGCGGGTGCAATGCGTGACGTGAACGCATAGCACCCGCACTGAATCCTGACTCATTCATTTCAATGGGGCTGTGTACATGAGCGTTTTTTTTCAATCATCACTTCTGCAATGCTTTGAAATCGCAGCATGCTCTGTATTCTGCGTTTGTAACGCAGGACAGGCCCCATAGAAGTGAATGGGGCTGCGTGAAAAACGCATTGCATCCGCAAGCAAGTGCGGGTGCGATGCGTTTTTCACTGATGGTTGCTAAGAGACGTTGTTTGTAAACATTCAGTTTTTTATCACGCGCGTGAAAAACGCATCAAAACGCATTGCACCCGCGCGGAAAAAAATGAACAACTAAACGCAATCGCAGACAAAACTGACTTGTTTTAGTGCCAAAATCGCAGCATTTTCACTGAACGCACCCTGAACGCATCCGGATCAAATCCGTCACGCCCGTGTGAAACCAGCCTAACGGTTACACAGCATCATAAATCAATATAATGCTATGCAACCCCGGCAGTGCTGGAAGTTCAGGACGGGAGCTGTCTTAGCCTACATGGACACAAACGTGGTTTAGTTACGCATCCGTTGCTCCATTCCGTAGCCCCGCAAAAAAATAAAATAGAACATGTCCTATTCTTATCCGTTTTGCGGACAAGGATATGCATTGTTACAATGGATCCGCAAAAAAAAAAAAAGGATGCTATACGGACATCATCCATTTTTTTTGCGTATCCGCAATTTGCCGACTGCAAAACAGAAACGTTTGTGTGCATGTAGGCTTATACTCAAGCTGCGAGTCCGGAGTGTAAAAATTGCTCGTCTGAAAGCGGCCTCAGGCTAGTTTCACACTATTGGTAAATTCTTCCGGCAGAGGAACAGCCTGCTAGAAGACATCGTATTCGCATAGCTGGATACTGCCGGACCCCTCTGACTATAATGGGATCCGCAATTAGCGCCGGGATCTGGCCGGACAAGAATCGCTGCTTGAAGCGGTATTTGTCTGGCTGAATCCCGGCACTAATGCTGGAAACAGGCCGTCTCCCCATTGTAGCCTGACGGTGCTATGCCGGATACAATGCCTTCCGACAATGCTGTTCCTCTGTCGGAAACATGTACCGCTAGTGTGAAACTGGCCTTACCTGCTGCATATTCCTCCCATGTGATAAACGTGGAGAAGATTTACTCTTAGTGGAAATGAACCATAAAGTTTACACAAAAAAAGGAGCAATAAACAGACCTTATTCTAGTGTCAAGCAAACAAAACAAAAAAAACTGCCGGTATTGACTAAAGCATAATATACTGGATGTGTTCTCAGCGCGACCCGGGATCTGGCTGTGTAACGATGTGCGTAATCGATGGACACACATCTCTACGTTATTTAATTGAAGCGCGGCCAGCAGATGATACATCACATAAGAATTCAAAAGGACCCTGAAGTGGAAGACCGCAAACAAAAAATCTGGCGGGCGCTTTCTGGCGTTCTGTTTGTAATTGGAAGCACCAAGTCAGCGGAAATGCAGGATGTGATGACGTGGCGATATAGAAGATGGGAACCTCGGAAGGAATTTTTATATATTTTATATTTTTTATTTTTATTTCGTTTCAGACGCCAAAATTGGAACTTTCCGCATCGCATTTGTCTGTCACTTTAGTCACTAAGGATTTATGAATGCAGCGGGAGTGCTGCCCGTGAAGGCTTCGTGATACCGCACAGACTTCTGTATTCAGATTTCATCTCCATCACATCGGAGATGCCGGCGGCCTCGCAAATAAAGAACATCAGAATGGGCGCTCGCCTGGGGAAGTCAGAAGATGTCTTTCTTGCAGGCTCGTCTCGGGGCTAATGGGCATAGCTGTATAATGGATCCGGGTCGTAGGGAGACGTGATGCAGCGCCAATAGAAATGTGTGGGGCTGTACGCACAGAATCCAACCAAAGAGAAAATAAATCACTGCACCTTCCATCAGAGGCTGTATTACAGAGAAGCATCTTCACAATACGGTGCCCTGTGGAGTCACCATATGGCAGCATACCCTTCAGTATGCAAGATTTTTTCAATTTGTTTCAACCAAAATTTCATAACGAACTCGTACAACAAGGAAGATGAGTGGAAATCGCCTGAGGCGTTTTTAATAGAAGCAGGACACCAGCACACGTAACACAAAGGAGCAGAATATAAAAACCCTGTAGGCCTCCTGCACACAAACCGTGGCTGTCCTGCAGGCCACAATGCACGAACACCGACCGTGGGGCAGCCGCAGCGGATCACAGACCCATTCACTTTAGTGGGTCAATGATCCAGCCGTTCCGCAAAAAGATAGGACATGTTCTATCTTTTTGCGGAACGGAAATACGGGAGTGCTTCCGTAGGGTTCCGTTCCGCACCTCCGGATTTGCGGACCGAATGAAGTGAATGGGTCCCCATCCGTGATAAGAATGCACACGGAACGGTGCCTGTGTTCTGCGGATCCACAAATGCGGTCCGCAATACGGCCACAGAGCGAACGCGTTTGTGTGAAAGAGGCCTTAAGGTCTTGTTCATGCAAGTTTTTTTCTTTACATCATGAATTTCATGTTTTTTACTTGCATTTATGTTATTGTTTCTTTTAATTCATTGGTAACATGCACTTGTTTTAGGCACTTTGCCATAAATAACCTATGGGAAGAAAAAGCACCGGATCTACAGCATGTTGTAGTTTGACCCAAAAATGAAAAAAAAACGCGTTGTTTGCAAGGGTCTCGCACCACATACCCGTTGCATTCTATATTTTAATAAACGGAGCGAAAATTGCAAAACCCAAACATTTGCATACACAGACATTTTATTATTTTACTAAAGACTTTAAATTAAGATCAGGTTGCAGCGATATGGAACAAAAACAGTGCGAAATAAATGCAAGAGAGCATCCAAAATGTGAGCGTCAAAGAGTTGTGTGAATCCACCCTAGGCAATCTTACCATTTAGCTGGCTACTGACTATTCCATAAGGCCTCATGCACATGACCGTATCCGCTTTGTGGTCCGCAAATCGCAGATCCGCAAAATACAGATACGGTCCGTTGTTTTCAGTGGGTCTTATGTCCGCATTTTTGCAGACACAGTCTATCTTTTTGCAGAACGGACATACGGATGTCAATGGTTCAGCAAAAACTGCAGATGCAACATCCGTATTTTGAGGATCCACGATTTGCGGACCGCACAAATATACGGTTGTGCACATGTCACCACAAAAGACACATAATTCTTTTTTTCTTTAAATGTACAAAAATATACCAGTAACAATTTAATAGGGTTTTCCAGTAATTTAGAGCCTCTTTCATACGACCGTGTGCTGGCCGGGCCCGACCGCGGGGCAGCCGCATGAGGATTGTGGACCAATTCACTTTAATAGGGTCCGCGATCCGTCCGTTCCGCAAAAATATAGAACAAGTTCAATATTTTTGCTGAACGGAAGCACGGAACGTAACCCCATGGAAGCACTACAGAGTGCTTCCGTGGGGTTCCGCCCCGCACCACATCGTCGGATTTGCGGACCCATTAAAGTGAATGGGTCCGCATCTGTGATGCGGAATGCACACGGCCGGTGTCCCGTGTATTGCAGAACCGCCATATGCAGCCTGCAATACGGCCACGGGAGCACAACGGCCGTGTGAAAGAGGCCTAATACTGATCCTCAGGATAGGCCATCAATATCTGATTAGCTGTGGTGCAGGGAATAAGATATTGATGGCCTATCCACAGGAAAATCCATCAAAATTAATATACCGGAAAACCACTTTAAGGCCTCATGCACGCGACCGTGTGCCGGGTGCGTGCCTGTGCTGCAGAGCGCAAATTGAGGTCAGCAATGCACGGGCACCGACCGTGTGCCCACCGTCTGCGGACCCATTCACTTGAATGGGGTTCGCGATCTACATCCAGCAGTCCACACTGCAAAAAAGTGCTTCTGTGGGCTTCCGATCTGTGCCTCTTTTCGCACAGCACTGTATCTTCCGGATTGCGGATTCATTCAAATGAATGGGTCTGCATCCGTGATACGGTGCGTACATGGCCGGCGCTCATATATTGCAGAACGCTATACGGGCACAGATCTGCTACGGTTGTGTGCATGAGGCCTAACTATGAAATATGACCATGCTTGGTGTAAGTGATGCTACTATTTAACATGACCCAGATTCCAGAGGTAATTTCCTACCTAGCTTAGGCTACATTCACACTAGTGCTAAAGTTTTCCGGCATTGAGTTCCATCCTAGGGGCTCAATACCGGAAAAGAACTGATCAGTTTTATCCTAATGCATTCTGAATTCCGCTACCACGGACCACAACGGAAGTCGGAATCCATATCCGGATCCAGATCGGGATTCTCCGCTAACCGGAAGCCGAACTTTAGACGCCGAACTTAAAACAGAAGTTCGATCATCACTAATCAGGATGTCTTCAGTTCAGTCTTTTTGCCTTTTCAGGACGGAGATAATACCGCAGCATGCTACAGTTTTATCATCCTCCAAAATTACGGAACACTTGCCGGAATGCCGGATCCTGCATTTTTTCCCATTGAAATGCATTAATGCCGGATCCGGCCCAGAGTGTTCCAAAATCCGGATTTGCCGGATCCAGATTTGCGGTCTGCGCATGCTCAGACCGCAAAAAATGTAAAAAATAAATAAATGCCAGTTCCGTTTTTCCAGATGACACCAAAGAGACGGATTCGGCATTTCAATGCATTTGTCAGACTGATCCGGCTGGCAGTTCCGGAGACGGAATTGCCTGCTGGAATCCTCTGCCGCAAGTGTGAAAGTATCCTAACAAAAAAAGGTGCTCAGATAAATTCACTGGTGGAATCCGAGGAACAGGTTTTTCTGGACGGACATGTCTGGATCCGGAAGAGACAAGAGCGTTCTGTTTGCTAATAATGCCATGGATTAAGCACACCTCTGAGCAGTGTACGCTTTACTGTCTTTAACTCACTCAAGAACCAGACACCAGGAGCTCCGAAATCATATGACCTGGATGAAAACTGTTTTTTTGGTGATTGATACCCAGCAAAATCATAGACCCTGCAGGAACACAATCAGAAACCCATCATCTTCCTTGAAATCAATATAAACACTGCAACTGCCCGTGGCGCTAGTTAGGAAGCCATCAGAGGTCAGACAATTCTGGGACCATCCTTTCAAGGAACGATCTTTGGAAATATAGACGACTTCCATCCAGATGGCGATGTGGTCGCTAAAATGATTGTTTGCTGTTAAATTTCACCCAAACCAATGATTGCTTTGGTTGAAATCATCCCTTTTGATAAACTTTAGACTAATGTGTATTTGTAGCACTTTATAAAAATATAACACAACATAAAATGACATGGCAGCCCATGCCCAAATATCTGGAGATCCTACATGGAACCCACAGACGTTGGCCAATACTTCTCCAGAAGGGCTATATCTATGCATGGTCCCCCCTCAACATTAGGAACCCAAGGAAGACCCCATCCGTTCTAAAGGATGGAAGGCAAGCAGTGGGAACAAGTACTGAACCCCATGGTCTCAGGACAAGGTGGGTTTGGTAGTGCAAACCAGCACAAAGATTAGAAAAGAGGGGATTTTTGGGGGTATAGCTCCTCTCCATATATACAACTTTCTCATCCATCCTCATCTGGGAACTACTCCTTCAAGTGGTGAAAACCCAAAACTGTACTGTTAAAGAGAATCTGTCAGCTCCAAAACAGTCCCCGAAATACAGTAAGCGGTGTATAGTGTGACGCTGAGGGCGGTTATGTCATTTTTATCTTCATACTCATTTGCGTTCTGGCGCTGTGCTCCGACAAACCAGCAGTAAAATTCATTGACAGGACTCCTCCTTGAGTCCTCTCCATTGTGTGAGAGCTCAGGAGTCCTCTCAGTGCATCTTACTGCTGGTTCTTCGGAGCACAGAGTAGGAACACAAGGGACTATGAAGATAAAAATTAGATAAGCGGGCTCTGCACCGCTTACACTATACACCGCTTACTCTAGTCTGGGGGGCGTTTCGGAGATGACAGATGCCCTTTAAACGGAATACCTAAAAGTCAAGACCCATAATGCAAGGCACATACTAGAAAACCGCACGCTCACCATCTCAAATACAGTGTCTGCACTCAGTAGCTGGTACTTCCATAGATGTTCCGATGAATTTTTGAACAAGTGTCCTTACATGATTCATAACGAGGGCCTTTAGTCACCTTTTATGACGTGAAAACACTAGCCCTCTATTTCCACATCATCACAACAACGCTACAGGCACCCCATACTAAGGCCGCATGCGGATCCCAGCCGTGTGCATCCCGCACTTTCCGTGGGCCCCATTATCGTAATGCCTATCCTTGTCTGCAAAGGGAACACGCATAAAACATGTTCTATCGTTTGCAGCACGGCCTCACGGATGATATAAATGATATCCATCTGATGGCTGCAATTTTTGCGGCCCCATAGAAATGAATGGGTCCGCCCGCGATCCACTTAAAATGCGGACCGAGAATACGGCCACGTGAACGAGGTCTTACATGGAGTTTGCTGTAGCTGGGTTTACCTCAGGAACTTTCCAAAAATTCCTTCTGAGGATCGTCTCATGTGTAAAACTACTTTGCGATCGTGTGTTCAGGTTGAGGGAATAAACAGGACACACCCAGAGACCACGTTTCCGCAATTCTAAATTCTAATATGAGGTTAAATATAGAGCAACAAAAATGCTAAGTAGTTCTGGTAAACCACAAGTCAAAATATGAATGAAAATGCATAAAAGAATCATTCATAACAACATTACGTATGAGGTGGAAATCGGCATCCCAGCAAGCAAATATTTCTCTGAAGTCTTCAGCGTCTCAGACTCCCTGCCAGCGTTTTCCTGTTCACAGCTATTTCCGGAAATAATATTCTAGGTCCTCAGAGAACCAGCACATTGATAACTAAATGTTGAACTTGGTGCTTCTATCTGCGGCAGAGACCCATAATGAAGTATTGCGACTTTACAGAGAAAGTATCATGAATTAAATTCTAGTTTTACTACTAAATATGTGTTTGTTACAGTTCTGATCAGAGCCCCAGCAGTGTAATCCTGGGGCTTCGATCGGTTACCGTGGCAGCCAGGACGCTACTGAAGCCCTGGCTGCCATGGTAACCTCCCTGCTGCTGTGTGTCAGGGCTGCCATGGTAACCTCCCTGCTGCTGTGTGTGCTATGCACAGGGCAGCAGTGAGAGTGTAAGATCCTATTCATAGGGAATATCGGTATAAGTTATTGGCTATCGGCCTGAAAGTTCACAGGTTATCGGTATCGACTGTAAAAATATATATAAAATCTATGAAAATCGGTCGATCCCTACTGCACAGCAAAGCCAAAAATTAGCTACTGAGAACAGGATATGTCAGCCTGGTGTGTGTGTGTGTGTGCTCCAGTATCTAGTATGAAAACTGAAATTCAGGATTACTTTTATAAGGATACTCACATAAAAGATTAAAAGGGTTGTGCAAGAATTGTGGGGGGTTGGGAAACCATTTGTCATGACGTAAGGGGAGCCGGACACAGTCACAAACACTGTTTGGCTGCGGCGATGTCTAACCAGATACTGACATCCATGGAGCTCAGTGGAGCATCACAGGCCTGCAGGCTTAGGAGCGGGAAGTCGGTGCCAGGAAGCAGGTACAACCCCTTTAAAAGGGATTGCCTGGGATTTTCAGAAATCTAGAAAATTGTATAAAGACACAATCTATACCCACACTTTAGTTCCGCCATCACTCCAGTGCCACCTACTCTGGTTGTGAATGCAGTCCAGCAGCGATGGCATCACACATTTCATTAACAAGGCTGCTGCAGCCAATTAATGGCCTCAGTGGTCACGTACCATACATGCAAGCATCAGCGCTGAGGACTGCATTTGGCGACATTGGGCAAGTGAATGATCTAATTGTTACAAGACCAGCTGGGAGTGGCTGCACTAGTATTAAAGGGGTTATCCAACCACTATGATGACCCCCTAATGCCCAGGCACCTCATATAGGTGATACTTACCCTACTGTCCGGCACCTGCGTTGCTCCTGGACCCCACATGGCCCCCACTGCATGGATCAAAACATCCTGCGACGGGGGGAGGGGGGTTGATCAGCCAATAGCAGGCCGTGACAGGGAAGAGCCTCCCTAGCATCGCAGGTGATGCTAGGGAGGCTCGTCCCCGTCGCGGCCTGCTATTGGCTGCCCCCCCATTACCGGATGTTTTGATCCGCGCGACGGGGAGATGCAGTGGGGCCATGCGGGGACTAGGAGCGATGTGGGTGCTGGGCAGTGGGGTAAGTATCACCTATATGAGGTGCTCAGGCATGAGGGGGGTCATTATAAGGGTTGGATAATCCTTTTAAAGGGTGTGTATAGACTATTTATTTATTCTATAGTATCTGCACAGACGGATCAGTTCAGGTAATACAACCGTCTGCATCCATTATAAACGGATCCGTTTGTATTATCTTTAACATATCCAAGACGGATCCGTCTTGAACACTATTGAAAGTCAATGGAGGACGGATCAGTTTTCTATTGTCCCAGATTGTGTCAGTGAAAACGGATCCGTCCCCACTGACTTATATTGTGTGTCAGAAGCAGCGTTTTGGTGTCCGTCTCCAGAGCGGAATAGAGACTGATCGGAGGCAAACTGATGCATTCTGAGCAGATCCTTTTCCATTCAGAATGCATTAGGGCAAAACTGATCCGTTTTGGACGGCTTGTGAGAGCCCTGAACGGATCTCACAAACGGAAAACCAAAACGCCAGTGCGAAAGTAGCCTAAAACTGATCAGTTTTTTTCCAGTATTGAGCCCCTAGGACGGAACTCAATACTGGAAAAGTTTAACGCAAGTGTGAAAGTTCCCCTGCAATCCTGGTGCTTAGCGTCCCTCTCCCCATTCTCACCCGATTATTGGACTGGAACTGCAATGTAAACTGTAAACTTACCTATAGTGTATTATATTGGACTATTAGACAAGACTCCTCAAGAATCAAAGAACCAAAGGAAATCCAGCCTTCAAAAAAGAATTAAAAGACAACAACCTAATTCATCTCTAGTGAAACAAATAGCGCAGTCCCCTCTAGCTCCACTTTTGGGATTACACTTCCCCATTCATGTAGCAAATAATCAGCAATTTTTTTTAAAATAAACTGTTTGATTTCTCCCCCAATTTCTAAGATGTATTGTCAGCGTAATCCGCTGAAAGCCCAAGGATAAGGTATTATACACAGAGAAATGGCTTAATCCCCAGCAATCAATGAATTTCATTTCAACAGTAAGCGTGGCCGAAAATATAGAATAACCGAGTTACATAAAGAGTCTAAAAGCACAAAAAAAAAAAACTCTTTTCATGTAATAATAGGAACTCCATAAATGCCATAGTTCTCCCCTCCATCATGCAGATAATATACATGTAAACCACTGCCGGCAGCGACCCATTTAATGTCGAAACCTTTCGTTCTCTGGGAAAGAAGCCACGACCAGGGACACATGGCAGCACCCTCTTCCGAACACATGCAAACTCGGCCAAGCATGCATGTGTACGGGAGGCCAGGGAAGATAGCTCTCGGCTGAACAAGTGTGTATGGGAACCTCAAAGTGTAAGGAAAATTAGGATGTTTCATCTAGTGTGTCACCTGGGGTATAGGACTTTATCTCCAGTAAATGGTCACGTCTTCCTCTTGCACATCACAATGCAAGGTTAGTCAGTGGCAGTTTAGGAATCCCTGTTCACACAGTGCATTACTTCCACATTCACTATTTGTACAGCCAGCAGTGTTTGTGATGGTTCTCCATATACCACAGCTTACTGTAGCTTAGTAGGAAAAAATTACCTACGCAGTAAAGCTGGTCTACCTCTACTGGATGCAGGCCTCACCAATATTTACACCTAGCCTTGATGGTTGCCACGGCGGAAACAGGGATAGCACAGGATACCTAATAAATGTTGTCCCCCCTCATCCCTAGAATAGAGGTCCCAACCCCTCCAGAGTTTGAATACAGCGGCTGCCGAGTATGTACCGTATTTTCCAGACTATAAGACGCACCACAGCTTTAGACAACAGAACATTTTTAAAAATTAATTTCTCTGCTGCATGCAAACACAGGTCTGCAAAATGCACAAAACAAACACAGCGCTGCTACAGGCACACAACCAACACAGCTATGTAAACACAACAAACACAGCGCTGCTACAGGCACACAACCAACACAGCTATGTAAACACAACAAACACAGCGCTGCTACAGGCACACAACCAACACAGCTATGTAAACACAACAAACACAGCGCTGCTACAAGCACACAACCAACACAGCTATGTAAACACAACAAACACAGCACTGCTACATGCACACTCGTAGGTCTGCTACATGAACACAACTAAGGCTACTTTCACACTGCCGTTTCTGGGTCCGCCTGTGAGATCCGTTTCAGGGCTCTCACAAGCGGCCCAAAACGGATCAGTTTAGCCCCAATGCATTCTGAATGGATAAGGATCCGCTCAGAATGCATCAGTTTGGCTCCGTTCTGCCTCCATTCCGCTCTGGAGGCGGACACCAAAACACTGCTGCAGCGTTTTGGTGTCCGCCTGGCAATGCGGAGCCAAACGGATCCGTCCTGACTTATAATTTAAGTCAATGGGGACGGATCCGTTTACATTGACACAATATGGTGCAATTGTAAATGGATCAGTTTCCCATTGACTTTCAATGTAAGTCAGGACGGATCCGTTTGGCTTACACTTAGACTTTTTTTTGACAGAGTAATGCAGACGGATCCGTTCTGAACGGATACAAGCGTTTGCATTATATAATTATAAACGCAGGTGTGAAAGTAGCCTAATACAGCTTTGTACATGCACACAACAAACACAGCAATACTACAAGCACACAAACACAGCTCTGCTACATATACAAAGTTTTTATGTTAAACTTATTTTAAAGCATTTTTGTGATGTTATTTTTAATAAAGAATAAATATACATTTCCAAGTCACCATCTATATTTTTAAAGAAATCCCACCATCCTGCAGTTTTCGCACTGGCCACCAGGCCGACTAGTAGGAGCCACTGTACAGATCACTTCTCAGCAGTCATCTCTTTATCATCGTAAAAATGACTACAATGACAGATCACCTATATATGGACAACACAGGGTCCACCGTTCACACTAGGTGATATCACAGCTTATCTACTCCCTCCTGACCTCTGCACAGGTCACCGAGCATGCCCAGAAAAGTCTACCATAGGTTCAATAACTTTGCTTCAGTCTATTGCAGGGTTCAGCAACGTTTGGGACTCTAGTTGTGGTGAAACTAGGACTCCCAGCATGCACACTGGCTTGACAGTTCTGGGAACTCCCATAGAAGTGAACAGAGTACGGTGGGAGTTGTAGTTTCACTACAGCTGGAATGCTGGAGGTTGCTGACCCCTTGTCTATTATGTCTATGCCCCATGGTGGCTGCTGTAAAGCATCTCTCTAAATGCTGCGCACCACTGCTCGGGCTGGGTGGCCACCCCTTCATAATCATGTTCAGGAAATAGAATAAAAAATAAATAAATCTACAATTAGAAAAAAAGGTTGTGTGTCATTATCTGGTTTTCACTGGCATTAAAAATCATAGGTGACATGTTCCCTTTAAAAATGATAAGACTTCACCACAGGCTGAACAGCAAAGCTGAAAAGTGAGCTTTATTATCAAAAAATCTGAAGAAAAAAAATATATGTTTTATGAAAAACCGGAAACAAAAATCTTCTGATGTTCCTTTAATAAGGCGCTTGCCCCCTGGCACCCTCCTCCTGGTACCGGTGTCCTCAGCTATTCCAGGCATGCTAGACGCCACGGACCAGCAGCGTCTCCTGTGAAGGTCCCAGCTAATGGAGCTCTACACCAGCAGTCTGATGTTCCCATTAACTCCATGTTATTCAATGTTCTCCGCGTTCAACAGAACATTTGATTTCTTCTTTCATTACAAAGAAAAACACCGGCAAATCTCATCATTTCAAGTCTCCTCATTACTGATAATGGATTTTTTTTTTTTCTCTACCCGAAGAACATCTTCATACTGGTAAAACAAATCCGAGAGAGGGAATCCAGCTCCGCAGAAGTGAATGCGCGCAGAACGGACTGGGATTGTGCTCCAGTATTCAAAGCAAATATTCCAGCGCTGGTTAAAAAAAAAAAAAAAAAAAAATAGATGGCAGAGATTTGCCTCCGGGTGCGCTAAGAAAAAGCTGCATTTTTTTTTTTTTTAAATCACAAGTCTTAATATATTTTTTCCTGGACTGTGTGACCTCCATAGAAACGGCATGCCGGGGGAAGCCTGATGGTGCTGCTACCTCAGCGGAGACAGTAGGCAGGGAAGTGCCATGGAAACTGCTCGGTGAGCACATACTGTTCTCTATAACCGCCAGATAGGGGATAAGGCTTGTTTTACATGTCAGTGAATCGTGGGCTGTCCGTGGTCTCCCCACCGAGCACGCCTCCATTGACTTTAATGTGGTTTTCCATGGATGTGACGCCATGAGAGCACGCCCTGTTTGGTCTTCAATTACGAATCCCTCGTGCACATTATAATCTACGGGCCTGTCGATTTCACAGACCATTGGTAGGAGATGCTCTGGAAACGTAGGCTTCGTTAACATCTCCGTTCGGAGATCTGGCAGGCATTGCCGGATCCTCTACTTTACCTCCAGATCCCTATTTAGGCTACTTTCACACTAGCGTTCGTCAGCTCCGTTTGAAGGGGCTCACGAGCGGACCCGAACGCTTCCGTCCTGCCCTGATGCAGTCTGAATGGATGCGGATCCGCTCAGACTGCATCAGTCTGGCGGCGTTCAGCCTCCGCTCCGCTCGCCTCCGCACGGACAGGCGGACAGCTGAACGCTGCTTGCAGCGTTCGGGTGTCCGCCTGGCCGTGCGGAGGCGTGCGGATCCGTCCAGACTTACAATGTAAGTCAATGGGGACGGATCCGTTTGAAGATGCCACAATATGGCTCAATCTTCAGGCGGATCCGTCCCCCATTGACTTTACATTGAAAGTCTGGACGGATCCGTCCGAGGCTATTTTCACACTTAGCTTTTATATGCCAAAATAATGCAGACGGATCCGTTCTGAACGGAGCCTCCGTCTGCATTATTATGATCGGATCCGTTCAGAACGGATCCGATCGAACGCTAGTGTGAAAGTAGCCTAATCCAGCTGATTTCCAGCATAAATGCCAGGTTTCAGCTGGACAAAAATCGTTGCATGCAATGGCTCTTTGTCCGGTCGGCAACCAGCATTTGCTCTGGATCAGGCAGCCGGATCTCCGAATCGTAGATGTGAACGCAGCCTTATATTTAATACGGATGACACATCGGGGGGCAAAATATGGACACATAGATCCTAGACGGACAGCCTCATCGTCCGTCACGCATGGTCACAGACACGTGAATGATGCCTAACAATTAGATCAGTGGGGGTCTGACCGCTGGCACCCCCAGCAATCACGAGAATGGGGGTCATGTGTCCCCTATTTGAATGGGACAACAGTCGAGCAGGAACCCTATGGCACTAGGGTCTCATAGCAGAGCGCCGTGCCATAATCCCTGAATGGAGCAGTGCTGTGCATGCTCAACCATCACTCCATTCAAACAGGAGATATGGGACCCCCGAACTCGCGACTGGTGGGGGTCTCAGTGTTGAGCATCTTCAGCGCGAGCCAAGAGCTGCAGTCTGCTCAATGTCATGTATGTGCTCTCGAGCCCATGTATTCATGAGCTACCATCTTCCCCACCCTATACACTGTACAGGAAGAAATCTGTCCATCACAAGCGGGAGGAGGTGCAGGTCATGAACACGAGGACTCCAGAGATGGGGTCCAGCACTGATTTTAGGTGAAAACAATGATCAGAAATAAGTTAGCGTGCCGAAGAATCAGGCTCTCTGACACCAATTTATACTGCGGCCCAGACCTGGGGACAGATTCCCTTCAAAAGTAGCTGTCTATGGCTGCACCTTCCCATTACAGCTTATCTGAAGAACTACAGCTCTGGAGCACAGACCGCAGCTATACAGCACAAATACTGAGCCAACTACACTGCTGTTCATGAAGTGGTAGTGTGTCGCTAAAGCGAAGGAGCAACTGCCAACAGTTTTAATGACAAACAGGAAATCTCAGCAAACTTGGAACCTAAAAACGATGTTCTTTTTGGGCGGGGAACCTCTGTAATGAGTAATGACCGTCACTTTCCTCCACCAACAGTATCATAAAAATAACTATTCACATTTTAACAGTTCTCTTTTTTATCAGTGGGGGTCCAAGTGGTCAGATTGTCACAGATTACACTGTCAGTCGTATTTAAAGGGCCCCCTGTCCGTGGAGGCTACGCCTGTGAGAAATCACGGATATAAAATGTGGAGGCTTGCGCTTGCTTTACTGATGTACGCAGCGCTACTGTGCCCCATGTATCACGCCCAGATGGCACCAGAGATGACATATGAAAATTACGTCGCCCCAGATGGCGATAACGTTTCAGACACGTCCTTCTACTTGACCTTTTCCTGGCCCAAGGGCTCATCTACCCACCGGACATAACCCAACAACCTGGGTCGTCACAAATCCAAAATACAGCACCTACACCCCATGTAGGGTTGTTTCGGTACCAAAAGTTTGATTCAGTTTTGATATCATTAAAAAGTATTGCGATACTCGATACCATGCGAAAAAAATAAAACACCCAAAAAAAGCTGCGTGCATTCTGCATTTTATGGAACGTCCGGCCCATAATCGAACAGTCCTATCCTATTTTTTGGGGGGACAAGGTGACCAAAAAAAATGGCGAATCGCACAGTTTTTCTTTTCTTTTTTTATTTTACAGCATTCACCGCATAGGAGATATTTTTAAATATTTTAATAGTTTGGACTTTTCGGATGTGGCGATATGTAATATTTTATTTATTGTTTATATATTTTATATGTAAAATTGGGAAAGGGCGTGATTTATACTTAATATTTTGGTGTGTGTTTTTTTTTTGTTACAGTTTATTTAATAACTATTTCCCCCTTAGGGGCTACAACCCTGAATCTTTTCATTCCTTGTCCTATTCACCCTAATAGAGATCTCTCAGGGTGAATAGGACCTCACACTCTCCCTGCTGCCCTGTGCATAGTACACACAGCAGCAGGGAGCTGACTATGGGAGCCAGGGTTTCAGCAGCGTCCTGGCGGCCATGGTAACCGATCGGAGCCCCGCAATGACACTGCTGGGGCTCCGATCAGAAGCTGCCACTGCCACCAATGAGAGGAGGTGAGGGGACTCTGTGGCCACTGCCACCAATTATTTTAATACTGGGGAGGCGACAGGTGCACTGCACCACTAATGTTTTTCCAATGTTTTTAATACTGGGGAGAGGGGGGAAGGGCGCACTGCGCCACCAATGATAATTAATGTTTAATATATAAATACAGCCGTAATATACAAATACTAACGTTTAACACATTGCAAATGCAGGCGGCGGCAGAAACACATTGCCGGCACCCTGCCTCTGACAGGGCGCTGTGATCCGCGGCAGTTAACCGCCGCACCTGAGGGGTTATTTGCCGTGGATCGCAGCGCCCTGTCAGGGGTCGGGTGCCGGCAGTGTGTTTCTGCCGCTGCCGGCATTTGTATATTAAACGTTAGTTATCATTGGTGGCGCAGTGGTGACAGCCCCTCCCCTCCTCCGCACTCTCATTGGTGGCAGCGGCAGCACAGGGGGGAGGGAGAGACGGCTTCCTTCTTCCCTGTGCTGCTGAGAGCAGCGCGATCCATATTCTCTGATACTGCACAGCCTGAGCCTAGTCTCGATAAAAGAAAAATCCCGGTATCGTATCGATACCGGGCTAAATGTATTGATTAGGTATCGAAAGTTCGATACCCGAAAGAACCCTATCCCCATGTGTGTCTTTTATTGTATTTGGTAGATGCCGTGTTATGGCGGCACTATACAGCGACACAGGTCCACGCTATGCCATATAGATGACGTGTGCTATGGTACCCACTGAACCCAAACTTCCAATCTGCAGGCCAGAAGAGACAGCAGGCACAATCTGGATTGAAAAGAAAAAACTGGTTCTGGGGTTCATTGGCAACAATCTGATTTGCCGCTGATCTGCATTAAAGGGGTTATCTTATGATTAATGTAAAAAAATGAAAATTAGACATCATATAGCACATGGCAATCTCTTTCTAACAAAGCCAGAACCAGCCCTGTACCTGACATGGGTCCATAGATCTCCCCATTCAGTACTCTGCTAGATATATTTGAAGCTGGCAGCTTAAGGGGCGTGCCCTTTCTACTGCCGTTGGTGGCAGTTAGGATGGAACTGAACATGTGCTTCCCTCTGAGTGAGCAGGACAGAGAAATAAGAAGAAGAGCAAACAGCAGGTGGCGCTGTACAGATAGATTTCAGTGAATATGTTTTTAGTTACATGGAATTAGAAAAGTATTCAGATCCAGGAGCTGGTTTGTAAACTGTAGAATATTTTTCATGGGACAACCCATTTGAGAAGCAAGTGGTGAGAGCGCTGCCTGGCACTGCCCCATTCACTTGGCATGCTTCTTCATGCTTTTCTATTATAAAGCAATCATATAGCTATAAAGCTTGTAAAACTGTATTTGTTGGCATCTCTCTTACGCTTGATACCGGGCATCTGCCAGACTATATTGGCATCCTCTGCAGTGCCCTGGAAAATAGCTGAATGTGGCATCACCCCTGTGAACATCGTGACAGAGAAGCGCCATACTAGTGCATATACCACTACAGACCCTTCACTACTATTTCCAGCCATAGTCCAATGTGGATCACATTGTTCTTAAAGGGGTGGTCCGGTTGGAAAGACTTGAGAGATGTGACAGGTTACAAAGCAGGAGGAGCTGAGCAGATCGATATATAGTTTTATAGGGAAAGATTCAGTAAAACTTGCAATTTATTCATTTAAATTCCTGCTCATTCTGGTCTTTGAAGTCCAGGAGGCGGTCCTATCAGTGATTGACAGCCTTCACTCTATGGCTGTGTATACCGAGAGCTGTCAATCACTGATAGCTCCGCCTCCTGGACTTCAATGAGCAGGAATTTAAATGAATAAAAATTGCAAGTTTTACTGAATCTTTCCCTATAAAACTATATATCGATCTGCTCAGCTCCTCCTGCTCTATAACCTGCGGCCTGACTAAATTCAATGTGACACATCCTTTAAAAAGAAAAAAAAAGGGTCATAATGGCCAAAAAAAACAAGAGGAGTGATCCTCATCGATCCTCCGCTGCTCCCTACTTCCTAGCTCCTCACAACACACAGGAAATGGCGGATCGGACCATCACTGGTTGAGGCGCGTCACTGCTGTGACCAGTGATTGGCTGAGTGAGGAGAGGAAGTAGAGACCAGTGGGGACCCAGAAACAGTCAGTACGAGGGCTGAGGGGGACCACTACGGTAGACATAGTCATCTACCAGCCCGACAGCCCCTTTAACTACTACTGGAAAGCAACAGGAAAGATTCTCAGTAAGAAATGCGTCAAATTTAAATTGTGACCAAATTTGGTGCCAAATCAATGCGTAGCGGCCAGGCCATGAAGGAGCCACAGATTACACACCTAAAGGTCCACTCACACGTCCGTAAGTGTTCTGCGGATCCGCAAAACATGGACACTGGCAATGTGCATTCCGCAATTTGCGGACCGCACATCGCCGGAACTATAACAGAAAATGCCTAATCTTGTCCACAATTGTGGACAAGAATAGGACATGTTCTATTTTTTTCCGGAAATGGAAGCACGGATGCGAAAGTGCGGATCCGCAAATGCGGATAGCACATTCCGGCCCTATTGAAACAAAATTGCGGAACGGATGCGGACGTGTGAATAGACCCTAAGACTCATCAACACTAGTGCCAAGAAAAACTGGCTTAGTTGCCCATTGCAACCAATCAGATCGATCTTTTCATTTCGCAAGGGAGATCAGAAAAATGAAAGGCGGAATCTGATTGGTTGCTAGAGGCAACTAAGCTATTTTTCCTTTACCCCCCACCCCCAGTCCATAAATGTACGTGAAAGACTCCAGTAACGTAGCGCGGAGGATCGCTGGCATGCAAAGAACTTTTCGCTAACTAAATGAGAGCTAAATGAAAAGTAGATCATTCACGGCATAAAAGGAGCCAATAAAGTGACAACAATCCAGACATAAGGCTCGGGGAAATTGACAGATTAAAAAGGCGCGCTGCTTCCTTCACGCAGTGAAATTCTATGTTAGATAGAGAATTACTGGCATCAGATTTTCCCCATTATGTAATGAATGCCTTTTACTAGGCGCAAATCCGCACACGCTGCTGCTCTTTATCCTTTCGTTTGCCTTCTAGGTGGGAAAACGTAAGTGATAAATAAAAAAAATAAAAGATTTACGAGCTATGGGCGCAGGGTAGGCCATAAAACATGACATAGTCTGATCATCACCATTCTCCGGAGGCTTCCTACACACCTTGTGGAATACGCAGCAGATCAGACAAATCTCATCTACACTTTGCTTTTTACTTTGCGATTTTTGGTGCAGATTTTACCCATTTTAATGGAAGGCCGGCAAAATCGCCTCAAATCTGCAGCCAAAAGACGGAGACGTGAACTCAGCCCTAGGGCTCATGCACACGACCGTTGTTGTTTTGCGATACGCCGTGTGTATTCCACAGAATGGCCCTAATAGAACAGTCCTACCCTTGTCCTTAATGTGAACAATAATTATTATAGGACATGTTCTATTTTTTTTGTGGCTATGCGGACACGGAATGCACACACAGTCATCTCCATTTTTTTGAGGCCCCATTGAAGTGAATGGTTCCGCACACGGACCACAAAAAACAAACACAGACAAAAAATACGTTCCTGTGCATGAGCCTTTAGGTGTGGAAACTGTGTGTTTTGTGTGGATTTCTCCCTTTTCAATGGAAAGGTGAGATCTGCGGATAATCCGCATCAAATCCACACCAAAAAATGCATAAAAACATGAGAAATAGTGCGGATTTATGAGCGTTTTTCTTCATGTGGAATTTCTACATATAAATCTGCACCATGTGCACGCACCCTGAGGCCGCCTGCACACATTGCAGAATATGCACGGATTCCCATGCGGAAAAACCGCTGCGTAGCTAATCTCATGTGCACTTTGCGGTGTGGATTTCACCCTTTCCCAATGAAGGGTGAGATCGGCAGCAAATCTGTATCCAAACTCCATTGTTAGAAATTGGGGATTTTGGTGCGGATACGGTAAAACGGATCACCCGCGCTCGTGTGCAGGAGGTCTTAGGGCTCATTTCTCAGCACTGCCATAGAAGTCTTTCTTCTCTAGGTTTTGGCATAACACTTCTTTCCCTCCCTCTTCAAGCCTCCAACTCCACCCCACCCAAAACTTACTTCCATTACCGAATAATTGGCAGCAATCTAATATTATAATAAAACCATTTAATAAGCAGAAGCGTTAAAGGAGCGTGCTTCATCGACGACGTAATGTGAAATTTCTGGATATCCGCTGATCAGATATCTAGGCCGTGCAGCAGTGTCACGGCCCAGCAGATTGTCAGCGTTCACTCTTTGGGTCCTGTAAGTAAACTACTTAATACGTGATTGGGAGACTCCCTGTCCATCCAGACATACATTTCTTCTTCTTCTACTGCCGAGGTTTGCTAAGTATCTAAAGCGATAAAGAGCACTGAGGGAGTTTCCTCAGGTTCTTACAAATCGAGAGACAAGAATTTGGTAACATGCAGGTAATTTATTGGTAGTTATTCAGCTGCAGATTGAGGTGTACAAGTCTGCTGAGACTGCTCGCTGCGAGAGAGAAGGAGAGCTGCTGCATTCACATTCTGAGCACAGAGTTGTAAATACTGGTGAATAAAGAAAGTATGACTTTGTGTGAAGCTGACAGCAGTTTACAGACATATAGCTTCTACATGTATATTGTTTACTTCATATGTTGAGCAGGGAGATCAGACAGGGAGGTCGGTGCCGGAACTACCATTGTGCAGTGGATGAAGCTGGTAAATGCAGCACTGCTCCCACTCACTTCAATGGGAGCAGCACTGCAGTAAGCAACCCTGTCCATTACACACTTCCAGCACCGAGGCTGCTCTCCAACAGCTGATCAGCAGGGGTGTGGGGTCAGACCCTGACAATCTTGGGGATAGGCCATCAATAGTAAAGTAGTGGACAACTCCTTTAAGGCCTCCATACATATTAGATTATCGTTGACCAAACCTACCATCTTTGGTGGGGCTGACCAATCATTTAATGTTTATAGGGGCCTCATAACTCTCCCTCGGGCAACTACTATCCTTTTGTTCTGTTGCCAGAGATGTCCGGCACTGCTTTATTCCTCTAATCATTGAAAATACATGCACACTCAGCCAAATCGAGCATGCGTGTACGTGGGTGAGTTGGGAGAAATTGCTGACAGCTATTGAAGGTGAATGGGCAACCTTAGTGACTAATGGTAGTCCTCCCTTTAAGCCCCCATTGGAGACGTGAAAACGCCACTAACGGAGGTGCACTGACAGCAGAAAATACCGCCATATTTTAGACAGATCAGAAATTCGTCAGGTTGGAAGATAAAGATGAGACTGGCTTAGCAGACTCTTCTTCTTAAGGTCCGCCGTCTGCCGAGTGACAAATCAATTTAAGACATTGGCCTTCAACTGTCGGCAGTGTGACTGCCGTGGGCGCTGGGGTAAGACATAAAACAAATCCATAATGTATTATCTACAGCCTCCAAATACAAAAATGATATGTGGGGAAGGAACCCAGTCATTTAAACGACAAATAGTCTAAATAAGATCACACGGGTCAGAGATGGACTCCTCATATATAACGGAAACATCGGCAGGGGCACGTCTGTCAGTACCCCCAAAATCCACATATTTAGTAGTGGTTGTGCATTCAGGACAACTCCTCTCTATACACAGGAAAACCTCACCAGGAGATCACTCCCTCCGAAAAAAACATCCATTCCCCTACCCTGTTAAAGGGGTACTCTGGTAAGAAGTTACCCCCTATCCACAGAATAGGGGATAATATTTATATTGGGGGGGGTCTGACGATGGGTATCCCCTTCTCTCACAAGAGCAAAGGCCCTATACCCCCGATGTGAATGAGGCAGCTGGCTGAGCATGCACGTCGCTGTTCCATTCATTCCCTATGGGACTGCTGGAGGTAGGTGGATGCAGTACTCAGCTATGAATGGAGCAGACACACGCATGTACGACCGGCAACTCCATTCATTTCAGGGGAGCTGCAAGGGGCAAGTGATCGTGGGGGTTCCAGTGGTAGGACCCCACTCAGGGGTGCGGAAATCGTATCGCCCGACTCCTGGGACATGCAGTTACGGGCGCCGGGCAGGTAGTTTGTTCAGTTGCTTTGTTTACCGGAGCAGTGGATCGGCGACGAGCTGGGGGCGTGGAGCGGCAGTGACCGAGCAGTGGGCGTAGAGCAGTGACGCAGCCGCGGTGACAGAGCGGGGGTGGGCATGGCGTAGTGACAGCGTGGGGAAGAAGAAATGACGGAGCTGGAGGGGTGGGAGCAATGAAAGGCTCTGTCACGTCTCCGGCTCGGGGGAGGAGCAGTGATAGAGCCGTGACAGAGCCAGGGGCATTGATGGAACTCTCAACTCTGCCAGCGTCCCTCAGAGGACCCCCTTTCTGCAGGTGTTGTCAAACTGGGAAGGTGAGGGGGGCAAATGAACTGAACCCCTTAAATGGGGACAGAGGGAATAAAACGTAACATTTAATAGGTAATAATTAGAATAAATGGCGCAAAAATAAAAATCACAAAACACAAATAAGACCTAGTGTGGGCCTAGACAAATGCAGGGTATTGCCAGTATAGACAAGGAAAAGGAACGTCAGGCCAGTATGGCTCAAAAACAGGCACTGAGAGGGGCCAGTGGGCCCAATCGGGCTCAGAGTGCGGCGGTCGGGCCAGTGGGACCTGACAACCAATTACTGCCACAGAAGGACCTGTAGTGCTAGCGTGCCAGTGGGCCGCATTAGCACAGTAATGTACTGCAAGGAAGCATAGCACGGTCCCTGTGGGGCCCAAAACGTAGGGTACAAACTATGGGGCTGTCGGCGAGGGGGGTCCTTTCCATGCCACATCAGCAGCTAATTTGCCTAAACCACCTAGAGGTACGGGTAGTAATGTGCTAGGAGCAAGAGTGTGCAGTGCACTAAACTAATTGCCGTGATCACATTAAGGCCTCGTTCACACCAGGCAGTGCGTTCCGGCCTGATTCTGTCCAGAATGCACTGCACCGCCGGCTAACTATATTGTGGGGCAGGAGGGGGCGCAGTGGTCTGCTGAAGTGATTGGCACCATAACCATGCCCAATGGCTGCACAGGATCCAAGGCACATTATGCCTGCGGTCCATTCCAAACAAAATGCTGTGAGCAGCATTGTGACCGGACCTCAGGCATAATTGTGCCTTGCGATCCCGTGCATCCGATCGCCTGCGGCTACAGTGCCATTCACTTCAATGGATCGTCACGCCCCCTCCTGCCCTACAACATAGTGAGCCGGCCGCGACGTAGTGCATTCTGGACAGAATCATCTGGTGTGAACGAGGACTAAACTTAGAGTCATTTCACACCACAAAGACTGGAACGCAAGCCAGCCGCCCCCCCTGCATAGGGAAGCGTGGCGGTGCATTGAAATATGGTTTTGATTTAAAAAAAAAATATTGTATCAGGACAAGTAGATCGAGCCCCCGCTTTAGTCCTTCGACAAGTAGTTTTTATTATTATTTTTTATTTCCACACCCCTGCCCACTGATCTAATAGTTCTCCCCTATCCCGTGGATGGGGTAGAACGTCAAACAACCGGAATACCGCTTTAATCATCAGAAACATAGTAGTTACCGAAAGCCGATACCGTCTGATCCATTCTCCGCTATCTGACTTCAGCACCAAAAGCCAGAGACATGCAAGATGATGATAGCAGTAGTACCTATATAAGCTCCTGCACACACAACTGTTGTTGTTTCGCGGTCCGCAAATTGCGGGTCCGCAAAACAAGGATACCGGCATTCTGGCGGTAAAGTCCTATCCTTGTCCATAATGCGGACAATAATATGACATGTTCTTTTTTGCGTAATGGCCCCAATGAAGTGAATGGTTCTGCATATGGACCGCCCAAAAAATAAAACTGGACGGACACGAAAAAAAAATAAAACACGTTTATGTGCATGAGCCCCAAGAGGAAAGAATCCGTCATCCTTTTCATGGCACTTCCTCCTAATGGTATTTAACACAGAAGCATTTTATGGCAGCGCACGATTGGTACGACTACCGCTACGAAGAAACAATATAGTCATAATTAAACTGCAAACACAATTACTTTTCTAATTACGGATTTCTCTCGCCAGACAAATTTTAAAAGGAAACATAAGTAACCACCGATCATAATATCAGAAAACATGTGCAGGTGATCTCCTCGCGCAGTATGGCGGCATAGAAGACAGTACAGTACATGGGTCGGGACACGCAGGGAACACACATGTTTTTCTACATGTTAAATTTCTGGAGAACCCACTCCTGACATATCCATCTCAGTAAGGCCTCCTGCATACGAACGTGTGCGCCCCATGGCCGTGCTGCGGGCCGCAATGCACGAACACCCACCGTGAGGCAGCCGTAGCGGATCGCGGACCCATTCACTTTAATGGGTCCGCGTTCCGGCCGTTCCGCAAAAAGATAGGACATGTTCTATCTTTTTGCGGAATAGAAGTACGGGACGAAACACCACGGAAGCTCTCCATAGTGCTTCCATAGGGTTCCGTTCTGTGCTTCCGCTCCGCACCATTGCGCATCTCCAGATTTGCAGACCCATTAAAGTGAATGGGCTCGCATCAATGATGCGGAATGCACACGGAACAGTGCCCGTGTATTGTAGATCCGCAAATGCGGTCCGCAATACGACCACGGAGCGCACACGTGTGCAATAAGCATAACTACTTCCATCCCCTTTGTAATAATTTAAAGCATCAGTTTTTTTGCCTCTGTGATGCGCTATTCCTTTACTATTCCTACTAGAAGTTCTGAATGAATTCGGCCACGTTCACATCGCCGTTTAGCCTTCTGTTCTTCTGATCCGTCAGACGAAGAGAAAAAAAAAACGGATACATTATTTTGATCATCCGTTGTGCTCATTTTGCATACATTTTTGTCAGTTCCGTCAGAGATCCGTTATTTTAGACGGGAGAAAAGGGACGGAAAAAGAGCGGACGATCAAAATAAAGGATCCGTTTTTCTTTGTTCTGTTCTTCTGACAGTGATGTGAACCCGGCCTAACTAGCATTTTGCATTGAAGGTCTAGATGGGTGTTACCAGTTGGGGGGTGTCCCCTTTAAGGCTACTTTCACACTAGCGTTCGGGGCTCCGCTTGTGAGTTCCGTTTGAAGGCTCTCACAAGCGGCCCCGAACGCTTCCGTCCAGCCCTAATGCATTCTGAGTGGACGCGGATCCGCTCAGAATGCATCAGTCTGGCAGCGCTTGGCCTCCGCTCCGCTCAGCAGGCGGACACCTGAACGCTGCTTGCAGCGTTCGGGTGTCCGCCTGGCCGTGCGGAGGCAAACGGATCCGTCCAGACTTACAATGTAAGTCAATGGGGACGGATCCGTTTGAAGATGACACAATATGGCTCAATCTTCAAACGGATCCGTCCCCAATTGACTTTCAATGTAAAGTCTGGACGGATCCGTCTGAGGCTACTTTGACACTTAGAATCTTTTTTACAATATAATGCAGACGGATCCGTTCTGAACGGATCAACCGTCTGCATTATATGAGCGGATCCGTCTCAGACGGATCCGCTCTGAACGCAAGTGTGAAAGTAGCCTAACTTGGTTTTCCTACCATTGGGGTCCATTCACACGACTGTATCCAATTTGCGGTCCCACACATTCCACCTTGTGTTAGAAATGCCTATTCTTGTCTGCAAAACGGACAATAGGACATTTTTTATCTTTTTTTTGCTTAACCACAGAACAGATATATGGATGTGGACAGCACGCTGTGCTGTCCGCATCTTTTGTGGCCCCCTTTGAAATGAATGGGTCCGCATCTGATCCGCAAGAAATGTAGATCGGATGTGGACTAAAAATACGATTGTGTGAATGGACCCTTAGGCCTCATGTATACGAACGTATATATATTCTTTCCGTGTCCGTTACGGTTTTTGCACACCGTATATGGAACCATTCATTTCAATGGGTCTGCAAAAAAAAACTGAAGTTATTCCGTGTGCATTCCCATTCTGTTTCCGTATTTCCATTCTGCAAAAAAATAGAACATGTCCTATTATTGTCCGCATTACGGACAAGGATAGGACTGTTCTTACAGGGGCCAGCTGTTTCGTTCCGCAAAATACGGAATGCACATGAGCGTCATCCATATTTTTTGCGGACCGCAAAATACATACGATCGTGTGCATGAGGCCTTAGGCCTAGTTAATACATCAGTTTTCTGGTCAGTGATTTCCATTCTAATTATGAGTAGAGAGGAGCGAACTTCCGCTTATGAAATTCGTTCACACTTTGTTTACTGATAAAAGGTGAATTGTATTATGGATTCCGTTACCACGGACCATAACGCGATTCTATGACAGTGTGCCTTTAGAGGCATTCCGTTATTCATTCCGTCATAATAGAATTCTATGGCCTGCATAACGGATCTGTCCAGAGAGGACTCCCCTGCATAATGGAAACGGAACTGATACGTTTTGCAGCCCATAGACGTCTATTATGACGGAATGAATAACAGAATTCCTCTACAGGCATTCCGTTATGCATTCTGTCATAGGATTGCGTTATGGTCCGTGGTAACAGAATCCATAACGCAATTCACATTTTACCACTAAACGAAGCCTGAACGAATTTCAAAATAATGAGCCAATATCCGGTGTGGGTCAAAAACACAGAACAAGAGCAGATCTTTCCATTACAACTGGGAGCTCTCCTGTCACGCCCGGTTTAGGCCACTTTCAGAAGATCGTGCACTTCGTGAAACGCGCTCCGCTTGGGAACATGAATTCCCATAGTGAACACTTTTCTTTTGAGCAGACAGCACAGTATTACGATGATTTATAATGCTGTGTGTCTCTGCCCGACCTCCACTGTAATGATTTGTACTGACGGCATTATGTGAGGTTGGGCAGCGACACACAGCATTATAAATCATTATTAGGCTGCATGCACACGACCGTATGTGTTTTGCGGTCCGGAGGACATCTGTTTTTTTTTTTTTTTCTGGCGGATCAATTGTAACAATGCCTAAAACGAACAAGAATAGAACATGTTCTATTTTTTTTTTGCGGGGCTACGAAATGGACATACTGATGCCGACAACACACGGTGCATTTTTCGCAGACCCATTTAAATGAATGGTTCCGCATCCTATCCGGAAAAAAAAAAAAAAACACGGAACGGATGCGGAAACAAAGTTTGTGTGCATGTAGCCTAACACTGTGTAGTCCAATCAAAAGAGAAGAGGTCACCCTCACACAGTAAACACGCTCGTCTGAAACTGGCCTTAGTATTTCCTTGCATTCCCCCAAAAATAACAATTTTCTTAGAACCTCAATGTGAAGTTCCTCTGTTATTCTTCCTGGAAAAGCACAAATACACTGATAAAACAGAAAACAGCTGATCGATCCTTTATGACGTGATTAGATCTTCCATTAAAAGGGTTGTCTCACATCAGCAATTGGCATTTATCATGTAGAGAAAGTTAATACAAGGCACTTACTAATGTATTGTGATTGTCCATATTGCTTCCTTTGCTGGCTGGATTCATTTTTCTATCATATTGCTTGTTTCCATGGTTACAGACCACCCTGCAATCCATCAGTGGTGGTTGTGCTTGCACAATATAGGAAATAGCACTAGCCTATGTACGCTCCCATGGTCCCGGCCACCAGAGAGGCTGGTGCTTTTTCCTATAGTGTGCAAGCACGACCACCACTGATGGATTGCAGAGTGGTCTGTAACCATGGAAACGAGCAGTGTATAATATGATGGAAAAATTAATCCAGCCAGCAAAGGAAGCAATATGGATAATAACAATACATTAGTAAGTGGCTTATACTAACTTTCTCTACATGATAAATGCCACTTACTGAAGTCAGAAAACCCCTTTAGGGTAAATGCACACGTTCAGGATTCATGTGAGGTGAATCCGCACTGAAATACGCAGGAGTTCGCAGGCAAATTCGTGCGGTCAATCCACATCAATTGGTGCGGATCTGCATGCGGATTTGGTGCGGAACGAAGAAAATCCGGTCAGGAAAAATAAAATAAATTGACATGCTGCGGATTCTAAAATCCGTACCGCAGGTCAAAATCCACGCAGGAAAAATCTGCATCGTGTGCATTGAGAATTTCAAATTCTCATAGAAAACAATGTACATGACCTACAGGGCAGATTTTCCGCACACAAATCCGTGCACAGTCCTGATCGTGTGCATTTAGCCTTAATGTCTGCTGGGACCCCCCCCCCCCCGATGCATGTAAAGCGAGGACAGAAATGCACATCGCAGGCTACCGTTATATCGTTTACACTAGCATAGATTTTAGGAGATGCCGTCCTCTCGCTCCTCTCTCCTTCTCCTGTTTTAGCCTCCGGACCTCAACGTCATGAATAAAATATCTAGGTAAAGAAAAGGCCCATCACGGCTTGCGGAGAGAATCCTTGACATTGAAGTCGGCCTCCATTAGCACAGGACACGGTATCTGCCGTCCCCCGCACCCTGCTGCACATGCAATGCACCACGTCGTGGGGGCGACCACCAATGTCATAGGATGCAACCGGCAGAAAAATCTAATAGTCCTGCGTGGATGAGTACACAGTGAGCCACGATGCAGAGCTGCCGTCATCCGGACCCACGCCTGCTAATTGCTGGAGAAAATAGGAGCAGAAAATAGGGCCGCAACGACATCAAAGCACGGCCCTTCCCCATCTCAGAGAAGGCGGCAGCTCGAGGGTTAAATAACAGGTCCAAATAGGCTCTTACTGAAAATATATATATAGCGCCCCGTATGCGTCTTTATTTGTATACCTATGGAATAATGCAGTCTTCTACGCTACCGCACAACCGACATACGGTGCGAAGGACCCTCTTTTGACCTCCGTAGGATGTATAACGCGTTTTGGCCTACGTATGGAGAGCTTTTTAGAGATTACAAGCAAAGTGTCGGCTCCAAGCATGTGAACAGAGCCCAATATAACGCGCTATGCTGCTCGCTGCAAATCTGCTTAAGGGCACATCCAGACGGCCGTATGAATGAGTCCCCATCCATTCCGCAATTTTGCGGAACAGGTGCGGACCTATTCATTTCAATGGAGCCCCAAAGATGCGGACAGCACACCATCCATGGTTCCGTTCTGCGGCCCCGCAAAAAACATAGAGCATGTCCTATTCTTGACCGCGATTGCGGAAAGGATATAGGCATTTTCTGTTATAGTTACGGCCATCCGCAAAACACTACAGCCGTGTGAATGCGCCCTAACAGATACATGAATGGGAGGTACAGTATAGGCCCCTATATGATAAATGGGTTCTCTGGGCCAGTACCTAAAGAACCTCTATCAGATAACCTGCAGACAGAAGGCACTGTGAGCAGAACCTCTCCTTCCTTCGTCCTTCCGATTCCACATGACTGCTTAAAGGGGTTTATCCAACGTCTAAACATGCCCGCTCCCTGGCACCCACATCGCTCCTGATCCCCGCACAGGCGTTGGGAGGCTCGTCCTATTCTTGTCCGTTTTATGGACAAGGATAAGACTGTTCTATAGAGGGCCGGACGATCCGTTCTGCAAAATGCGGAATGCACATGGCCGGTAACTGTGTTCTGCGGATCCGCAATTACAGCCATGTGCATGAGCCCCAAGGGTGCCTTCACACATTGCGGAAAATTCTGCCAGAAAATTGCAGATTTTTCCATGTGCAGTATGGTGCAGATTCTGTCTCCATTCAATTCAAAGGCAGACTGATTCTGCAGAATAAAACACTGCGGAAAAATCTGCAACAAAATCTGCGGAGATTTTGTTGCAGATTTTTCCACTGCAAAATCAGGGTCCATTCACACGTCCGTGAATGTGTCCGCATCCGTTCCGCGGACCCATTCATTCTATATGGGGCAGGAATGGATGCGGATAACACACAGTGTGCTGTCCACATCCGCATTTCCGGAGCGTGCCCCCGATCTTTCGGTCCGCGGCAATTGCGGACAAGAATAGGAAGTTCTATGGGGGTGCCGGCCAGGTGTATTGCGGATCCACTATACACTACGGACATGTGAATGGACCCTCAGTCTGCCATAGAAATCTTGGTGGTGCAGATTTTCTGGCAGAATTTTCCGCAACGCGTGAAGCACCCAAACTGGCTGCAGGCTCTTATTCTGATCAACTCTTGCTGCTAAACCCCTTTTCGACCTCTGGCGTACACGTACGGCAGAAATTGGGTCTTTAAAGATGGCACTGGCTCCAGTGCTGTCATACCTGGAGCTAATGTCTGCGATCGGCATTATCGACAATTGTACACATTTAACCCCTCAGACGCTGCGTTCAATTGTGACCACGGCATCAGGGTCAGCTTTCTCTGTTAGGGCTCAAACAGTTCGCCAGTGTGGCAATCGGGGGAGCCGTTTGGTCCTTGTGGTAGCCTTGGTCCCTCTGAACGATCCGAGGCTACCACAACTATAGGCTGCAATGGTAAATCATTGCAGTCTAAGACACAAGCAATCTAATGATCACATGTTCAGGTTCTCGGCAGAGTGTAAAAAAGGAGGGGAAAAAAGTTTTAAAAAATATTTTAGAAAAATAAAATAATTTCAAAAAGAAAATAAATATCATTTTCCCAGCCACATCTCAAAATACCCAAACTATTAAAATATGAAAGTATTTATCCCACACACACAGTGAAGTAACAGAAAAAAAAAAAAAATTCAGACAATTTCCTGTTCTTTCGTCTCTTTACCTCCCCAAAAGAAATTAAATGAAAAGTGATCAAAAAAGGCAAACAAACTCCAAAATGGTATCATTTAGAATGTTTCCTCACTACACAGTATGCCATATTACATGCTGCTGTTAGAAAGTACGACTTCATACGGCTATGCGAATGGAAAAATTTACAAAATTACGGCTCTGGGAAGGCAGGGAGCGAAAAACGAAAAAGCAAAAACAGAAAATCCCAGGGTCTTGAAAGGGTTAATCTAGAGCAGGAATCTGCAAACTCCGCCACTCCAGCTTTTCTGAAACTACAACTCCCAGAATCTTCCTTTCGCTTCACTATAGGAGTTTCAAGAACCGCCAAGTAACTGTGCATGCTGGGAGTTGTAGTTTCACAGCAGCTGAAGTGCAGAGATCCCTGATGTAGAGGCAGCTCAACAGAAAGACAGAAGCACATCGGGTGGTGAGGTCAGAGGAGAAGCCTGCAGCCAATCGGGCGGTCACATGATGCCAGCTGGGTGCGCAGAATCGGCAGAGAACCTATTAAAGCGTCTTCTGTCCACGGGTCAGCTGAAGGAGACATTTCAGGTCCAGACTCGGAGAACCCCTTTAATGCGCTAGGATCTCCGGGACCATAGCCTTACAGAGGAGCTCTGTGGTTTCCACCTCCTCCGGCCAATGTGAATACAGCACAACGTACACCGCACATTTCTGTACGCTCCACCAGACATTATTCTCAGGCAACAGACCTCCCGAAAACAACCCAAACATTTTAGGCCGGCAGCAAATTTCTAGACACGTTATCTACCAGTTGTGAAGACAGGGCCCCGAGATCTCGGCTGTACAGCGTAGCACCTTGTAAGGCTTCCTTCACATCCTCATCGCAGATTCCTTGGAGGAGAAAACAGCGGAGAAGACTCCCCAAGAGAAAGCGACAAACCTCAAAAAGTTTGTCTGGTAGGCGCAGGATGCTGGCGCGTCAGACCTCGTTCACACAGGGCGTCTCTGACTAACTAGAGCCTAAGCAGAGTCCTCGCCTTTTCATCATCCTTTTCCTCGAGAGGTTTACGCGTTTCAAGCAATGACACGTTCAGCATTACCCGGCTGTCGCCCATCTTCGCCCTGTACCACACCACCACCCCCTGGTCTCAGAGGCTTTCCCAACCTCTTTATTGCAGAAGAGATGTGACGAGCAGCCTTCCAGGACGCGATCTATCGCACCTCCCTTAGTGGCACGCTCCGTAAAGGAAAATCGAAACATTTACTGGTCCGGCGTGCACTGGCAGGGGGCAGAGATGCCTCGGAGGGGGGGCTGGTATTATCCATACCAGCTACGGCCTGGGCACCCTGTACAGATAAGCATCTCTCCGAGGCTTCTGGACCCGATCTCGGCGGCTTCGCTGTGGCGCTTGCCTCGGCCAGGAAAGCGTTAAGGGAGCACAAGCTCTTTATTGTTCGCCTGTCAATGAAGCAGCCGGAGCGAGACCAGCTGATCCCCATTCACTGCCACTAGAGCCATTCACAGCGGGCAGCAGCTTTCCCCCCCGATGGTGCAGACCGCCACAAGCGGTGGACAGCCAGGACCCTCTCCAAACAGCTGCGTGCCCGCAATCCAAACCACATACGTCCGGGGCGCACAAGTTTATCCCATCGGCATGTCCATACGCGCACCCTCTACACCTGACGTCATCTATTATGGTCCCCTGTAGCGCATCCTATCATGACATGGCTGACTGTTCATGGCATGTCACTGTCTCATTGTGGCCCCAGGGGGGCTGCCCATCAACCCGTAGTATCGTAATCCATCATCACCACACGGATTCGAAAATGGACGGTGGAAATGGTTGGACTCTAGGGGATACTAAGGGCAGAAGCTGTCATGGGGAGCAGGGCCACATCTACCACATAAAGTCACAGGAGAGGGGTCCTGAGGAGGACAAACCACCAAGTAACAATAGAGGACCCTCCATGGGCATGTGAGGAGGACATGTCAGGCAGCACAATGCCAGCTCCAGAGGAAGCAGCAGAAGACATGGAGGCGGCAGCCGCTTGTCATTCCCACCAAAAACAAACAGCGCTAATGATAGCGCCAGCAGCTTCACGGTTAATGCCTCCGAGCAGCCCCGGCCAGAGCAGTGTCGCGATAGAGAGCCGCGGAATCGCGCGCGCCGCTCTATCGCGATACACAGGGCGCCTCCGGGAGAACTCCAGCAGCAGCACACAAAAGAGACAAGACGACAATAAGACAGGCGGCAGCCCCCCCCGGGCAGGAGGCCTCTGACGAGAGGGGCCGCCGCTCACCCGGAACACACCCGCTTCCACCCGCTCCGTACCTGCCGTGAAACCAGTCCTTGCAGGCGTCGCACTCGATCATAAACCGGGTCACGTCGTAGGGCAGGCGGCAGATGCAGTACACAGGCACCGTCGCCATGTTAGATCCCCGCTTCACAACAACACTCCCAGGGAGGGACTGACAGGACACCGGGGAAGGAGGGAGGGGGTGCACGGGGAGAGGCGGGAGGACGAGCCGCCTCCGGGACTCCGGATTCGGACACAATGCGGGGAAAAATGCGGGAAAGTTTCCGTGGGCTCTCCCCGAGCTCCTCCCGGATCAGAGCGAGGGAGGCGGCGGCTGAGCGGGGCTCGGAGCGGGGACAGGCTTTGTCTGTGTGCCCCCTGGTGACAGCTCTACACAACCCCGTGCACTGCACACTGTGGAGACTACTGCACCGCACACTGTATAGAATACTGTGCTACACTGTGTATATAATACTGCACTGTATATAATACTGTGCTACACTGTATAGAGCACTGCACACTGTATATAATACTGTGCTACACTGTATAATACTTCACTGCCCACTGTATAGAATACTGTGCTGCACTGCACGCTGTATATAATACTGTGCTACACTGTATAGAGCACCGCACACTGTATATAATACTGTGCTACACTGTATAATACTGCACACTGTGGAGACTACTGCACCGCACACTGTATAGAATACTGTGCTACACTGTATAATACTGCACACTGTATAATACTGCACACTGTAGAGACTACTGCACCGCACACTGTATATAATACTGCACACTGTAGAGACTACTGCACCGCACACTGTATAGAATACTGTGCTGCACTGCACACTGTATATAATAATACTGTGCTACACTGTATAATACTGCACACTGTGGAGACTACTGCACCGCACACTGTATAGAATACTGTGCTACACTGTGTATATAATACTGCACTGTATATAATACTGTGCTACACTGTATAGAGCACTGCACACTGTATATAATACTGTGCTGCACTGTATAATACTGCACACTGTATAATACTGCACACTGTAGAGACTACTGCACCGCACACTGTATATAATACTGCACTGTATATAATACTGTGCTACACTGTATAGAGCACTGCACACTGTATATAATACTGCACACTGTGTATAATACTTCACTGCCCACTGTATAGAATACTGTGCTGCACTGCACGCTGTATATAATACTGTGCTACACTGTATAATACTGCACACTGTATAATACTGCACACTGTAGAGACTACTGCACCGCACACTGTATATAATACTGCACACTGTAGAGACTACTGCACCGCACACTGTATAGAATACTGTGCTGCACTGCACACTGTATATAATAATACTGTGCTACACTGTATAATACTGCACACTGTATATAATACTGCACCGCACACTGTATATAATACTGCACCTCACACTGTATAGAATACTGTGCTACACTGTATAGAATACTGTGCTACACTGCACGCTGTATATAATACTGTGCTACACTGTATAATACTGCACACTGTAGAGACTACTGCACCGCACACTGTATATAATACTGTGCTACACTGTGTATATAATACTGCACTGTATATAATACTGTGCTACACTGTATAGAGCACTGCACACTGTATATAATACTGCACACTGTGTATAATACTTCACTGCCCACTGTATAGAATACTGTGCTGCACTGCACGCTGTATATAATACTGTGCTACACTGTATAATACTGCACACTGTATAATACTGCACACTGTAGAGACTACTGCACCGCACACTGTATATAATACTGCACACTGTAGAGACTACTGCACCGCACACTGTATAGAATACTGTGCTGCACTGCACACTGTATATAATAATACTGTGCTACACTGTATAATACTGCACACTGTATATAATACTGCACCGCACACTGTATATAATACTGCACCTCACACTGTATATAATACTGTGCTACACTGTATAGAATACTGTGCTACACTGCACGCTGTATATAATACTGTGCTACACTGTATAATACTGCACACTGTAGAGACTACTGCACCGCACACTGTATATAATACTGTGCTACACTGTGTATATAATACTGCACTGTATATAATACTGTGCTGCACTGCACGCTGTATAGAATACTGTGCTACACTGTATAATACTGCAGAATACTGCACCGCACACTGTATATAATACTGTGCTACACTGCACACTGTATAGAATATTGCACTGCACACTGTATAATACTGTGCTACACTGTATAGAATACTGCACCTCACACTGTATAGAATATTGCACTGCACACTGTATATAATACTGTGCTACACTGTATATAATACTGCATACTGTCTAATACTGCACTGTATATAATACTGTGCTACACTGTATAGAACACTGCACACTGTATATAATACTGTGATACACTGCACACTGTATAGAACACTGCACCGCACACTGTATAGAATACTGCACACTGTATAGAATACTGCACCTCACACTATATAATACTGTGCTACACTGCACACTGTATATCATACTGTACCTCACACTATATAATACTGTGCTGCACTGCATATAATACTGTGCTGCACTGCATATAATACTGCACCTCACACTGTATATAATACTGCACACTGTATATAATACTGTGCTACACTGCACACTATATAATACTGTGCTACACTGTATATAATACTGCACCTCACACTATATAATACTGCACAATGTATATAATGCCGCACCTCACTCTGTATATAATACTGCACACTGTATAATACTGTACTACACTGCACACTGTATATCATACTGTACCTCACACTATATAATACTGTGCTGCACTGTATATAATACTGTGCTGCACTGTATATAATACTGTGCTACACTGCACACTATATAATACTGTGCTACACTGTATATAATACTGCACCTCACACTATATAATACTGCACTGCACAATGTATATAATGCCGCACCTCACTCTTTATATAATACTGCACACTGTATAATACTGTACTACACTGCACACTGTATATCATACTGCACCTCACACTATATAATACTGTGCTACACTGTATATAATACTGCACACTGTATATAATACTGCACCTCACTTCACACTGTATATAATACTGCACTTCACACTGTATATAATACTGCACTGCACACTGTATATAATTCTGTGCTACACTGCACACTATATAATACTGCTACACTGTATATAGCACTGCACACTGTATATAATACTGCACAATGTATATAATACCGCACCTCACACTGTATATAATACTGCCCTGCACACTGTATATAATACTGTGCTACACTGCACACTATATAATACTGTGCTACACTGTATATAATACTGCACCTCACACTATATAATACTGTGCTACACTGTATATAATACTGCACTGTACAATGTATATAATACTGTGCTACACTGCACACTGTATATAATACCGCACCTCACACTATATAATACTGTGCTACACTGTATATAATACTGCACACTGCATATAATACTGCACCACACACTGTATATAATATCGTGCTACACTGCACACTGTATATAACTCTGTGCCACACACTGTATAACACTGTGCTGTATATAATACTGTGCTACACTGTATATAACACTGTGCTACACTGCACACTGTATAACACTGCACTGTATATAATGCACATCACACTGTATATAGTACTGTGCTACACTGCACACTAATACTACACACTATATAATGCTGCACCTCACACTGTATATAATACTGTTCTACACTGCACACTGTATATAATACTGTGCTACACTGCACACTAATACTACACACTGTGCTACACTGCACCTCACACTGTATATAATACTGTGCTACACTGAACACTAATACTACATACTGTATATAATACTGTGCTACACTGTATATAATACTGCTACACTGTATATAATACTGTGCTACACTGCACACTAATATTACACACTCTATACCACTGCACCTCACACTATATAATACTGTGCTACACTGCACACTAATACACACTGTATAACACTGCACCTCACACTGTATATAATACTGTGCTACACTGCACACTAATATTACACACTGTATACCACTGCACCTCACACTGTATATAATACTGTGCTACACTGCACACTAATACTACACACTGTATACCACTGCACTGTATATAATACTGTGCTACACACTGGTGACAGCTCTACACAACCCTGTGTACTGCACACTGTATATAATACTGTGCTACACTGCACACTAATACTACACATTGTATACCACTTCACTGTGTATAAAACTGCTATACACTGGTGACAGCTCTACACAACCCTGTGTACTGCACACTGTATAACACTGCACTATGTAAGACACTGTGCTACACACTGGTTACAGCTCTACACAACCCTGTGTACTACACACTGTATAACACTGCACCTCATATTGTATACCCTACACTGCACTGTACTACATACCGCACCGTGTATAACACTGTACTATTCACTACACTGTGTATAATACTGTGCTACACACTGGTGACAGCTCTACACAACCCTGTGTACTATGCACTGTATAACACTACACTGAACACTACGTGTATAATACTGTATTACACTGCATTGTGTATAATGCTGTACTACTGCACTCTTAATACTGTGCTACACACTGGTGACAGCTCTACACAACCCGGTGTACTACACACTGCACCATGTATAAGGGCTCGTTCACATGAATGTGTGATGCCCGTCGCCGTATTGCAGACCGCATTTGCGGATCCGCAATACACGGGCACCGTTCCGTGGCAATTCCGCATCACGGATGTGGACCCATTTATTTCAATGGGTCTGCAAATCTGGAGATGCAGAACGGAAGCACTACGGAGTGCTTTCTGGGGTTCCGTTCCGTGCTTCCGCACCGCAAAAAGATAAAACTTGCTTTATCTTTTTGCGGAACGGAAGAATTGCGGACCCGTTCAAGTGAATGGGTCTGCGATCCCCATGCGCCTGCCCCACGGACAGTGTCCTTGCATTGCGGACCGCAATTTGTGGTCCACAGCACGGGCTTCACACATTCACTGCACCTCACACTGTACACTGTGTATAACATAACACCTCACACTACACTGCCCTGTGTATAATAGTGCACTGCACCCTGTGTATAATACTGTACTGCATGCTGTATAACACTGTACTGCACATTGTATATAATACTGCACCGCACACTACTACACACTGCACTGTGTATAATACTGTACTACACACTGCACCTTACACTATATAACACCTCACACTACACTGGCTATAATACTGTGCTACACACTGTACACTGTGTATAATACTGCACCACATACTGCCCTGTATATAACACTGCACTGCACACGGTTGTGTGTACAATACTGTATAACACTACTGCACTGTGTATAACATTGCACACTGTATAATACTGCTGTACTACACGGTGTATAACACTGCACACTGTGTATAATACTGTGCTACACACTGTATATAATACTGTACTACACTGCACACTAATACTATACACTGTATAACACTGCACACTGTCCTGTGCATAACACTGCACACTATATAATACTGTGCCACACACTACATACCACTACACACTGCACCCTGTATAATACTGTACTACACACTGCACAGTGTATAACACTGCACCCTGTGCTACACACTACACTGGACTGTGTATAATACTGTGCTGCTCACTGTGTATAATACTGGGCTACACACTGCACTGCAAACTGTGTATAATACTGTACTACACTGCACACTGTATAAAACTGTACTACGCTGCACCACACACTGTATAATACTGTACTATACACTGTACTGCACCCAGTTGATAATACTGTGCTACACACCGCACCACACACTGTAACACCACACACTGCCCTGTGTATGAACTGCATTGCACACTGTATAATACTGTACTACACACTGTGTATAATACTGAACACTATAATACTGTGCTACACACTGCACTCCTAATTCTGTGCTACACAATGCATACTGTGCATCATACTGTACAATACTGTGCTACACACTGCACTCACAGTACTGTACTACACTGCACCACACTGTGCATAATACTGCACTATACACTACACCACACTGTGTATAATACTGTGCTACACACTGCACAATGTGCATTATACTGTGCTACACACTGCACTCCTAATACTGTACTATACACTGTGCATAATACAGTACTACACTGTGTATAGTACTGTGCTACACGCTGCACTCCTAATACTGTACTGCACACTGTGCATAATACTGTACTACATGCTGGGCTATACACTAGACTGCACAACACACTGTGTATAATACTGTGCTACACACTGCACTCCTAATACTTTGCTACATACTACACTGCACACTATGCATAATACTGTGCTACACACTATGTATAATACCTCATACTGTACTGCACAATGTGTATAATACTCTACTGCACACTGTGCTACACACTGTATATAATACTCTGCTACACTCTGCACTCCCAATACTGTACTACACACTGGACACTATACTTATACTATACTACACACTGTACAACACACTGGAAACTGCCCTGTGTACAATACTACACACTTCACTCATAATACTGTACTAAACAATGCACTGTGTATAACACTGTGCTATACACTGCCCTGCATGTAACACTGTACTATGCACTGCACTCCTAATACTGTACCACACATTGCCCTGTCTTTACACTACACATTGCACTGTGTATAATATTGTGCTACCGGACACTGCCCTGTGTATAACACTACACGTCACACTGCACCATACATTGCCATGTGTATAATACTGTACTACACACTGCGCTCATAGTACTGTACTACACACTGCCCAGTGTATAACACTGTAGTTTACACTGCCCTGTGTATAACCCTATACTGCACATGGCCCTGTGTATAACACTGTACTATTTGCTGCACTCCTGATACTGTACTACACACTGCCCTGTGTATAACACTATACTGCACATTGCCCTGTGTACAATACTGTAGTACACACTGCACTCATAGTACGGTACTATACACTGCACCACACACAGCACATTGCACGCTGTGCTGCACACTGCACTCAGTACTGTACTACACACTGCACCAAACACTGCCCTGTGTATAACACTGTACACTACACCGCTCACTGCCCTGTGTATAACACTACACGCTGCACTCATAATACTGCACCACACACTGCCCTGTGTATAAACACTATACTACACACTGCACTCACAGTACTGTACTACACAATGCACCACACACTGCCCTGTGTATAACACTACACACTGCATTCATAACACTGTACTAGACACTACACCTCACAGTGAACTGTGGTACACACTGCACTCCTAATACTGAACTACACACTGCCCTGTGTATAAGGCCCCTTTCACACAAGTGAGTTTTCCAGCGCGGGTGCAATGTGTGATGTGACAGCACAGCACCCGCACTGAATCCTGAACCATTCATTTCAATGGGTCTGTGTACATGAGCGTTTTTTTCACGTATAAGTTCTGCGTTGCGTGAAAAAAACGCAGCATGTTCTATAGGCCTCATGCACACGACTGTTGTTCTGGTCCGCATCCGAGCCACACTTTTTGCGGCTCAGGTACGGACCCATTCACTTCAATGGGGCCGCAAAAGATGCGGACAGCACTCCGTGTGCTGTCCGCATCCGTTGCTTCGTTCCGTAGCCCCGCAAAAAAAATATAACATGTCCTATTCTTGTCCATTTTGTGGACAAGAATAGGCATTTCTACAATGGGCCGCCTGTTCCGTTCCGCAAACAAAACTGAACGGTCGTGTCCATATGGCCATATTCTGCATTTTTCACACAGCCCTGGCCCCATAGACGTGAATTGGGCTTCAGTGAAAAACGCATTTCATCCGCAATCCGTTTTCACTGATGGTTGCTAAGGCTACTTTCACACTTGCGGCAGAGGATTCCGGCAGGCAGTTCCGTTGCCTGAACTGTCTGATCAGGCAAACTGTATGCAAACGCATGTAATTTCTCTGACTGATCAGGCATTTTTCAGACTGATCAGGAACCTGATCAGTCAGAAAGATGATCAGTCAGAAAAATGCATTGCAATACCGGATCCGTTTTTCCGGTGTCATCAGGCAAAACGGATCCAGTATTTATTTTTTTCACGTTTTTAAAGGTCTGTGCATGTGCAGACCGGAAGGACGGATCCGGCATTCCGGTATTTTGAATGCCGGATCTGGCACTAATGCATTCCTATGGAAAAAATGCCGGATCCGGCATTCAGGCAAGTCTTCAGTTTTTTTCACCGGAGATAAAACCGTAGCATGCTGCGGTTTTCTCTTTTGCCTGATCAGTCAAAAGGACTGAACTGAAGACATCCTGATGCATCCTGAACGGATTTCTCTCCATTCAGAATGCATGGGGATATGCCTGATCAGTTCTTCTCCGGTATTGAGCCCCTAGGACGGAACTCAGTGCTGGAAAAGAAAAACGCTAAGGTGAAAGTACCCTAAGGGCTCTTTCACACCTGCGTTATTGTCTTCCGGCATAGAGTTCTGTCGTCGGGGCTCTATGCCGGAAGAATCCTGATCAGGATTATCCTAATGCATTCTGAATGGAGTGAAATCCGTTCAGGATGTCTTCAGTTCCGGAACGGAACGTTTTTTGGCCGGAGAAAATACCGCAGCATGCTGCGCTTTTTGCTCCGGCCCAAAATCCTAAACACTTGCCGCAAGGCCGGATCCGGAATGAATGCCCATTGAAAGGCATTGATCCGGATCCGGCCTTAAGCTAAACGTCGTTTCGGCGCATTGCCGGATCCGACTTTTAGCTTTTTCTGAATGGTTACCATGGCTGCCGGGACGCTAAAGTCCTGGCAGCCATGGTAAAGTGTAGTGGGGAGCAGTATACTTACCGTCCGTGCGGCTCCCGGGGCGCTCCAGAGTGACGTCAGGGCGCCCCAAGCGTATAGATCACGTGATCGCATGGCACGTGATCCATGCGCATGGGGCGCTCTGACGTCATTCTGGAGCGCCCCGGGAGCCGCACGGACTGTAAGTATACCGCTCCCTACTATGGCAACCAGGACTTTGATAGCGTCCTGGCTTCCATAGTAACACTGAACGCATTTTGAAGACGGATCCGTCTTCAAATGCTTTCAGTACACTTGCGTTTTTCCGGATCCAGCATGTAATTCCGGCAAGTGGAGTACACGCCGGATCCGGACAACGCAAGTGTGAAAGAGGCCTAAGAGATGTTTGTAAACCTTCAGTTTTTTATCACACGCAGAAAAAACTGAACACAATAGCAGACAAAACTGACTGAACTTGCTTGCAAAATGGTGCGAGTTTCACTGAACGCATCTGGAGCCAATCCGTCACGTTTGTGTGAAAGAGTTCTAACACTATACTACACACAGCACTCATTCACTGTACTACACACAGCACACTGCCCTATGTATGACACTATACACAGCACTCATTCACTGTACTACACACAGCACACTGCCCTATGTATGACACTATACACAGCACTCATTCACTGTACTACACACTGTACCACACACACAGCACACTGCCCTATGTATGACACTATACACAGTCCTGTGTATAACACTATACTCTGCACTCATAATACTACACACTGCACCACACACACAGCACACTGCCCTATGTATGACACTATACACAGTCCTGTGTATAACACTATACTCTGCACTCATAATACTACACACTGCACCACACACACAGCACACTGCCCTATGTATGACACTATACACAGTCCTGTGTATAACACTATACTCTGCACTCATAATACTACACACTGCACCACACACACAGCACACTGCCCTATGTATGACACTATACTCTGCACTCATAATACTACACACTGCACCACACACAGCAAACTGCCCTGTGTATAACACAATACTATACACTGCACCACACACAGCAAACTGCCCTGTGTATAGCACAATACTATACACTGCACTCAAAATACTGCACCACACACTGCCCTGTGTATAACATTGTACTATATACAGCACACTCTGTATAACACTATACTACACACAGGAGACTCTGTATAATAGCTCATGCACACAAACGTATTTTCTTTCCGCTTCCGTTCCTTTTTTTTTTGCGGACCATGTGCAGAACCATTCACTTCAATTGGGCTGTTGAAAATACAGAAGTTAGGCTACATGCACACGACCGTATGTGTTTTGCAGTCCGCAAAAAAAAAAATGGGTGACGTTCCGTATGGCATCTTTTTTTTTTTTTGCGGATCCATTGTAATAATGCCTATCCTTGTTTGCAAACTAGAAAAAAATAGGACATGCACTATTTTTTTTGCGGGGCAACGGAACGGACATACTGATGCGGACAGCACATGGTGTGTTGTCCACCTTTTTTGCGGACCCACTGAAATAAAGGTGTCCGCATCCTATCCGCAATAAAACCGGAACAGACAGAAAAAACGTTCGTGTGCATTTAGCCTTACTCCGTGTGCATTCTGTTTCCATTTGTCCGCATGGTCGTTCCGCAAAAAAGTAGTGCATGTCCTATTATTGTCTGCAAATCACGCTCCAAGGCCCCATTCAAGTCAATGGGTCCGCAAAAAAATACGAAACGCACACGGAACACATCCGTATTTTGCGGATCCATACTGTAGAAATGCTATGCCCAGCCCATATTTCTCATGTGTTTGGTAATTAATAAGTTACTGTTTCCGATCCGCAAAAAAAGGATCAAATGCGGATATGTTTTGTGCAATAACGGAACGGAGGAGGACTCTAGAATGACCCCTAGAGGGATTCCCCCAATCACCAACTCGCAGGACCTCTCACATGTTTTATCAGATCTCCTGATCAAACGATCCTCCATTGCACAGTCCTCCAGCTGGCAACACTGCCAGCAATACTTTGTTTCACCTGATGGGCTCCACCAAGCCACAGCAACTTCCACATAGGATTTCATAGTGACCCCAAAAAAATAGTTTTTTCTCCACAGGTCAGACTCTTTTACTTGGGCGTCCGTCCCTTTAAATCACTGCAAGGATTTCCTTGCAACACAGCAAAAGTGTCCAGATTTGCAACAGCAGCTATATCCAGACATTGGGCTTCCGGTACTTTAAAATTCTCCAATACAACCTTCAGCAGCACATGCTCATTTGTCATACCGTCGCCCCAGCGACACTTTGCCTTTTAACTTCCTGTTCCCCCTAGCAACAACATTGTGCCCTTTTAGCATGGACACATGCCCTTAGCAACCTGCTGTTGCCCTTTTTGCATGGACATTGCTTGCATTCTCCACCAATTGTAAGGGATCGCTCTCTCTCAGGGGGTCACAATCACAGACTTCTCCTCTGACAACGGGGTTGAAGTCCAAAAAGGTACTTTATTTTGGCACTTCAGCACCATTACACACATAAACATCGAAAATAAACACCTGCCCATCTGGGCAAAGGGTGTTCGTGACACCAGTTGCAGTGAGAGTTGCAGTCCCATTAAGAGTTGGTGGTGGTGGTACGAGATGTAGGAATGGCCGAGTGATATAGGGTGGCCTACAATGTCCCTTAAAGTAATGTTGTGTCACGTTGCTCCTACCTGGATACGCTGAAGTTCAATAACAGCTTTACTTTGCATAAATGTTTCTCCAAACGGTTTACAGACTTTTTCTTGGTTCCAGCAGGCTTTAGCATTAAAACTGTGGCAGGCAAACTTATCTCTGCTACATCTGTTGCTCTCTGACTCTGCTGTACTGACAGGCTGGCTATAGAACTCAGCTTCTTTCTTAGGCCTCCTGCACACGAACATGTGTTGCCCATTGCAGTATTGCGGACCATAGAAAAAAATTAGGGCCTAGCTTGCCGTGTATTAGTGGCAAAATAAAAATATATTTGCCGTTCAGCGTTGCACTTATCTGTTGAAAAGCCTGTTGTGTTGTGTAAAAAATGAGGGCCTAATTGCCCTTGTGCGGTGCAGTGATATTCTCTAAAGCCCAGTTTGCCGTGTATTAGTGGCGAAATAAAAATATATTCGCCATTCAGCATTGCACTTATCTGTTGAAAAGCCTGATGTGTTGTGTAAGTTGTGTAAAAGTAGAAAAAAATTGGGGCCTAATTGCCCTTGTGCAGTGCAGTGATATACTCTAAAGCCCAGTTTGCCGTGTATTAGTGGCGAGAAAAAAAAATATTTGATCTAACATTTGATTATTTGATCTAACAGTATGTCAGACAGAAGTGCCAGGCCCTGCATAGGGGAGTGGCAGTGGCCTAAATGTTTCTGGCACAGGCAGAATTCGCAGCAGAGTAAGGGGGCGTGGCAGCAGGGGTCGCAGCGAGAGCTCCCGGTGTCATTTAGCGGTCGTGTCTTGACCAGCAACCCAGCGGTTCTTGAATGGTTGACTCGGTTATCCACTTCGTCCCAAGTGACATCAGACACCCCCAGCCAAGAGTCGGTGGGTTCCTCTGACACAACGCTTAGTTGGCATGGCCCGGGAGCAGGCCCTGTGCCCCCACCTGTCCTGAACATTCCTCTGTCATTTTCAGTTCCCTCACCGCGAGAAGTATTATATGCCGTAGGCTCAGTTCCACTTTTCAACGAGGAAGAGCTAATGGAGGACAGTCAGCAGCTACTGACCAGCCAAGATCTGGAGGAGACATCCGCCACTTCCTCCACTAGGCGGGCAAGTAGTGATGAGGAGAGTTGGTTGCAAACTGGTGTTGCAAGCGGTCAGGACCAGAGACAGTTGAGGAGGACATCAGTGACGTGCAGATAGTACTTGATGATGATGATGTAGCTGATTGCACTTAGGAGCCGAATGATGAAGGGGCTTCATCATTATCGGGAGAAGAGGGTGGCAGCTTGCCCGTGAGCCAGCAAGTCGCTAGCGTGGGCGGGAGTCAGCAGGGTGGCAGCAGTGGGAGGTCGATAGCCAATTGCGCGGGAGCCTACCTGCTCGGGAAGTGGTTCAAGGAGGCAGCGGAGGTAGCAGTCAGTCACTGTGCAGTGTTGGGGGTAAAATCACCTACTCGGTGGTGTTGCAGTTTTTTGTTAAGCCGCTGGAGGAGGTGAACGTGGCCATATGTAGAATCTGTGGGCAGAAGGTGAAGCATGGCCAGGGTGCCAATGTAGGCACTACGGAACTGCGTCAACATATGCAGCGTCGCCATAAAGTGGCCTGGGAGAACCGTGGCTTCAATGTGGTGGTACACCACCCAGGGGTACACACCTAATATCAGGCAGTCAAGGCTCCACCACCTCAGCCGAAGGTAGCTGTCTGTCCTTTCCATCATCTGCCGGTCCTGATGCTACTGCTTCTCCTCCTCCTCGTCACTCATTCCATCAGCAATCGATCACTGAAGTGATTGCCAAGAGACAGTATGCGTGCACTCATCCAACAGAGCAGAAGCTGAACGTGCTCCTTTCCAAGTTGCTGGGGCTGCAGTCCCTCCCTTTCCAAGTGGTGGACTCTGCACCTTTCAGAGAACTGTTGGCTTGTGCCGAGGTGGAGAGTCCCAAGCCATAATTTCTTTGCCAAAAAGGCAGTACCAGCCTTGCACACACATGTAGAACAGAAGGTGGGCCAGTCCTTGAGCCTGTCGGTGTCTGCCAAAGTGCACGGCAGCGCCAACGTGTGGAGGTGTAACTACTGTCAGGGACATTACATGTCCTTTACAGCCCACTGGGTCAATGTGGTTCCTGCACAGCCACACAAGCAACTTGGCTAGGTGACGCCGTTTCCGCCTCAACGTTGCCACGCCATTGGTCCAGCGACAATGTCCGCCTCATCCTCCACCATGTCCTCAGCCTCCACTGCAGGGACAATACACAGGGTCCCTCCAGCATACCACATGTGCAGGGCACGGCGGTGTCACGCTGTTCTGCACCTCGTTTGCCTAAAATGGCCAGGAAACTTTGCAGGCACTTCAGCCACTCGTACACAGCAAAGCACACCCTCCTTGAGCTGCAGCAGCAGAGCGGCATACCTGTCACGGTCCCTCCCGTGACAGACCTAAGAAGATCAGATAGACTTGCTGCACGTGAGGCTGTCTGACAGGTCTCTTTGTTTTCCTCTTTGTATGCTGTTTGGCAGGATCTCACCTATCCTCAGGTTCTGCTGGTTATCAGTGATGAGGCTCTATTTAGGTCCGCCTCACTGCTGACCATGCGGTTGATATTTCCTCTTGGAGTTGCTTGAGCTTGTTTGTCTTGGATCTCCTGCTTTTCCATACATCTCAAAGCTAAGTACAAGTTGCCTGTTCTGTTTGTTGTTCTCTGGTGTGTTTTGGTTCTAGGTCTCAGGGAGACGTGGGTTTCTTCATCTGGGAAGGAGACAGCTGTCTTGTCTCATACTACCTATCCTAGGGCTCGTCAGTTTTAGCAGGGTATAGGTATCCGGCGTATGAGCATTTCCACCATCAGGATCTGCTCATACTGGCAGGAGTTAGGGAAAGGCCTAGGGATTACTAGGAGGTTACCATCCCTCTTCCTTAGATTTTGAGGCCTAGACTGTTGTCTATTTCTTTTGTGTGTATTTGGTGTTTTCCCCTTCCCCATTATCCGTGAAAATACCCCAACATAGGCTGATATGCAGCATTTCCACCCGTTGGAATTCACCCTCCATATGTTGGACCAACTGTATGAACAGAGAAAGGACATAAACGATTTCCTGATGATCCAAATGGACAGGAGTACTCCCCTGTGTAACTTCAATGTCAGCCAGTGGCAGCTCATGCGTGACACCTACCGTTTGCTCAGGCCCTTTGAGGAGGCCACGTTATTTGTCAGTCGCCAGGAATACGGGATGAACGATGTCATTCCACTGCTTCATGTCCTGGAACAGATGCTGGAAAATATTGCTGGTCAGGGGACTGGAGAAGTGGAGCCTAGATTTAAAGGCCGCATGAGCCCTGAGGGGGCTGAACTGGAGGAGGAGGAGGACATTGGAGCACAAGCAATGTGTAGCGAAATTAGTGGTTTTTATACACAGGTGAAAGGAGAGGAGGAGCAGGAGCAGCCAGAGGAGCTACAGGGTGATGAGGAAGACATGGCAGATGACCCAGACAAACCATGGCAGTATGCAGTGGACATGGAGGCAGGGAGTCCCTCAGATTCACTTGCGAAAATGGCCCGCTGCATGCTCACTTGCTTGGGTAGTAACAGCTGAATTGTCACAATTCGACAGAGGGATGACTTATGGCTCTCCACCTTGTTGGACCCTCGCTACCGGTCCAAAATGGGGGCCTTTCTTTACCCCCGCTGAGAGGGAGAACAAACTGAACTACTATAGAGACATCCTATGTAATCAGTTGGCTGCTGCCTATCTGCACCATCATCCATCCTCACGCAGGTCTGACCAGGGGGCCCTCTGCTCTCACGTTCCACTGCCATGGCTACTGGTGAGGGGTTGAGTGGCAGGAGCAGTACCAGCTCCATCAACAGCAGCCTGAGTCTAGAGTAGCTGATGAGCAGCTTTCTTCACCCGCATAGTGAAGAAACTACTCACCAGTAGTGATGGACGAACATCGGCCGGGACGGTTTGGGAACGCGATCAAATGTTTGCGAACCGCAAGTTCGCGGCGGGCCCCATTTACTTTAATGGCAGGCCAACCTGAAAAACCTTCAGCTCATATTTGCAGCCACCAAATACTTAGTAGAAGTGTACAAATAGTCCCACAACATGGACAGTGACCTACTAGAGGGGGATCAATGACAAAATTTCAACAAAAAATATGTATCTTAATCAGGGGACATTTTTATGCGTCTTAAAGGGAACTTCCCTGAAATGTGCCCTGTTGGAGCCTAGAAAATTTTTATTTTAGGCCACGGGACTACAGGCCTTAAAAATTAGGCATTCACCTGACATAAAATAAATTCTTATTATGTGGTTTGAGGTACATTATGCGGTCAATGGATAAAAATTTTACTGTAGGCAACTGGACTACAGGCCCCAAACATTAGGCATTCACTGGACAGAAAAGATCAAGTGATTATGTGGCCGGAGGTATATTAGACGGTCAATGGATATCAATTTTACTGCAGGCCAGTACAAATACAGGTCAAATACATATGTTTAACTCCTTAAGGACACAGCCTTATTTCACCTTACGGACCAGGCCATTTTTTGCAAATCTGACCAGTGTCACTTTAAGTGGTGATAACTTTAAAACGCTTTGACTTATTCAGGCCATTCTGAGATAGTTTTTTTTGTCACATATTGTACTTCATGACACTGGTAAAATGAAGTAAAAAACAATTCATTTTTATTTATAAAAAAATACCAAATGTATCAATTTTTTTTAAAAAATTGCAAATTTCCAAGTTTCAATTTCTCTACTTCTATAATACATAGTAATACCTCAAAAAATAGTTATTACTTTACATTCCCCATATGTCTACTTCATGTTTATATCATTTTGGGAATGATATAAAAAATTTGGGGGATGTTATAAGGCTTAGGCGTTGCGGGAACATGCATGATTTTTCCGCGTGAGTGCAAAACATTGTAATGCGTTTTGCACGCGCGTGAGAAAAATCGGCATGTTTGGTACCCAAATCCGAACTTCTTCAAAGAAGTTCGGGCTTGGGATCGGTGTTCTATAGATTGTATTATTTTCCCTTATAACATGGTTATAAGGGAAAATAATAGCATTCTGAATACAGAATGCATAGTACAATAGCGCTGAAAGGGTTCATCCACTTGATCGTGCAGCCGGCATCTCTTCTGTCTGTCTTCTGTGCTGTATGCAGCAAAAGGACCTGTGGTGACGTCACTCCGGTCATCACATGGTCTGTCACATGATCTCTTACCATGGTGATGGATCATGTGATGACTGGAGTGACGTCACCACAGGTCCTTTTCCTGCACACAGCAAATAAGAAGACAGAAGAGAAGCCAGCCTGCGCGATCAAGTGGATTAAGGTGAGTTAAATTATTTTTATTTATTTTTTTAACCCCTCCAGCGCTATTGTACTATGCATTCTGTATTCAGAATGCTATTTTTTTCCCTTATAACTATGTTATAAGGGAAAATAATAATGATCGGGTCTCCATCCCGATCGTCACCTAGCAACCATGCGTGAAAATCGCACCGCATCCGCACTTGCCTGCGTTGCATGAAAAACACACAAAATAGAGCTTGCTGCGATTTTTACGCAATGCACAAGTGATGCGTGAAAATCACCGCTCATGTGAACAGCCCCATAGAAATGAATGGGTCCTGATTCAGTGCGAGTGCAATGCGTTCAACTCACGCATTGCACCCGCGCGGAAAACTCGCCCGTGTTAAAGGGGCCTTAGAAGTTTAGAAGCAAATCTTGAAATTTTTCAGAAATGTTCAAAAACCCAATTTTTAGGGACCAGTTCAGGTCTGAAGTCACTTTCCGAGGCTTACATAATAGAAACCACCCAAAAATGACCCCATTCTATAAACTACACACCTCAAGGTATTCAAAACTGATTTTACAAACTACTAAATTACCTACAGCCGCATGGGGACCCGATGGCACCGCCCGCTGCCGCAATAGGTAAAAGCCGCAAACCGCAGGTCTGAATTAAAGTGACCCCCCCCGGGCATTTAGCCGAAGTGCCTGCTCAATGATTTGAGCAGGCACCGGTTTCCGATCACCGCCCGCCGCACGGCGGTGATAAGAAATACACATGGCGTACAGGTACGCCCTGTGTCCTTAAGTACCAGGACATAAGGGCGTACCTGTACGCCCTGTGTCCTGAAGAGGTTAAAAAACTAAAAATATAAAATTGGATTAAAAACATGGCTAACGAAATCCCCCCTCTTAAAAAATAAACCCCTAATGATAATAGTTAAAATTCGATAACACGCGATCGTCACTGGTGTTGAATTCCTTCGAAGCCGCAACAATTATTCATTCACCGTACAGAAAAGAACAAGCAAGTATGTGGCTGGAGGTAGATTACACGGTCATTGGATATCAATTTTACAGCAGGCCAGTACAAATACAGGTCAAATACATATGTTTAACCACTTGGCGCCACGCTAACGCCGAAAGGCGTCATCTCCGCGGCGCTCCCAGGCTACGCTAACGCCGATTGGCGTCATCTCGCGTGAGCCGAGATTTCCTGTGAACGCGCGCACACAGGCGCGCGCGCTCACAGGAACGGAAGGTAAGCGAGTGGATCTCCAGCCTGCCAGCGGCGATCGCTCGCTGGCAGGCTGGAGATCCGAATTTTTTAACCCCTAACAGGTATATTAGACGCTGTTTTCATAACAGCGTCTAATATACCTCCTACCTGGTCCTCTGGTGGTCCCTTTTGTTAGGATCGACCACCAGAGGACTCAGGTAGGTCAGTACAGTCGCACCAAACACCACACTACACTACACTACACCCCCCGTCACTTATTAACCCCTTATAAACCCCTGATCACCCATGATCACCCCATATAAACTCCCTGATCACCCCCCTGTCATTGATCACCGCCCTGTCATTGATCACCCCCCTGTCAGGCTCCGTTCAGACGTCCGTATGATTTTTACGGATCCACGGATACATGGATCGGATCCGCAAAAAGCATACGGACGTCTGAATGGAGCCTTACAGGGGGGTGATCAATGACAGGTGGGTGATCACCCATATACACTCCCTGATCACCCCCCTGTCATTGATAACCCCCCTGTAAGGCTCCATTCAGACGTCAGCATGCGTTTTGTGGATCCGATCCATGTATCCATGGATCCGTAAAAAATCAGGCGGATGTCTGAATGGAGCCTTACAGGGGGGTGATCAGTGACAGGGGGGTGATTACCCTGATCACCCCCTGTCATTGATAACCCCCCTGTAAGGCTCCATTCAGACATCCGCATGATTTTTACGGATACATGGATACATGGATCGGATCCGCAAAACACATGCGGAGGTCTGAATGGAGCCTTACAGGGGGTGATCAATGACAGGCGGGTGATCACCCATATACACTCCCTGATCACCCCCCTGTCATTGATAACCCCCCTGTAAGGCTCCATTCAGACGTCAGCATGCGTTTTGTGGATCCGATCCATGGATCCATGGATCCGTAAAAAATCATGCGGATGTCTGAATGGAGCCTTACAGGGGGGGTGATCAGTGACAGGGGGGTGATCACCCTGATTACCCTGATCACCCCTGTCATTGATAACCCCCCTGTAAGGCTCCATTCAGACATCCGCATGCGTTTTGTGGATCCGATCCATGTATCCATGGATCCGTAAAAAATCATACGGACGTCTGAATGGAGCCTTACAGGGGGGTGATCAATGACAGGCGGGTGATCACCCATATACACTCCCTGATCACCCCCTGTCATTGATCACCCCCCTGTCATTGATCACTCCCCTGTAAGGCTCCATTCAGACGTCCGCATGATTTTTACGGATCCATGGATACATGGATCGGATCCGCAAAACACATGCGGACGTCTGAATGGAGCCTTACAGGGGGTGATCAATGACAGGCGGGTGATCACCCATATACACTCCCTGATCACCCCCCTGTCATTGATAACCCCCCTGTAAGGCTCCATTCAGACGTCCGCATGCGTTTTGTGGATCCGATCCATGTATCCATGGATCCGTAAAAAATCATGCGGATGTCTGAATGGAGCCTTACAGGGGGGGGTGATCAGTGACAGGGGGGTGATCACCCTGATTACCCTGATCACCCCTGTCATTGATAACCCCCCTGTAAGGCTCCATTCAGACGTCCGCATGCGTTTTGTGGATCCGATCCATGTATCCATGGATCCGTAAAAAATCATGCGGATGTCTGAATGGAGCCTTACAGGGGGGGTGATCAGTGACAGGGGGGTGATTACCCTGATCACCCCCTGTCATTGATAACCCCCCTGTAAGGCTCCATTCAGACGTCCGCATGCGTTTTGTGGATCCGATCCATGGATCCGTAAAAAATCATGCGGATGTCTGAATGGAGCCTTACAGGGGGGGTGATCAGTGACAGGGGGGTGATCACCCTGATTACCCTGATCACCCCCTGTCATTGATAACCCCCCTGTAAGGCTCCATTCAGACGTCCGCATGCGTTTTGTGGATCCGATACATGTATCCATGGATCCGTAAAAAATCATGCGGATGTCTGAATGGAGCCTTACAGGGGGGGTGATCAGTGACAGGGGGGTGATTACCCTGATCACCCCCTGTCATTGATAACCCCCCTGTAAGGCTCCATTCAGACGTCCGCATGCGTTCTGTGGATCCGATCCATGGATCCGTAAAAAATCATGCGGATGTCTGAATGGAGCCTTACAGGGGGGGTGATCAATGACAGGGGGGTGATCAGGGAGTCTATATGGGTGATCACCCCCCTGTCATTGATCACCCCCCTGTCATTGATCACCCCCCCCCCCCCCCCTGGTAAGGCTCCATTCAGACATTTTTTTTGGCACAAGTTAGCGGAAATTTTTTGTTTGTTTTGTTTTGTTTTTTCTTACAAAGTCTCGTATTCCACTAACTTGTGTCAAAAAATAAAATCTCACATGGACGCACCATACCCCTCACGGAATCCAAATGCGTAAACATTTTTAGACATTTATATTCCAGACTTCTTCTCACGCTTTAGGGCCCCTAAAAAGCCAGGGCAGTATAAATACCCCACATGTGACCCCATTTCGGAAAGAAGACACCCCAAGGTATTCCGTGAGGGGCGTATTGAGTCCATGAAAGATTGACATTTTTGTCCTAAGTTAGCGGAAAGTGAGACTTTGTGAGAAAAAAATAAAAATAAAATCAATATCCGCTAACTTATGCAAAAAAAAAAAAAATTCTAGGAACTCGCCATGCCCCTCATTGAATACCTTGGGGTGTCTTCTTTCCAAAGTGGGGTCACATGTGGGGTATTTATACTGCCCTGGCTTTTTAGGGGCCCGAAAGTGTGAGAAGAAGTCTGGGATCCAAATGTCTAAAAATGCCCTCCTAAAAGGAATTTGGGCCCCTTTGCGCATCTAGGCTGCAAAAAAGTGTCACACATCTGGTATCGCCGTACTCAGGAGAAGTTGGGGAATGTGTTTTGGGGTGTCATTTTACATATACCCATGCTGGGTGAGAAAAATATCTTGGTCAAATGCCAACTTTGTATAAAAAAATGGGAAAAGTTGTCGTTTGCCAAGATATTTCTCTCACCCAGCATGGGTATATGTAAAATGACACCCCAAAACACATTCCCCAACTTCTCCTGAGTACGGCGATACCAGATGTGTGACACTTTTTTGCAGCCAAGGTGGGCAAAGGGGCACATATTCCAAAGTGCACCTTTCGGATTTCGCAGGCCATTTTTTACACATTTTGATTGCAAGGTACTTCTTACACATTTGGGCCCCTAAATTGCCAGGGCAGTATAACTACGCCACAAGTGACCCCATTTTGGAAAGAAGACACCCCAAGGTATTCCGTGAGGGGCACGGCGAGTTCCTAGAATGTTTTATTTTTTGTCACAAGTTAGCGGAAAATGATGATTTTTCTTTTTTTTTCTTTTTTCCTTACAAAGTCTCATATTCCACTAACTTGCGACAAAAAATAAAAAATTCTAGGAACTCGCCATGCCCCTCACGGAATACCTTGGGGTGTCTTCTTTCCAAAATGGGGTCACTTGTGGCGTAGTTATACTGCCCTGGCAATTTAGGGGCCCAAATGTGTGAGAAGAACTTTGCAATCAAAATCTGTAAAAAATGCCCTGCAAAATCCGAAAGGTGCACTTTGGAATATGTGCCCCTTTGCCCACCTTGGCAGCAAAAAAGTGTGACACATCTGGTATCGCCGTACTCAGGAGAAGTTGGGGAATGTGTTTTGGGGTGTCATTTTACATATACCCATGCTGGGTGAGAAAAATATCTTGGTCAAATGCCAACTTTGTATAAAAAAATGGGAAAAGTTGTCTTTTGCCAAGATATTTCTCTCACCCAGCATGGGTATATGTAAAATGACACCCCAAAACACATTCCCCAACTTCTCCTGAGTACGGCGATACCAGATGTGTGACACTTTTTTGATGCCAAGGTGGGCAAAGGGGCACATATTCCAAAGTGCACCTTTCAGATTTCACCGGTCATTTTTTTACAGATTTTGATTGCAAAGTACTTCTCACACATTTGGGCCCCTAAATTGCCAGGGCAGTATAACTACGCCACAAGTGACCCCATTTTAGAAAGAAGACACCCCAAGGTATTCCGTGAGGGGCATGGCGAGTTCCTAGAATTTTTTATTTTTTGTCGCAAGTTAGTGGAATATGAGACTTTGTAAGGAAAAAAGAGAGGAAAAAAAAGAATCATCATTTTCCGCTAACTTGTGACAAAAAATAAAAAATTCGAGGAACTCGCCATGCCCCTCACGGAATACCTTGGGGTGTCTTCTTTCCAAAATGGGGTCACTTGTGGCGTAGTTATACTGCCCTGGCAATTTAGGGGCCCAAATGTGTGAGAAGTACCTTGCAATCAAAATGTGTAAAAAATGACCGGTGAAATCCGAAAGGTGCACTTTGGAATATGTGCCCCTTTGCCCACCTTGGCAGCAAAAAAGTGTGACACATCTGGTATCGCCGTACTCAGGAGAAGTTGGGGAATGTGTTTTGGGGTGTCATTTTACATATACCCATGCTGGGTGAGAGAAATATCTTGGCAAAAGACAACTTTTCCCATTTTTTTATACAAAGTTGGCATTTGACCAAGATATTTTTCTCACCCAGCATGGGTATATGTAAAATGACACCCCAAAACACATTCCCCAACTTCTCCTGAGTACGGCGATACCAGATGTGTCACACTTTTTTGCTGCCAAGGTGGGCAAAGGGGCACATATTCCAAAGTGCACCTTTCGGATTTCACCGGTCATTTTTTACACATTTTGATTGCAAAGTTCTTCTCACACATTTGGGCCCCTAAATTGCCAGGGCAGTATAACTACCCCACAAGTGACCCCATTTTGGAAAGAAGACACCCCAAGGTATTCCGTGAGGGGCATGGCAAGTTTTTAGAATTTTTTATTTTTTGTCGCAAGTTAGTGGAATATGAGACTTTGTAAGAAAAAATAAAAAAAATAAAATCCTCATCATTTTCCGCTAACTTGTGACAAAAAATAAAAAGTTCTATGAACTCACTATGCCCATCAGCGAATACCTTAGGGTGTCTACTTTCCGAAATGGGGTCATTTGTGGGGGTTTTCTACTGTTTGGGCATTGTAGAACCTCAGGAATCATGACAGGTGCTCAGAAAGTCAGAGCTGTTTCAAAAAGCGGAAATTCACATTTTTGTACCATAGTTTGTAAATGCTATAACTTTTACCCAAACCATTTTTTTTTTGCCCAAACATTTTTTTTTTATCAAAGACATGTAGAACAATAAATTTGGCGAAAAATGTATATATGGATGTCGTTTTTTTTTGCAAAATTTTACAGCTGAAAGTGAAAAATGTCATTTTTTTGCAAAAAAATCGTTAAATTTCGATTAATAACAAAAAAAGTAAAAATGTCAGCGGCAATGAAATACCACCAAATGAAAGCTCTATTAGTGAGAAGAAAAGGAGGTAAAATTCATTTGGGTGGTAAGTTGCATGACCGAGCAATAAACCGCTAAAGTTGTGGAGTGACGATTTGTAAAAAAGGGCCTGGTCACTAGGGGGGTATAAACCTGTGGTCCTTAAGTGGTTAAAAGAACTAAACATATACAATTAATATTTAAAACATACCTAACGAAATCCCCCCTCTTGAAAACACCCTAATGATAATGGTTGAAACACGTGGCCGTCACAGGTGTTGAATTCCTTCGAGGCCCAAAAGATTAGGCATTCAACGGGCAGTAAAGGCCTTTTATGCCAATGTATTTACCTAAGACAGGGACCATTATTTGTTCGTGGTCGACTCGCCACATGTGTTGAATCCCTCCGAGATGAATGCCTCCTTCTTTTTTAGAAATGTGAGGTAGTCCACACTGTCGTGAGCTAGGCAAGTGCACTTATCGGTCACGATCCCCTCTGCTGCGCTGAACGTTCTTTCGGACAGGACACTGGACGAGGGGCAAGCCAAGAGTTCCATGGCAAATTGTGTTAGCTCTGGCCACAGGTCATGCCTGCACACCCAGTAGTCCAGGGGTTCCACGCTTCTCAGAGCGTCCACATCGGCCGTTAACCCGATGTAGTCGGACACATGTCGGTCTAGGCGTTCCCTGAGGCTGGATCCTGAGGGCGGCTGTTGATGGGTTGGCTGCAAGAATGATCTCATATCCGAAGTGACCAACACATTTTCAAACTGCCCTCTTCTTGCATGCGCTGTTGGATTGGTACCCGCAACTGTTTCTCTGTGAGTGGAAATTCCTCTGCCAGCCCCCGCAAAAGCAGAATGCAGCATTTCTTGAAGCAAGGCCTGGAAGTGCTGCCAGCCCTCTGTGATGCTGGTAACATGTCCACCATTTTGTGTTTGTACCGGGGATCTAAGTACGTTGCCACCCAGTACTGGTCCTTGCCCTTTATGCTTTTTATATGGGGGTCCCTCTTCAAACACTGGAGCATGAAGGCCCCCATTTGCACTAAACTGGAAGCGGTGGAGTAGCCTGGCTCCTGCTCATCGTCCAGGATAATGTCGTCCTCGTTCTCCTCCCCCATCCACGGACAACACCAGGGATCCCAGAAAAGTTTAAAGCCATGCTCTTCTTGCTCCTCCTTCACCCCGGCACCATCCTCCTCTAACTTCTCTTTAGACTCCTGCTGACTTGTCTCAGGTGGAGTAGCCCCCCTGGTAATTCATCCAGCATTGCGACTTCATCTTCCTGCTCCAGCTCCTCGACGGCTTAATCAATGACACGATACAATACATGCTCCAGAAAGAAGGCGTAAGGTACGATGTCAGTGATGGCGCCATGTCTGCGATTGACCAGTTTGGTGATCTCATCAAATGGCTGCAGAAGTCTGCATGCGTTGCACATGAGCAGCCACTGGTGCGGTAAAAAAAACTCTGTACTGCAGAGTTCGTACAGGTAGTTGTTAACTGCACGTTTCTGCTGGAGCAGCCTATCAAGCATATACAAGGTGGAGTTCCATCGCGTCGGGCAGTCACAAATCGGGCAGGCTGTGTAAGGTCTTCTTAAATGGCCAGAGATTTACCTGGCCTGCCGCAAGATGGCTTCCAGGCACAACAGCCGCAGCCCAGCATGGCAACGTCTCACCTGGCAAGTCGAATAGATTCTGGGGGGGGGCAGCGGAAGAAGCGGTAGCAGTGGAAAAGGAGGAGTCAGCCGAGGAGGAGACAGAGGATGGAGTAGGAGGAGAAGAAAAGACCTTCTCCAGGCCTGCATGCAATCTGTGGCGGTAACACCAAATCCACACGGGTGCCACGGGTTGCATGCTTGACAGCCATCAGAAGGTTCACCCAGTGGGCAGTAACAATTATGAACCTTCCCTGTCCGTGTTTGCTAGACCACGTGTATGTGGTCAGATGTATCTTGGCACCGACGCTGTGAGCCAGAGATACATTCGCTTGCCGCTGAACGTGGCCATACAGCTCTGGGATGCCCTTCTGGGAGAAATATTTCCTTCCGGGGACCTTCCATTGCGGAGTGCCAATGACCACAAATTTTCTAAAGGCCTCCGAGTCCACCAGTTTATATGGCAGTAGTTGGCGGGCTAGCAGTTCCGACAAGCCAGCGGTCAGCTGTTGGGCAAGAGGGTTATTCGGCGTCATCATCTTTTTTCGCTCGAACATTTGGGCCACGGAAGCCTGCCTTTTGCCAGATGACCGCAACGACAGCACGGTGGAAGGTGGAGTGGAGGACAAATGGGAGAAGAAAGGAGAAGGAGAAGAGGCAGGACATGGAGCGCCGGCAGTGTGGCTTTGTAGGTTCTGACGGTGTTGCTCCCACTGGGCTCGGTGATGGGAGGCCTGTGAGCGCAACATGTGACCGTGCATGGTGGATGGCTCGTTCCAGATACATTAGCAGTCTGCATTTTGCCTCCTGTGCACTGTAAGTTCTGCCTGCTTCTCCTCCTCCTTTTCCATATCTGCTGCTCAATCTCTCCCTCTGAGCTCACCTACTCTTCCTCTCTTGTGGGCACCCACATGAAGTCCATAGACACATCATCATTGTATCCTTCACCACCACTGACATTAAAGATCTCGGAGTAGGCAGCAACAGCGGGGACCACCCTCCTTGGGCTGATCTGGGTACTGTTGTCAGACTGCTGGGTGGCGGCTGTTGATACCCCCTCTTCCTGATCCGATCGCAAGAATGGCTGCGCATCGGTAAGGTCTTGTAATGGATGGGAAAATAACTCTGACTCGAGCTGAGGGGATATGGTGGTGGTGGTGTCTTTGGGGGTGCACACAGCAGAGAGTGAGGAGGTTGCAAAAGCGGAAGGCTGAGTGAGCCACTCAACCAAGTCTGGTGCATCCTTTGACGTAATTGCACGCACCTTCTGCAACTTCCCACCTAGGCTTTGGCCTGGTGCACCTGCCCGACCCCTACCACCCCTGCTGAATAGCCTGCCTCTTCCTTTGCCTGTCATTTTCAAAATTACCCTGTGGCAAAAGTCCCTATAGAAGAGCAGTACCGTATTTTCCGGCGTATAAGATGACTGGGTGTATAAGACGACCCCAAACTTTTCCAGTTAAAATATAGGGTTTGGGCTATACTCCTCGTATAAGACTACCCCTCCAACGCTATTTACTTTGGCATCAAGATCTGCAGGTAAATGTTGTGCAATTTTTCGTCTTTTGGCTCAGTACCATATTATGCCTTTCCAAGAATCTAGTACACCAGGATACAGTGGCCTTAAATCTGTTGCTGTGACCTGGGTTAGATTTGGCCCACTGAAGTGCAAACAAACTTATTTTATTTCGTGTCACTACATAACCATTTTGGCGATGCTCATTTACCATGTCTGCTACATGTTTTTCGAGTTCTGGCCAATGTGGGGTGCCACTTCCTAATGCACACTTATCCCTTGGCATACTCTTTAATGCTTTTTCATTTGCTTTCCAGTCCTGAACCATCTTTTCTGTTACTCCATATTGTCTTGCAGCAGCGCAGTTATTATGTTCCATGGCAACGTTTACAACTTTAAAGGGAGTCTGTCAGCACATTTACCCCTTTTTAACAGTTCCCATAGCGCTGTAGCCGCAACACAGATGATTAAAACGGTACAGATGATTAAGCGGCGTCCACCGCGTTGGTGCCCAGGCAGTTCTGCCTCTTCGGCTCTTATCCCCGCCCAGCCTCTTCCTCTGCCCGCCCATCTGTTTTCTCTCCCCCCTCAGCGAGATCCTGCGCCTGCGCGATGACTTCCTTGGCCGGGGCATGCGCACTGTGATGCCCATTGCTGGCACGGCATCGCAGTAGCTTATTCGCATGCGCCGGCTAATGGATCAAACAGATAAATTTACCCCTCTTGGCTCTCTGTGTCTGCAGTGACAGCTGCTCGCTCGGCTTTCTTCCTCTTCTCCTGCGCCGTTTGACCGCCTCCTTTCTGCCGTTTTTGCGCTGTTAGCCGGCGCATAAGCTACTGCGATGCCGTGCCAGCAATGGGCATCACAGTGCGCATGCCCCGACCAAGGAAGTCAGCGCGTAGGCGCGGGATCTCGCTGAGAGGGAGAGAAAACAGATGGGCGGGCAGAGGAAGAGGCTGGGCGGGGATAAGAACCGAAGAGGCAGAGCTGCCTGGGCACCAACGCGGTGGACGCCGCCCCTGGGCACTTGCGAGCCCTCATTTACATATGCATCAAAATTCGTTTTTGGCAGTTTTACAAGTCCACAAAAGCATATAAAGGTACCGTTTTAATCATCTGTGTTGCGGCTACAGCGCTATGGGAACTGTTAAAAAGGGGTAAATGTGCTGACAGACTCCCTTTAAGTTTGAAACTGGCTTTATATTTCTTTCTTCTTGCTGGTAGAGCCATGATGGGGTCTTGACTGTTAGCAATTTGTATACTGTACTGTATGTACTGGTGCTGTACTGTATGAACCGGTACAGTTACTGGTGCTGTACTGTATGAACCGGTACAGTTACTGGTGCTGTACTGTATGTACAGATACTGGATCTGTACTGTATTCTCCATCACATATATCTGCTCCCCAGACAGACTCTGCTTTCCCACCACAGATAAGATGCACACCAAACTTCATTAAAGATCTGCCGTTCCAACATTAGAATTGGCTGAAGTGCAGATGCTCCTGCTTCCCCCTGCCTTCCCTCAGAATTGCTAATCCAACCAAGTATACAACAACCAGCCAATCACAGCAAGCGATGTACCGGTATTTTTCGGTGCACACTGCATACAAAGCCTGCTTGGATTGGGTGGGTCAGCTCTCCCTGTCTTCAAGACGATCCGAGCGGTAGTACGCAATGTGATACTGCCGGCATGAGAAAACCACTGAGAGCAGGGAGAGGGGGCTGCTTCAGGAGCGGCTGGCCGGGATGCAGTGCACGGTGGCTCAGCTAGAGGGCGCCTGTCCCTGAAGCTGGAGAAGGACAGCTTCTCCAGTCCGGCTAGGAAGTAATTTTCAGCGTGCCGCATACCGGCATATAAGACGACCCCCGACTTTTGAGAAGATTTTCATGTGTTAAAAAGTAGTCTTAAACGCAGGAAAATACTGTATTTGTGGAAGAAGGTAAATCACACCCCTGCCTCAATCACTTTTTTTGGGGGGGAAACTGGTATATCACACCAGTAGAAATTATTTGTTCTGATAGCGTTTGTCACTCTGTGTAGATGCGGTAACGCAGCAAAACCGCAAACAAATGCTGCACTACCTAAGTGCACTATATAGAACGTATATTATTGGTAGATAAAACCCCTGCCTCAATCAGTTTATTTATCTTTATATCTATGCAGGGGATTTGGAGCTCTGTATCAGAAAAATGAAAGATAAGAATAAGATAGGCCGGTTTCATATTGCCGGCAGGTTGTTCTGGCATAGAATGTCAGGAATCGTCTGGACAAAAACCTCTGAGTGCAGCGGTATTTGTCCGGCCGTTTCTCTGCATATTTGTCGGATCCCAGCTGGATCACCACCGGACCTCATTATAGTTAATGGGGCCGGGCGGCATTCTGGCAGAGTCCGGCGACGCTGGATCTGGCAGGCTGTTCCCGGCCGGAACAGCATGTTGGAACGGCAAATGCGAATGTGCAACAAGCCTTAATATTGGTCTTATTATGATCTCCTCCTTTTTTCTTTTTTTTTTTTTACTTCAGCAGACTGCCTAATATGAAGGGAACATGAAGCTGACATTGAATTCCTTTGGTATTATGTGCTCATTAGATTGTAACATTGTTATTGTTTATTAATGTCATCATCTGCTTTAAAACTATGTTGCTCTTAATGTCTGACAAGCTTCTAAACAAATCTGATGTGATCAAAGCCGTATGTGTTCTGTAGCTGAGGTGTATATTATGAGGTTCTGCAGCAGCTGAGGTGTGTATTATGAGGTTCTGCAGCAGCTGAGGTGTGTATTATGAGGTCCTGTAGCTGCTGAGGTGTGTATTATGAGGTTCTGCAGCAGCTGAGGTGTGTATTATGAGGTTCTGCAGCAGCTGAGGTGTGTATTATGATGTTCTGCAGCAGCTGAGGTGTGTATTATGAGGTTCTGCAGCAGCTGAGGTGTGTATTATGAGGTTCTGCAGCAGCTCAGGTGTGTATTATGAGGTTCTGCAGCAGCTAAGGTGTGTATTATGATGTTCTGCAGCAGCTGAGGTGTGTATTATGAGGTTCTGCAGCATCTGAGGTGTGTATTATGAGGTTCTGCAGCAACTGAGGTGTGTATTATGAGGTTCTGCAGCAGCTGAGGTGCGTATTATGAGATTCTGCAGCAGCTGAGGTGCGTATTATGAGATTCTGCAGCAGCTGAGGTGTGTATTATGAGGTTCTGCAGCAGCTGAGGTGCGTATTATGAGATTCTGCAGCAGCTGAGGTGTGTATTATTAAAGCCTGCAGAGGCTAAGGTGTATATTATGAGGTTCTAAAGCAGCCGAGGTGTGTTTTATGAGGTTCTGCAGCAGCTGAGGTGTGTATTATGAGGTTCTGCAGCAGCTCAGGTGTGTATTATGAGGTTCTGCAGCAGCTAAGGTGTGTATTATGATGTTCTGCAGCAGCTGAGGTGTGTATTATGAGGTTCTGCAGCATCTGAGGTGTGTATTATGAGGTTCTGCAGCAACTGAGGTGTGTATTATGAGGTTCTGCAGCAGCTGAGGTGCGTATTATGAGATTCTGCAGCAGCTGAGGTGCGTATTATGAGATTCTGCAGCAGCTGAGGTGTGTATTATGAGGTTCTGCAGCAGCTGAGGTGCGTATTATGAGATTCTGCAGCAGCTGAGGTGTGTATTATTAAAGCCTGCAGAGGCTAAGGTGTATATTATGAGGTTCTAAAGCAGCCGAGGTGTGTTTTATGAGGTTCTGCAGCAGCTGAGGTGTGTGTTATTAAATTCCGCAGCAGCTATGGTGTGTATTATAAGGTTCTGCAGCAGCCTAGATGTGTATTATGAAGTTCTACAGCAGCTGAGGTGTGTATTATGAGGTTCTGCAGCAGCTGATGTGTGTATTATGAGGTTCTACAGCAGCTGAGGTGTGTATTATGAGGTTCTACAGCAGATGAGGTGTGTATTATGAGGTTCTACAGCAGATGAGGTATGTATTATGAGGTTCTAAAGCAGCTGAGGTGTGTATTATGAGGTTCTACAAAAGCTGAGGTGTGTATTATGAGATTCTACAGCAGCTGAGGTATGTATTATGAAGTTCTACAGCAGCTAAGGTGTGTATTATGAGGTTCTGCAGCAGCTGAGGTGTGTATTATGAGGTTCTGTAGCAGCTGAGGCATGTATTATGAGGTTCTAAAGCAGCTGAGGTGTGTATTATGAGGTTCTACAAAAGCTGAGGTGTGTATTATGAGATTCTACAGCAGCTGAGGTATGTATTATGAAGTTCTACAGCAGCTAAGGTGTGTATTATGAGGTTCTGCAGCAGCTGAGGTGTGTATTATGAAGTTCTACAGCAGCTGAGGTGTGTATTATTAGGTTATACAGCAGCTGAGGTATGTATTATGAAGTTCTACAGCAGCTGAGGTGTGTATTATGAGGTTCTGCAGCAGCTGAGGTGTGTATTATGAGGTTCTGCAGCAGCTGAGGTGTGTATTATGAGGTTCTGCAGCAGCTGAGGTGTGTATTATGAGGTTCTGCAGCAGATGAGGTGTGTATTATGAGGTTGTGCAGCAGCTGAGGTGTGTATTATGAGGTTGTGCAACAGCTGAGGTGTGTATTATGAGGTTCTGCAGCAGCTGAGGCATGTATTATGAGATTCTGCAGCAGCTGAGGTGTGTATTATTACAGCCTGCAGAAGCTAAGGTGTATATTATGAGGTTCTATAGCAGCCGAGGTGTGTTTTATGAGGTTCTGCAGCAGCTGAGGTGTGTGTTATTAAGTTCCGCAGCAGCTATGGTGTGTATTATAAGGTTCTGTAGCAGCTGAGGCATGTATAATGAGGTTCTGCAGCAGCTGAGGTGTGTATTATGAGGTTCTGCAGCAGCTGAGGTGAGTATTATGAAGTTCTACAGCAGCTGAGGTGTGTATTATGAGGTTCTGCAGCAGCTGAGGTGTTTATTATGAGGTTCTATAGCAGCCGAGGTGTGTTTTATGAGGTTCTGCAGCAGCCGAGGTGTGTGTTATTAAGTTCCGCAGCAGCTATGGTGTGTATTATAAGGTTCTGTAGCAGCTGAGGCATGTATAATGAGGTTCTGCAGCAGCTGAGGTGTGTATTATGAGGTTCTGCAGCAGCTGAGGTGAGTATTATGAAGTTCTACAGCAGCTGAGGTGTGTATTATGAGGTTCTGCAGCAGCTGAGGTGTGTATTATGAGGTTCTACAGCAGCTGAGGTGTGTATTATGAGGTTCTACAGCAGATGAGGTGTGTATTATGAGGTTCTACAGCAGCTGAGGTGTGTATTCTGAGGTTCTACAGCAGCTGAGGTGTGTATTATGAAGTTCTACAGCAGCTGAGGTGTGTATTATGAGGTTCTGCAGCAGCTGAGGTGTGTATTATGAGGTTCTGCAGCAGCTGAGGTGTGTATTATGAGGTTCTGCAGCAGCTGAGGTGTGTATTAAGAGGTTCTACAGCAGCTGAGGTGTGTATTATGAGGTTGTGCAGCAGCTGAGGTGTGTATTATAAGGTTCTGCAGCAGCTGGGGTGTGTGTTATGTGGTTCTGCAGCAGCTGAGGTGTGTATTATAAGGTTCTGCAGCAGCTGGGGTGTGTGTTATGTGGTTCTGCATCAGCTGAGGTGTGTATTATAAGGTTCTGCAGCAGCTGAGGTGTGTATTATGTGGTTCTGCAACAGCTGAGGTGTGTATTATGAGGTCCTGCAGCAGCTAATCTGTGTATTATGAGGTTCTGCAGCAGCTGAGGTGTGCTATAAGGTTCTGCAGCAGCTGAGGTGTTATGAGGTTTAGATGTGCATTATATTCTGCGGCAGCTAAGATGTGTATTATTATACTCTGCAGCAACCTGAGGTGTGTATTATAGTACCCTCAAAGTACTATTATAATACTGGTGTCTTGTTATATGACAGAGCGATGTTTGTTCCCACAGGCCCAGATGCGGTTACTGTCTCATAACTACCTCTAGCTACGACTCTAGCCATAGAGACTTTGCAGTCTTTGGGAGATATGTTCATGGTGGTCTGGGGAAAATAGAGAAGAAAAAAAAGGGAATGACTCCAACAGAGAAACATCAGTTGTGTCTGGATTAAATTATTTAGTATTCTGTGTCTGCACTTTATAAAATGTATTTTATTAGCAAGTAAGGTAGTTTTTTAATTGATTCTACAATGGAGGTGCCATTTGCCTAATCTGCCTAGGGCACCAAAGCACCTTGTCCCAACCCTGTTCTTCTGCCAGCACGGATCACATTGTGACCTGACTGACCAGTCCGGACCTGACCTGATCCAGCAGGGTGACCACAGTCCAGCACTGTCAAGATCTACCCCAGTGACAGCCAGCTACAGAGCCACACTTAGTAAGGCCCCTTTCACACGAGCGAGAATTCAGCGCAGGTGCAATGCGTGATGCGAACGCACCTATTTATATAAATGGGTCTGTGTACATGAGCGGTGGTTTTCACGCATCACTTTTGTGTTGCGTGAAAATTGCAGCATGTTCTATATTCTGCAATTTTCACGCAACACTGGTCCCATAGAAGTGCGGATGTGATTTTCACGGATGGTTGCTAAGCGATGTTTGTAAACATTCAGTTCTTTATCACGCGCGTGCCTAACGCAGTAAATCGCATTGCACCCGCGCAATAAAAACTGAACAACTGAACACAATCGCAAACAAAACTGAATGGCTTTGTTTGCGAATTTGCGCTGTTTTCACTGAACGCATCTGCAACGCATCCGGACATAATCCGGACACGCTCGTCTGCAATCCGTTGGATCCCATTCACAATAATGGGGTCTGTCGGGATCCCACGTGAGTAGTTGGTTTGCAGGATGAAAACCTCTGCAGCGGATGTATAGTGGATATAAAAAGTCTACACACCCCTGTTAAAATGTCAGGTTTCTGTGCTGTAAAAAATGAGACAAAGATAAATCATTTCAGAACTTTTTCCACTTTTAATGTGACCTATAAACCGTACAACTCAATTGAAAAACAAACTGAAATCTTTTAGGTGGAGGGAAAAAAAAACAAAAAAACAAAAATAATGTGGTTTTATAAGTTTGCACACTTATAACTGGGGATGTAGCTGTGTTCAGAATTAAGCAATCACATTCCAAATCATGTTAAATAGGAGTCCGCATACACCTGGCATTGATTAAAGTGCCTCTGATTAACCCCAAATAAAGTTCAGCTGCTCTAGTTGGTCTTTCCTGAAATTTTCTTAGTCACATCCCACAGCAAAAGCCATGGTCCACAGAGAGCTTCCAAAACATCAGAGGGATCTCGTTGTTAAAAGGTATCAGTCAGGAGAAGGGTACAAAAGAATTTCCAAGGCATTAGATATACCATGGAACACAGTGAAGACAGTCATCATCAAGTGGAGAAAATATGGCACAACAGTGACATTACCAAAAGAGGTAAAAAATTGATGAAAAGAGGAGAAGAAAACTGGTCTGGGAGGCTACCAAGAGGCCTACAGCAACATTAAAGTAGCTGCAGGAATATCTGGCAAGTACTGGCTCTGTGGTACATGTGACAACAATCTCTCGTATTCGTCATATGTCTGAGCTATGGGGTAGAGTGGCAAGACGAAAGCCTTTTCTTACGAAGAAAAACATCCAAGCCAGGCTACATTTTGCAAAACACATCTGAAGTCTCCCAAAAACATGTGGGAAAAGGTGTTATGGTCTGATGAAACCAAGGTTGAAATTTTTGGCCATAATTGGCCCATAAACAACACTGCACATCACCAAAAGAACACCATACCCACAGTGAAGCATGGTGGTGGCAGCATCATGCCAAGGGGCTGGTTTTCTTCAGCTGGAACTGGGGCCTTAGTTAAGCTAGAGGGAATTATGAACAGTTCCAAATACCAGTCAATATTGGCACAAAACTAGAGTTGAGCGGACACCTGGATGTTCGGGTTCGACGAGTTCGGCCGAACTTTTGGGCACTAAAATGGCTCTAAAATAGTCCTGGAAAGGGCTAGAGGGCTGCAAAAGGCATCAAAATGTGCTTAAGCGCATGGCAAATGTTCTGCAAACAAATGTGGCTAGGTAATGACTTAAAATAGCATAAAAAACAGAAAAATTAAAAAATAACAATCTGGATCTAGGAGTAGGAGGTTGAGGAGGCGGTGGATGTGGCAGTGTAGGTGGAAGCGGCGGTGTAGGTGGAAGCGGCGGTGAAGGAGGAATAGGCAGCCAACACAGATTTGTGTTATTTTTTATTTTTAAATTGGGGTATCCCCCAAATATTCGGACATATAACAAAATAAAACTAAGAATAAGCGCACTTGAGTACAAGAATGGATGGTTGAGGCTGGTATAAATGTCTATTCTGCACAAGGTACGGACAAGTCCTGTGGGATCCATGCCTGGTTCATTTTAATAAACGTAAGCTTGTCCGCATTGGCTGTGGCCTGTGATAATGCTCTCTGCCGTGCTTAACACACGTTCACACTATACACTGGCTGCAGGGCAGGTCAGCACCTCCAAGGCTGACAAAGCTTTTCCACATTTTGGCCATGCTAACCCTGCCTTCTCAGGTGCTGGCGGTGCCCCAGCTGCGTTAGCGACCTCTTCCTCCTCCTCTGCCTTCGCCTTGTGCTTCCACTGTGCCCCCGCTGTCAGGTGGGAATGCTATCATCAGCGTGCGCTTGTAGTTGCGCATCTTCCGATCAATAACAGATGTTTTTACTAAATTTAGTTCCCTGTCAGAAATGCACAGCAGGGATTCATTCACGGCAAAAGGGGGTTCTTGTCACCCAGCAATAGAACAGAGGATTTTTTTTTTTTTTTTTTTTTTAAACAATTTTATTGAGCAAATCAATAAAATACAAACATAGAATAGTGGAGGGAAGACATGTCTCCACTACTCTTACATAGGTCACAAATAAGTACATAACACAGGTCTGTCAAATTTATCGCACGTATTTTAGCGACAACAATAAGGCAAGACACTGGAAATGCGTCCCATATGTAAGACGGAAAATAGTCACCATTCGTAGCTTCGAGGTGTCATTGTATATCGCTTTTCTGTACATCCGAGACGGGTAAAAGGTAGGAAGGGTAAAACCTTCAATGAAATTTGGAAGTGGGGAGACAGTGGTATAAGAGGGCAGTAATACGTGTAACTGGCTCTAGAACAGAGGATTTTGAGAGATTTAGGCCCCTGTCACCCAAGCACAGCAGGGGTTCATTCAAGGCAAAAGGGGGTTCATGTCACCCAGCAATAGAACAGAGGATTTTGAAAGATTTAGGCCCCTGTCACCCAGGCACAACAGGGGTTCATGTCACCCAGCAATAGAACAGAGGATTTTGAGAGATTTAGGCCCCTGTCACCCAGGCACAGCAGGGGTTTGTATACGCCAAAAATGGTAAAATGTCATCCGACAATTGAAAATAATAATTTTTTCAATTTAGGGCACTAAAATTGGCACTTTTTTTGCATTAAAATGGCTCTAAAATAGTCCTTGAAAAGGCTAGAGGGATGTAAAAGGCAGTAAAATGTGCTTAGGAGCATGGCAACTGCTCTGCAAACAAATGTGGATAGGGAAATAACTTAAAATAAAATAACTAAAAATTACAAATTATTAACCTGCAACTCGGAGAAGGAGGTGGATATGGAGTCGGAGGTTGAGGAGGCGGTGAATGTGGTGTTGTAGGTGGAGGCAACAATGGAGGAGGAGGAGGTAGCCAACAATGTTTTTTTTATTTTATTTTTTATTGGGGTAGGTAGCCCCCAAAATATTGGGACAAATAAAAATAAAAAAAGAATCATTGCACTTGACTTGAGTACAAGAATGTATGTTTGATGGTGGTATAAATGTCTATTCTGCACAAGTCTTGTGGGATCCAGGCCTGGTTCATTTTAATGAGCGGGGGCTTGTCCATGTTGGCTGTGGACAGGCGACTGCGCTTGTCTGTGATGACGCCCCCTGCCGTGCTGAATACACGTTCAGATAATACACTGGCTGCAGGGCAGGCCAGCACCTCCAAGGCATAAAGGGCAAGCTCAGGCCATGTGCCCAATTTGGAGACCCAATAGTTGAAGGGGGCAGAGCCGTCATTCAGTACATATAGGCGTGTGCACCCATACTGCTCCACCATGTTTGTGAATTGCTGCCTCCTGCTAAGACGTTTGATATCAGCTGGTGGTGCTGGCTGTTGTGGCGTGCTGCCAAAGCTTTTCCACATTTAGGCCATGCTAACCCTGCCTTCTGAGGTGCTGGCGGTGCCCCAGCTGCGTTGGCGACCTCTTCCTCATCCTTTGCCTTGTGCTTTCACTGTGCCCCCGCTGTCAGGTGGGAATGCCACCAGCAGCGCGTCTACCAGCGTGGCCCCAATTAATTTTATGTACACCCCTGCATGACTACTGTCAAGATGGCACATGTGGGCATAACTATTGTAAAAGGCATCTAGGCATAACTACTGTGAAGAGGGCACATCAGGGTATAACTACTATGAAGGAGCACATGTGAGCATGAATACTATGAAGGGAGGCACATGTGTGCATAACTACTGTGAGGGGGCAAATTGTGGGCATAACTACTGTGAAGGGGGCACTTATGGGCATAACTACTGTGAGGGGACACAATGTGGGCATAACTACTGTGAAGAGGGCACATCTGGGTATAACTACTATGAAGGGGCACATGTGGGCAAGACTACTGTGAGGGGGCAAATTGTGGGCATGACTACTGTGAAGGGGGCACTTCTGAGCATAACTACTGTGAGGGGACACAATGTGGGCATAACTAAGGTGAGGGAGCACAATATGGGCATGATTACTGTGAAGAGGGCACATGTGGCCATAACTACTGTGAGGGGGCACAGTGTGGGCATAGTTACAGTGAGGGGGCACATTGTGGGTATAGTTACAGTGAGGGGGCGCAATGTGGATATAACTGCTGTGACACGGGCAAATGTGGGCATAACTACTGTGACACGGGCAAATGTGGGAATAACTACTGTGAAGGGTGCACGTGTGGGCATTTCTACTGTGACAGGGCAACTGTGGGCATTATGTGGACAAATGTCATTTTTCAGCATTACAAACAATTGTACTATGTTATTAATGTACTGGTTTGTTTAGTAACAGTACGGTAGTAATATTCAGTCACTGTTTAGGTGCATTGCTAGTAGTCATGGTGTGGCATTTCCTGGAATGGGGGCCCACTCAGGTGACAGAGGCTGAAACCAGTGGCGTAACTAGAAATGATTGGGTCCCACAGCAAATTTTTGAATGGGCCATCCCCCCAGCAACTTCTTTGCAACCCCCTCCCTCGTGCAACCCCCACTTCTGTGGCTAATCATCTTTGCGCTCTCACAGACCAGGCCAGGGAGCCACTACTTCCGTTTCCTACACATATATAATGTATGTCATGTCACTGTATATACTGTCACTATACTGTCATTGTACAATACTGTTGAGGGGGCCATGACAATAAAATCTTTTAGTCTTCTTCCTGGATGGGCCCCAAAGCAGCCGCTTCCCCTACTTCCCCTATAGCTATGCCCCTGCTGAACCCCTACCTATGCCCCTGAATCATGTCACTTATTATGGCACACTAAGACTCTCTAGCTCAGGGGTCAGCAACCTCCGGCACTCCAGCTGTTGTGAAACTACAACTCCAAGCATGCTCCATTCACTTCTATGGGAATTCTGAGAACAGCCAAGCAAGTGTGCATGCTGGGAGTCGTGGTTTCACCACACCTAGAGTGCCGAAGGTTGCTGACCCCTGCTCTACCTCTGATGACTTCACAAATAGTGTTTCTTAGGAAACAAGAAGCATTATCGTGCCATGATTCTAACGGTGACATCACAAAAACTGTGACCATGCCAGAATTCTAATGATGACATCACAAACTGTACCTTAGCATGAGAGCAGCCATCTTGAACGTAATGGGCTTAGACTTTATGAACATACCATTTAGGGAGATATCACTAGTGGATGAAGTATTACTGGGGGGGGGGATTTATTTTAAGACTTATGCTAGATTTCTGATAAACTAAATATCACAAACTTTGGCGCACGCAGATTTAATGCAAAAATGTGCTTTTGAAAATTGGTAACTCACCCCTTCAGGCTCCAGCTCTCAACTTAGGCTACTTTCACACTTGCGTTAGGAGCGGATCCGTCTGGTGTCTGCACAGACGGATCCGCTCCTATAATGCAAACGCTTGCATCCGTTCAGAACGGATCCGTTTGCATAACTGTTTATTTCAGATCTGATTTTTCACTTCGGAAAACTCAGATCCGACAGTATATTCTAAACACAGAAGCGTTCCCATGGTGATGGGGACGCTTCATGTTAGAATATACTGAGAACTGTGTACACGACTGCCACCTGCTGCCTGGCAGATGCTGCCAGGCAGCAGGGGGCAGACCCCCCCCCCCCCCCCTCCTGTATTTAACTTATTGGTGGCCAGTGCGGCCCCCCCTCCCTCCCCAGTATTAAATATGACCAGTGCGGCCTCCCCCTCCCTCCCTCCCCAGTATTAAATATGACCAGTGCGGCCCCCTCCCTCTATATTTATTGGTGGCCGGGCCAGTGCGGATTCCAAGTATTGTGAGCAGTGCGGCCTCCCCTCTCCCCCCCTAATTAAAATCACCCCCCCCCCCCCATCATTGGTGGCAGCGGAGAGTACCGATCGGAGTCCCAGTTTAAATCGCTGGGGCTCCGATCGGTTACCATGGCAACCAAGACGCTATTGCAGTCTTGGCTGCCATGGTTACTTGGCAATAAATACAAGCATTATACTTACCTGAAGAGCTGCGATGTCTGACCGTCCGGGAGCTCCTCCTACTGGTAAGTGAAAGGTCTGTGCGGCGCATTGCCTATAGCACAGACCTGTCACTTACCAGTAGGAGGAGCGCCCGGCCGGTCAGACATCGCAGCTCTTCAGGTAAGTATAATGCTTGTATTTATTGCTAAGTAACCATGGCAGCCAAGACTGCAATAGCGTCTTGGTTGCCATGGTAACCGATCGGAGCCCCAGCGATTTAAACTGGGACTCCGATCGGTACTCTCCGCTGCCACCAATGATGGGGGGGGGTGATTTTAATTAGGGGGGGAGAGGGGAGGCCGCACTGCTCACAATACTTGGAATCCGCACTGGCCCGGCCACCAATAAATATAGAGGGAGGGGGCCGCACTGGTAATATTTAATACTGGGTAGGGAGGGAGGGGGAGGCCGCACTGGTCATATTTAATACTGGGGAGGGAGGGAGGGGGAGGCCGCCGCACTGGTAATATTTAATACTGGGGAGGGAGGGGGAGGCCGCACTGGTCATATTTAATACTGGGGAGGGAGGGAGGGGGAGGCCGCCGCACTGGTAATATTTAATACTGGGGAGGGAGGGGGGCCCGCACTGGCCACCAATAAGTTAATTACAGGAGGAGGGGGGGGGGTCTGTACACAGTTCTCAGTATATTCTAACATGAAGCGTCCCCATCACCATGGGAACGCCTCTGTGTTAGAATATACTGTCGGATCTGAGGTTTACGATGTAACTCAAATCCGATGGTATATTCTAACATAGAGGCGTTCCCATGGTGATGGGGACGCTTCAAGTTAAAATATACCATCGGATCGGAGAAAACTCCGATCTGATGGGGACTCCTGACTTTGCATTGAAAGTCAATGGGGGACGGATCCGTTTGAAATTGCACCATATTGTGTCAACGTCAAACGGATCCGTCCCCATTGACTTGCATTGTAAGTCTGGACGGATCCGTTTGGCTCCGCACGGCCAGGCGGACACGAAAACGCTGCAAGCAGCGTTCAGGTGTCCGCCTGCTGAGCGGAGCGGAGGCCAAACGGTGCCAAACTGATGCATTCTGAGCGGATCCGCATCCACTCAGAATGCATTGGGGCTGTACGGATCCGTTCGGGGCCGCTTGTGAGAGCCTTCAAACGGAACTCACAAGCGGAGCCCCGAACGCTAGTGTGAAAGTAGCCTTACTTAATACACAATTAGTATACCAATAGAAAATAAGGGCTGAGTACAATTTGAGCAATTTGATAACTGCGAGAAATAAAACTCAATTTTTTGGTGAAAAAAAACTGTTTATTATAAAACATTTTAGGTTTTCAAAGCATTTTTTTGCGGCTCTGGCTTGTTAAGGGAGGTGGTGACTCTGTCTTCAGGATTGGCTGGATTCAGGTCCGCTAATTCGTAGAGAGGAGGTCGGGGGTCGCACCTCTGGCAGATTTTGAGGGATGGAATAGTGTCACGAGAGATTCCTCATGTTGTTTTGTAGTCGGATCCTAGAGGAGAAAATATCCAAATAAGAAAAACAGTTTACAAAAACACAAGAAGATGGAGGGAAGGGGCCAAACTTACCGGACCTGGTGGTGCTCAGCTCATCTTCATGGGAATTTCAGATGGTTTGGATGGTAAAAACCCAAGGGTTAGAGGGTAAATGGGTAGATGGTAAATGGGCCCCAAGCTGCAGATGGTAAATGGCCCCAAGCAGCAGATGGTAAATGGCCCCAGGCGGCAGATGGTAAATGGGAACTGAGCAGCAGATGATATTTAGGTGGCCATGGGGCAGATGTTATTTTGAGGGTCTAACGGCAGATGTTATAGCCGGCGGCAGATGATACATGATGGCCGCTTTCTCTTCCGGGGGTTAGAGGCCCTGATGTTGGTAGTGGCCCCCTGAAGGTCCTTCATCTCCACATCATCAGGATATTGGTGAGGGCCAATATCCATCTTGCTATCATCATCATGAACAGACACTGGTGTCAAGGCGCGACCCTGATTTATGAGATTAGACCTCGCCCCCTGATTATTATGTCATAAGTATGTGAGTCATGCCCCCATTATGACATCCCAAGTAAATGAGTTGTGCCCCCCATTATGACATCACAAGTAAAAGGGTCATGCCAGAGGCATACCAAGGAGGGGGGGGGGGGGGGGGGGGCGGGGCAAGCAAGACCGTTCCATTCTAATGATGACATCACAAGAAGTGTCTTAGCATGAGAGCAGTCGGCCATATTGAATGTAATGGGCTCACACTTTGCTCTCAGGAGTGTTCTTGGGACACTTTTTTTTATATCACACATCTACATACATGTTCTTGCCTGAAAATGTCTTTATGTCTCTTCAGATAGATTTTGGGGTGAGTGGTGGGATATATGACCCCAGAGGTGGAATTATGGGGCACATTTATGAAACAGTCTAAAAGTAGACCGTTGGTCTCTGTAGCAGCCAATCACAGTGCAGCTTTCATTTTGCATTCTGCTCTTGAAAAATAAAAGCCGCGCTGTGATTGGTTGCTACAGGCAACAAAGCCAGTTTTTTATTTTTGTCCATTTTACCACATCTGCCCCATTTCCATCTAAATCTCTAAACCTCTCAGTTTTCATTTCTAAAATTGCTTTGGAAAAATGAAAGCCGCGCTGTGATTGGTTGCTAGGGGCAACAAGACAGTTTTACTATCAATCTGACCCAGTGTGCGAGTTGATGGGAGCAATACATTGTGAGATGATGGGAGTAATATATTGTGTATGAGATAGAGATGATAGGAGTGATAAATTATGTATGATGATGAGAGAGATGCATTGTGTGTCCCATGATGGAAAATTGGAAATAAAACATTGTGTGTGAGATTATGGGAGTGATGCATTGTGTCTGAAATGATGGGAGTGATATAATGTGTATGAGAGAATGGGAGTGATACATTCTGTGTAAGATAGTTGGAGTTCTTACAGATATTTATCTATATTGTAACATTTTCACAATAAAACGTTTAAGGCTACTTTCACACTAGCGTTCGGGCGGATCCGTTCAGAACGGATCCGCCCATAATAATGCAGACGGAGGCTCCGTTCAGTACGGATCCGTCTGCATTATTTTAGCAAAAAAAAGCTAAGTGTGGAAATAGCCTGGGACGGATCCGTCCAGACTTTCAATGTAAAGTCAATGGGGGACGGATCCGCTTGAAGATTGAGCCACATTGTGGCATCTTCAAACGGATCCGTCCCCATTGACTTACATTGTAAGTCTGGACGGATCCGCACGCCTCCGCACGGCCAGGCGGACACCCGAACGCTGCAAGCAGCGTTCAGCTGTCCGCCTGTCCGTGCGGAGGCGAGCGGAGCGGAGGCTGAACGCCACCAGACTGATGCAGTCTGAGCGGATCCGCCTCCATTCAGACTGCATCAGGGGTGGACGGCTGCGTTCGGGTCCGCTCGTGAGCTCCTTCAAACGGAGCTCACGAACGGAATACCGAACGCTAGTGTGAAAGCAGCCTAAAAGATATTTTCGATACTGTACAGTTGATTATTGTGTAATATACAGGAGTATACATGGGGAGCAGTGTAATATACAGGAGTATACATGGGGAGCAGTGTAATATACAGGACTATACATGGGGAGCAGTGTAATATACAGGAGTATACATGGGGAGCAGTGTAATATACAGGAGTATACATGGGGAGCAGTGTAATATACAGGAGTATACATGGGGTGCAGTGTAATATACAGGACTATACATGGGGAGCAGTGTAATATACAGGAGTATACATGGGGAGCAGTGTAATATACAGGAGTATACATGGGGAGCAGTGTAATATACAGGAGTATACATGGGGAGCAGTGTAATATACAGGACTATACATGGGGAGCAGTGTAATATACAGGACTATACATGGGGAGCAGTGTGATATACAGGAGTATACATGGGGAGCAGTGTAATATACAGGAGTATACATGGGGAGCAGTGTAATATACAGGAGTATACATGGGGAGCAGTGTAATATACAGGAGTATACATGGGGAGCAGTGTAATATAGAGGAGTATACATGGGGAGCAGTGAAATATACAGGACTATACATGGGGAGCAGTGTAATATACAGGACTATACATGGGGAGCAGTGTAATATACAGGACTACATGGGGAGCAGTGTGATATACAGTAGTATACATGGGGAGCAGTGTGATATACAGGAGTATACATGGGGAGCAGTGTAATATACAGGACTATACATGGGGAGCAGTGTGATATACAGTAGTATACATGGGGAGCAGTGTGATATACAGGAGTATACATGGGGAGCAGTGTAATATACAGGAGTATACATGGGGAGCAGTGTAATATACAGGAGTATACACGGGGAGCAGTGTAATATACAGGAGTATACACGGGGAGCAGTGTAATATACAGGACTATACATGGGATGCAGTGTAATATACAGGACTATACATGGGGAGCAGTGTAATATACAGGACTATACATGGGGTAGAGTGTAATATACAGGACTATACATGGGGGCAGTGTAATATACAGGACTATACATGGGGAGCAGTGTAATATACAGGACTATACATGGGGTCGAGTGTAATATACAGGACTATACATGGGGAGCAGTGTAATATACAGGACTATACATGGGATGCAGTGTAATATACAGGACTGTACATGGGGTGCAGTGTAATATACAGGACTATACATGGGGTGCAGTGTAATATACAGGACTATACATGGGGAGCAGTGAAATATACAGAACTATACATGGAGTGCAGTGTAATATAGAGGACTGTACATGGGGAGCAATGTAATATTCAAGACTATACATGGGGTGCAGTGTAATATAGAGGACTGTACATGGGGAGCAGTGTAATATACAGGACTATACATGGGGTGCAGTGTAATATACAGTACTATACATGGGGAGCAGTGTAATATACAGGACTATACATGGGGTAGAGTGTAATATACAGGAGTATACATGGGGAGCAGTGTAATATACAGGAGTATGGGGAGCAGTTTAATATACAGGAGTGTACATGGGGTGCAGTGTAATATACAGGAGTATACATGGGGAGCAGTGTAATATATAGGAGTATACATAGGGAGCAGTGTAATATACAGGATGTGGGGACTCACTCTGGTAGACAGGATTAGCGGACACAGTATAGAGGCAACAAGTTCTTTGGACCAAACAGTTCATGGTTTTATTCACACTTTAGGCAAGTGACAAAACAAGCAGTCATATTCAAACAAAAAGTCACCTTGTGGTGTTCGTGGTAATTCACACCATGCGGCAATTCTGCCTCAAAGAGTCCTTGCTGATAGCAGCACCAACCTGTTTTCACGCCAAACCGGTAGCAAGCCTTCATCCAGACACAAGGCTCCCAGATCCCAACACAGAAACATGGCTTCTGATCCCAGCTGCTTATTTAAGGACAGCCAGGTGCTGCCAAAACCCGGTCCGGTATTTGACCTCACCTGGTTGTAAATCAGCCCTGCAGCACATGCTGGGAGGAAAATACCTGTTTTCCAAGACCAAACCTCTAACTGTGTAACAAGGACTATACATAGGGAGCAGTGTAATATATAGGACTATACATAGGGAGCAGTGTAATATACAGGAGTATACAAAGGGAGCAGTGTAATATACAGGAGTATACATGGGGAGCAGTGTAATATACAGGAGTATACATAGGGAGCAGTGTAATATACAGGACTTTACATGGTGCAGTGTAATACACAGGACTATACATGGGGTGCAGTGTAATATACAGGACTATACATGGGGAGCAGTGTAATATACACGACTAAACATGGGGTGCAGTGTAATATACAAGACTATACATGGGGTAGAGTGTAATATACAAGACTATACATAGGGAGCAGTGTAATATACAGGACTATACATGGGGTGCAGTGTAATATACAGGACTATACATGGAGTGCAGTGTAATATAGAGGACTGTACATGGGGAGCAATGTAATATACAGGACTATACATGGGGTGCAGTGTAATATACAGGACTATACATGGGGATCAGTGTAATATACAGGACTATACATGGGGTAGGGTGTAATATACAGGACTATACATGGGGAGCAGTGTTATATACAGGACTATACATGGGGTGCAGTACAATATACAGGACTATACATGGGGTGCAGTATAATATACAGGACTATACATGGGGAGCAGTGTAATATACAGGACTATACATGGGGTGCAGTGTAATATACAGAACTATACATGGGGTAGAGTGTAATATACAAGACTATACATGGGGAGCAGTGCAATATACAGCAGTATACATGGGGAACAGTGTAATATACAGGACTATACATGGGGTGCAGTGTGATATACAGGACTGTACATGGGGAGCAGTGTAATATACAGGACTATACATGGGGTGCAGTGTAATATACAGGACTATACATGGGGTAGAGTGTAATATACAGGACTATACATGGGGAGCAGTGTAATATACAGGAGTAAACATGGGGAGCAGTGTAATATACAGGAGTATGGGGAGCAGTTTAATATACAGGAGTTTACATGGGGTGCAGTGTAATATACAGGAGTATACATGGGGAGCAGTGCAATATACAGGAGTATACATGGAGAGCAGTGTAATATACAGGATGTGGGGACTCACTCTGGTAGACAGGATTAGCGGACACAGTATAGAGGCAACAAGTTCTTTGGACCAAACAGTTCAGGGTTTTATTCACACTTTAGGCAAGTGACAAAACAAGCAGTCATATTCAAGCAAAAAGCCACCTTGTGGTGTTCGTGGTAATTCACACCATGCGGCAATTCTGCCTCAAAGAGTCCTTGCTGATAGCAGCACCAACCTGTTTTCACGCCAAACCGGTAGCAAGCCTTCATCCAGACACAAGGCTCCCAGATCCCAACACAGAAACATGGCTTCTGATCCCAGCTGCTTATTTAAGGACAGCCAGGTGCTGCCAAAACCCGGTCCGGTATTTGACCTTACCTGGTTGTAAATCAGCTCAGCAGCACATGCTGGGAGGAAAATACCTGTTTTCCAAGACCAAACCTCTAACTGTGTAACAAGGACTATACATAGGGAGCAGTGTGATATATAGGACTATACATAGGGAGCAGTGTAATATACAGGAGTATACAAAGGGAGCAGTGTAATATACAGGAGTATACATGGGGAGCAGTGTAATATACAGGAGTATACATAGGGAGCAGTGTAATATACAGGACTTTACATGATGCAGTGTAATACACAGGACTATACATGGGGTGCAGTGTAATATACAGGACTATACATGGGGTGCAGTGTAATACACAGGACTATACATGGGGTGCAGTGTAAAACAGGACTATACATGGGGTGCAGTATAATATACAGGACTATACATGGGGAGCAGTGTAATATACAGGACTATACATGGGGTTGCAGTATAATATACAGGACTGTATATGGTGCAGTGTAATATACAGGAGTATACATAGGGAGCAGTGTAATATACAGGAGTATACATGGGGAGCAGTGTAATATACAGGAGTATACATGGGGTTGTAGTATAATATACAGGACTATACATGGGATGCAATGCAATATACAGGACTATACATGGGTTTGCAGTATAATATACAGGAATATTCATGGGGTGCAGTGTAATATGCAGGACTATACATGGGGCTGCAGTATAATACAAACCGGATTCCAAAAAAGTTGGGACACTATACAAATCGTGAATGAAAACTGAATGCAATGATGTGGAGGTGCCAACTTCTAATATTTTATTCAGAATAGAACATAAATCACGGAACAAAAGTTTAAACTGAGAAAATGTACCATTTTAAGGGAAAAATATGTTGAATCAGAATTTCATGGTGTTAACAAATCCCCAAAAAGTTGGGACAAGGCCATTTTCTCCACTGTGTGGCATCTCCCCTTCTTCTTACAACACTCAACAGACGTCTGGGGACCGAGGAGACCAGTTTCTCAAGTTTAGAAATAGGAATGCTCTCCCATTCTTGTCTAATACAGGCCTCTAACTGTTCAATCGTCTTGGGCCTTCTTTGTTGCACCTTCCTCTTTATGATGCGCCAAATGTTCTCTATAGGTGAAAGATCTGGACTGCAGACTGGCCATTTCAGGACCCGGATCCTTCTCCTACGCAGCCATGATGTTGTGATTGATGCAGAATGTGGTCTGGCATTATCTTGTTGAAAAATGCAGGGTCTTCCCTGAAAGAGATGACGTCTGGATGGGAGCATATGTTGTTCTAGAACCTGAATATATTTTTCTGCATTGATGGTGCCTTTCCAGACATGCAAGCTGCCCATGCCACACGCACTCATGCAACCCCATACCATCAGAGATGCAGGCTTCTGAACTGAGCGTTGATAACAACTTGGGTTGTCCTTGTCCTCTTTGGTCCGGATGACATGGCGTCCCAGATTTCCAAAAAGAACTTCGAATCGTGACTCGTCTGACCACAGAACAGTCTTCCATTTTGCCACACTCCATTTTAAATGATCCCTGGCCCAGTGAAAACGCCTGAGCTTGTGGATCTTGCTTAGAAATGGCTTCTTCTTTGCACTGTAGAGTTTCAGCTGGCAACGGCCTATGGCACGGTGGATTGTGTTCACTGTCAATGGTTTCTGGAAGTATTCCTGACCCCATTCTGTGATTTCCTTTACAGTAGCATTCCTGTTTGTGGTGCAGTGTCGTTTAAGGGCCCGGAGATCACGGGCATCCAGTATGGTTTTACGGCCTTGACCCTTACGCACAGAGATTGTTCCAGATTCTCTGAATCTTCGGATGATGTTATGCACAGTTGATGATAATAGATGCAAAGTCTTTGCAATTTTTCGCTGGGTAACACCTTTCTGATATTGCTCCACTATCTTTCTGCGCAACATTGTGGGAATTGGTGATCCTCTACCCATCTTGGCTTCTGAGAGACACTGCCACTCTGAGAAGCTCTTTTTATACCCAATCATGTTGCCAATTGACCAAATTAGTGTTAATTGGTCTTCCAGCTCTTCGTTATGCTCAAATTTACTTTTTCCAGCCTCTTATTGCAACTTGTCCCAACTTTTTGGGGATTTGTTGTCACCGTGAAAATTTGAATCAACGTATTTTTCCTTTAAAATTATACATTTACTCGGATTAAACGTTTGATCTGTCATCTACGTTCTATTACAAATAAAATATTGACATTTGCCATCTCCACATCATTGCATTCAGTTTTTATTCACAATTTGTTTGGTGTCCCAACTTTTTTGGAATCCGGTTTGTATACAGGACTGTACATTGTGCAGTGTAATATACAGAACTATACATGGGGTTTCAGTATAATATACAGGACTATACATGGGGTTGCAGTATAATATACAGGACTTTACATGGGGTGCAGTATAATATACAGGAGTATACATGGAGATGCAGTATGATACACAGAACTATACATGGGGTGCAGTGTAATATAGGATTGTACATGGTGCAGTGTAATATACAGAACTATACATGGGGTGCAGTATCATATACAGGACTATACATGGGGTGCAGATGACACTTATGGGGGATCTGTGGATGACACTTATGGGGATCTGTGGATGACACTTATGTGGGATCTGTGGATGACACTTATGGGGATCTGTGGATGACACTTATGGGGGATCTGTGGATGACATTTATGCAGGATCTGTGGATGACACTTATGGGGGATCTTTGGATGACACTGATGGGGATCTGTGGATGACATGGTATGTAGCTGGAGGGAGATAACGTGGCCTTACCACAATAAAGGGTACAGTCTGTATAAATAGGTGGCTGATAAAAAAAGGGGCGGGTCAAAGGGAGTGGTCAATAGGCGGAGTCAAAGGGGGCGGCAAAATTAGCTTTTGCCTAGGGTGCCAAAAATCCTTGCACCAGTCTTGGTAATCTGCTGGCGGTGTCAGGAACCTGTCCATATAAGGGCTGAGTGTCCCCATCGGGTTGAGCCCAGGAACACTAATTGTGGTTACCGTCAGTCACTGTATGCTATCAAACTGTGTGCCACAGTTACCCCGAGAGGCTCTAGACCACTTGTGCCAGGTGGAAGTGGGAGACAGTCAAGCTGAGGCGCTGCTGGACTCAGGGAGCTTGGTGACCCTAGTAAGGGCTACCCTAGTGCGGTTCGCTGAGGATACTGGCCAGAAAGTTGGGGTGATGTGCATTCACGGAGACTTAAAAGACTACCCCACAGCGCTGGTGACTCTAACCACGGTAGCCGACAGGTGAACCCACAAAGTGGCAGTCTCCGCAAACTTGCACTATAAACTCATAATAGGGAGAGACTTTCTGGGTTTCCCTGCCCTATGGCCGGTTGTGAGAGTGACTGGTACCCCTGAGTCAGGGGTGAGCCCAGGAGATTGGCCTTGTTCAGGATGACGGCCAGAACCCTGGGAACCTGAGGCTGAAGGGCCAGCAGTAGGGGTGGCCACTACCTCGGTGGAAGAGGGGGAGACAACCCTGCGTAGGGTAATGGTGGGAGGCATGGGGGAATTACCACCGGGACCTGAGTTGGCAGACCTCAACGTCTCCGTGGAGAATTTCAGTACAGCCCAAAGCTGAGACCCAACCCTATCCCGGGCTTGGGAGAATGTGGTAATAGTTGATGGGGTACCCCGACAACCTGGGGCCTAGTCGATGTTTCCCGGTTTGTGGTCAACCAGAATATGCGAGTGAACCCATTGAACAGTTGGTGGTGCCCTGGGCTTATTGAAAACTCATGTTAGAGTTAGCCCACCAACATGTTCTCGGGGTCATCTGGGACTACAGATGACACAGGATCGGATACTACAACTGTTTTACTGGCCCAGTGTGTTTAGAGAGGTGGATGACCTTTGTAAGTCTTGACCGACCTGCCAAACAACTAGCCCCCAGCACCTGTTCCGCAGTCCCTTAGTGCCTCTCCCGATTATCGAGACTCCATTTGAAAGAATCGCTATGGAGGGCACCAAAATATCTTGGTAGTCCTAGACTACGCCACTCGGTACCTGAAGGCGGTGCCACTGAGACATACATCGGACAAACTCATAGCAAAGGAGTTAATGGAGATGTTCTCCAGAGTGGGGCTACCTAAAGAGGTTCTGACTGACCAGGGGATCTCTTTTATGTCCAAGGGCATGTGGGAACTCTGTAAGTTGCTGAACATCAAGCAGATACGGACGTTCGTCTATCACCCGCAAACTTACGGCCTAGTAGAAAGGTTTAATAAAACATTAAAAACTATGTTAAAACGAGTAGTGTCTAAGGATGGGAAGGACTGGGACCTCCTTCTGCCCTATCTTATGTTTGCAGTTTGAGAAGTGCCCCAGGCCTCTACTGGGTTCTCGCCCTTCGAACCTCTATATGGCAGACATCCACGTGGTCTGTTGGATATAGCCAAAGAGGCATGGGAGCAACAGCGCACACCATATAAAAGCATTATTGAATATGTTACCTAGATGCAGGAACGTATGGAAACCGTGTTGCCACTGGTAAAGGAACATATGGAGGCAGCTCAGCAAGCTCAAAGTCGGGTGTATAATCGGCAGGCTCGGGTCCGGATCTTTAACCCGGGAGATCGGGTTTTGGTTCTGGTACCGACAGTGGACAGTAAGTTACTAGCTAGGTGGCAGGGACCCTACGAGGTACTCGAAAAGGTTGGAGAAGTAAACTACAAGGTACACCAGCCAGGGCGGTGGAAGCCAGAGCAGGTGTACCATGTGAATTTTCTCAAACCTTGGAAAGATAGGGAAACCTGTACTGAAGACAGCCCGAGGCCGAGTTTTCTAGGAGGAGAGGTTCCGGCCCCTCAGTCTAATGTAAGGGAAGCGGTTGCCACAGTGAAGATTGCTGACAGCCTCCCCTCTAAACAGACTCAGGAGGCCAGGGAGTTCGTCAGCAGGAACATGGACGTGTTCTCAGACCTCCCTGGACGCACTTCCATAATCCAGCATGACATTGTCACTGAGCCTCAGGCTAAAATCCGGCTGAAACCATACTGGGTACCTGAGGCTTGGCGACAAGCCATATCGGAGGAAGTGCAGCTAATGCTGCAACTAGAAGTCATTGAGGAATCCAAAAGTGAGTGGGCCAGTCGGATAGTCTTAATACCAAAGCCGGATGGTTATTACGATTCTGTAACAATTTCCGGAAACTAAACGAAATATCCAAGTTTGTTGTGTATTCCATGCCCCGGGTAGACAAGCTGATTGAGAGGTTAGGACAAGCCTGGTATTTTTCTGTTTTGGACCCACCAAAGGGTACTGGCAGGTACCCTTAACGGAGGCTGCCAAAAAGAAAACGTCCTTCATCACACTGGAGGGGCTATACCAGTATAAGGTGTTACCCTTTGGTCTACATGGCGCCCCCGCCACTTTCCAAAGGCTAATGGACATTGTTTTTGGTGACGCCTGACTTCAAGCTAGAATTTATAGTACAGACGGACGCTTTCGAAGTAGGCCTCGGTGCTAAGCTGTCTCAGGAAGTCAACAGGGAGGAGCATCCCGTTGTCTTCCTAAGCCGCAAGCTCACCCCAGCCAAGACCAGGTACAGTATAGTAGAGAGAGAGTGCCCAGCTATCAAGTGGACACTCGAGTCTCTCCGCTATTATTTGTTGGGAAAAACATTCCGCCTGGTGACTGACCACTCCCCTCTCAAGTGGATGAGCCAGGCCAAAGAGAGAAATGCCCAAGTCACCAGGTGGTTCCTGTCCTTACAAAACTTTAAGTTCTCCGTAGAACACAGAGCAGGCCAGTTGCAGGGAGACGTGGATCCCCTGTCCCGGGTATACTGTATGGCATGTGTTCACCCCCTCAGGGTTGAACAAAGGGGAAAGGTATGTAAGAAGGTACAAGGAATCATCGGGGATGATAGATACGTGTCACCGAGGTTCCTGGCCTCATTGGAGTAAGAGCCGGTTTTTATGTGTCAGCAGCAGTTGCTGTTTGACACCTTGATACTTAGTATGGCTGTAATAGCTGATCCGGGATGGCTCTTACTGGGAGTAGTTAAAGTGCTGGGTGGGTGACTACTCCCCATGTTCCAGGCCGGGTTTTGCCAGGCATAAAAACCAGCCAGCACTGCCAGGTGGAGAGGATTACTTCCGTCTGACAGTGGAGCTCAGGAGGTCTGTATGCTGGGATCTGAGGGTTGTATTGGGATCCGCGGCTTGAGCCGGGCTGGAGGACTCAGACCCCTGTGAGGGTGAACAGGCCGCATAATGCCTGCCTGTGGACTTGACAAGGCAGAACTTCCAACAGGGTGTGAAGTAACACCCAGGAAAAAAGGTGACTGTTTTATATATGAACTTTTCATGTGTGTGAACGATCACCAAGCACTGATGTTTTGAACCAAGAATTTGTACTTTGCCTCTGTGCTGCACCCGCTAATCCTAACTACCAGAGCGAATCCCCACAATAGATTACAGTGTAATAAACAGGACTGTACATGGTGCAGTATAATATAAAGGACTATACATAGGGTACAGTGGCATATACAGGACTATACATAGGGTACAGTGTAATATACAGGACTGTACATGGTTCAGTATAATATAAAGGACTATACATAGGGTACAGTGGCATACACAGGACTGTACATGGTGCAGTAAAATATACAGGACTATACATGGGGTGCAGTATAATTTATAGGACTATACATCATGGGGATGCAGTATAATATACAGGACTATACATGGGGTGCAGTAAAATATACAGGACTATACATAGGGTACAGTAGAATATATAGGACTATACATGGGATGCAGTAAAATATACAGTACTATGCATGGGTTGCAGTATAAGATACATGACTATACATGGGATGCAGTGTATTATATAGGACTATACATGGGGATGCAGTATAATACACAGGACTATACATGGGGTGCAGTAAAATATACAGGACTTTACATTGGGAGCAGTGTAATATACAGGACTATACATGGGGTGCAGTATAATATTCATGACTATACATGGGATGCAGTGCAATATACAGGACTCTTCATGGGGATGCAGTATAATACGCAGGACTATGCATGGGGTGCAGTAAAATATACAGGACTATACATGGGGTGCAGTGTAGTATACAGGACTATACATGGGGATGCAGTATAATATACAGGACTATACACGGGGATGCAGTATAATACACAGGACTATACATGGGGTGCAGTAAAATATGCAGGATTATACATAGGGTACAGTAAAATATACAGGACTTTACATGGGGAGCAGTGTAATATACAGGAGTATACATGGGGAGCAGTGTAATATACAGGACTGTACATGGTGCAGTGTAATACACTGGACTATACGTGGGGTGTATTGTAATATAAAGGACTATACATGGGGTTGCAGTATAATATACATGACTATAAATGGGATGCAGTGTAATATACAGGACTATACATGGGGATGCAGTATAATACACATGACTATGCATGGAGTGCAATACAATATACAAGACTATTCATAGAGTACAGTAAAATATACAGGAGTATACATTGGGAGCAGTGTAATATACAGGACTATACATGAGGTGCAGTATAATATTCATGACTATACATGGGATGCAGTGTAATATACAGGACTTTACATGGGGTGCAGTATAATACACATGACTATAAATGGGATGCAGTGTAATATACAGGACTATACATGGGGATGCAGTATAATACACATGACTATGCATAGGGTGCAATACAATATACAAGACTATTCATAGAGTACAGTAAAATATATAGGAGTTTACATGGGGAGCAGTGCAATATACAGGACTATACATGGGGATGCAGTATAATACATAGCACTATACATGGGGATGCAGTATAATACACAGGACTATACATGGGGTGCTGTAAAATATACAGGACTATACATGGGGTGCAGTGTAATATACAGGACTATGCATGGGGTGCAGTGTAATATACAGAACTATACTTGGGTTCTCAATTCAGATTCTTGATATGGGGCTTAATAATTTCTATGGGTAACACCCCAGAGTTGTGTTACTACACACCTCTATCCCCTAAGAGCCTTTATACTGTCATCAGATATAATATACATTATATCTTCCACAAATGTGCATATCAATCTATGTTAAATGCAATTGTTCATGTAATTTGCCTGGTTACCTGTAGGTGGCAGCAACAAATTGGCAGGTACAAGTCAGTTTAGTGTTTAGTATATCTGAGCTGGAATAGATTATTCCAGCTCAGCTCCCCTTCTGTGGAGAAGTGGGCTGGTCCCACATCCTGCAGCATGGGTGGAGAAGGAAGTTAGAGAGCAGTGTAGCCTCCCCCTAGGGAAAGGCTGTGTGATAGCGTCCAGGAGAACCCCTTCATAGGGAAGACAGCAAGGACCTAGTCTCGGCTGAGACTTGGCCATATACCCAGCTTGAGCACCTTCAGCTCTGCTGGATGAGGAAAACAGAAACTACAGACCAACTCCAGAGTTCCAGGAAGAAAGCATCCCCTGAGAATTCATCTGGGAGATAAGTCCAGTGCCTAGGAGAAGCCAATTCCTCCTCAGCTAGTCTGTCCCCACAAAGCAGAAGGTACTAGATAAGTGCAGAAGCTAATCCTGCCATAGTTACAGAGCTACCAAGCAGACGTTTTAACCTGCAAGCTCCACATTTAAAGCAGAAGTATTCATTCATGCCAATGATTGCCAAAACCTGCTGGGACCAAGAGACCAAAGCTCTATACCGCTTGGATGCAAGTTATTTTGAAGTAAAGAAACGTTTGAACTTCATCTAAAGGTCTGGACATCATTTATTCTGCCAAGTTCCTCTATTATTCCTACTATCACTACACTCAAATTTATTGCAAGTGAGCCAGGATCCAGGAGTCCGGCCGTACCCAGGTAGGAGACACCGTGATACAACTAACATCAAGCTATAGAGACATTATAGACCATTACACCACTCTGGTATTCCTAATCTGGGACGTGCTTTATAACACCATGGAAGGGCCCTGGGATAGTACCCTGCGCATGCTGCAATTGGTGTCACAAACAAATTCAGGATATATTATCCACCGTACCAACCACTGCATTAAAGTGGCGTCAGCGTACACATTCCTGGTTACTGCATAAAGTGGCCTCACGAACAGGATTGAATTGTGTGTCGAACAGGATCGGATTGTGTGTTTAACACTACTACAAGGCCTAAGAACTGTGTCACGACCCTGAAAATTGACTTTATTGTTTTCATTGTGGTGCCCGAAAGCGCTAAACAGTGCGCGCCAGCACTCCAAGGGTTAATTCACCATATTTATGCAATGGCACAGCTTCTCCATGACCCCCAGAAGCGGGAAAACACAGGAACGCCTTCTCAGGAGCGCGAAAATGCCGACTACGCCCCCTAGAAGCGGGAAACCTAAATCCATTCCATTCAGTATGCATCAGGATGCATGAGTTCAGTCCCTCTTACGTTTTTTGGCCAGAGAAAATACCTCAGCATGCTACAGTTTTCTCTCCGGTCAAAAATCCTGAACACTTGCCGGAATGCCGGATCTGGCATTACTTTCCATTGAAATGCATTAATGCCGGATCTGGCACCAAGTGTTCCGGCAAAACTGATCCGGTTTTGCGGTCTGTGCATGCGCAGACCTTTAAAAATGAGAAAAAAATAAATACCGGAATCGTTTTTCCAGATGACGACCTGAAAGACGGATCCGGTAATGCAATGCATTTGTGAGACTGATCCACATCCGTCTCACAGATGTATCCGTTTGTGTCCTGATTGCCAGATACAGCAGGCAGTTCAGGCAACGGAACTACATGCCGGAACCTCAGCCGCAAGTGTGAAAATACCCTTAGAAGGTCATTGGATATCAATTTTATTGCAGACCAGTGGACTACAGGCCCCAAACATTATTCATTCACCGTACAGAAAAGAACAAGTGATTATGTGGCTGGAAGTATATTAGACGGTCAATGGATATCAATTTTACTGCAGTCCAGTGGAGTATAGGCCCCAAAAATTATTAATTTACCGTTCAGAAAAGAACAAGTGATTATGTGGCTGGAGGTACATTAGGCGGTCACCGTATAACAATTTTACTATTCGCCAGTTACATTACAGGCCCCCAAAAATATGCATTCAATGTACAGAAAAGATCAAGTCATTATGTGGCTGGAGGTATATTACATGGTCATTGGATATCAATTTTACTGCAGGCCAATGGAGTACAGGCCCCAAACATTAGGCATTCAACGTACAGAAAAGATCAAGTGATTATGGGGCTGGAGGTATATTAGGCGGTCACGGTATAACAATTATACTGCAGGCCAGTTACATTAAAGGCCCCAAAAATTATGCATTCAACATACAGAAAAGATCAAGTCATTATGTTGCTGGAGGTATATTACATGGTCATTGGATATCAATTTTACTGCAGGCCAATGGAGTACAGGCCCCAAACATTAGGCATTCACCGGACAGAAAACATCAAGTGATTATGTGGCTGGAGGTACATTAGGCGGTTGCCGTATAACAATTTTACTGTTGGCCAGTTGGATTACAGGCCCCAAAAATTATGCATTCACCGTACAGAAAAGATCAAGTGATTATGTGGCTGGAGGTACATTAGGCGGTCGCCGTATAACAATTTTACTGTTGGCCAGTTAGATTACAGGCCCCAAAAATTATTCATTCACCGTACAGAAAAGAACAATTGATAATGTGGCTGAAGGTACATTAGGTGGTCACCGTATAACAATTTTACTGTTGGCTAGTTAGATTACAGGCCCCAAAAATTATGCATTCACCGTCCTTTGACGTAATCGCACACATCTTCTCCAACTTCCCACTTAGGCTCCGGCCTGGTGCACCTGCCCGACCCATACCACCCCTGCGGAACGGCCAGCCTCTTAAGACCTTACCGATGCGCAGCCATTCTTAGCATCGGATGAGGAAGAGGAGGTATCAACGGTCGACACCCTTCAGTCAGACGATAGTACCCAGATCATCCCAAGGAGAGTGGTCCCCGCTGTTGCTGCCTACTCAGAGATCTCTAATGTCAGTGGTGGTGAAGGATACGATGATGACATGTCTATGGACGTCACGTGGGTGCCCACAAGAGAGGAAGAGTAGGTGAGTTCAGAGGGAGAGAAGGAGCAGCAGATAGGGAGGAGAAGGAGGAGAAGCAGGCAGAACTTACAATGCACAGGAGGCAAAAAGCAAATGTATCTGGAGTGAGCCATCCACCATGCACGGTCAAATCTGGCGCTCACAGGACGCCGGCACATGGCCCCGCAGTGTGGGCTTTTTTTAAAGTGTCCGCTGCTGACAATAGTGTTGCTATCTGCAGCCTGTGCTGTCAATGCATAAGTCGCGGTAAGCCCAACACTCACCTAGGGACGACAGTCTTAAGTAGGCACCTGACCTCACCGAGCCCAGTGGGGGCAACACCGTCAGAACCCACGAAACCACACTTCCGGCGCTCCACGTCCTGCCTCTTCTCCTTCTCCTCTCACCTCCAATTTTGTCCTCCACTCCACCTTCCACCATGCTGTTGTCGCGTTCATCTGAAAAAAAGGCAGGCTTCCGTGGCCCAAATGTTCGAGTGTAAAAAGATTATGACGCCTGATAACCCTCTTGCCCAACGGCTGACCTCTGGCTTGTCGGAACTGCTAGCCCGCCAACTACTGCCATATAAACTGGTGGACTCTAAGGCCTTTCAAAAATTTGTGGCCATTTGCACACCGCAATGGAAGGTCCCCGGAAGGAAATATTTCTCCAAGAAGGGCATCCCGGAGCTATATGGTCACGTTCAGCGGCAAGTGAATGTATCTCTGGCACACAGTGTAGGTGCCAAGATACATCTGACCACGTGGTCTAGCAAACACTGGCAGGGAAGGTACATAACTTTTACTGCCCACTGGGTGAACCTGACAGCTGTCAAGCATGCAACCCGTGGCACCCGTGTGGATTTGGTGTTACCGCCACGGATTTCATGCAGGCCTGCCTTTTCTTCTCCTCTTCCTACTCCATCATCCATCTCCTCTTCGGCTGAATCCTCCTTTTCCACTGCTACCGCCTCTTCCGCTGCGCCCCCTAAGCTCCCCAAAACCTATTCGACGTGCCAGGTGAGACGTTGCCATGCTGTGCTGCGGCTGTTGTGCCTGGAAGCTAAGAGCCACACCGTTCCTGCACTGCTTTGAGCTCTGCGGTCACAGGCCGATCAGTGGCTAACCCCGCTCAATTTGACAGTTGGTAAAGTGGTGTGCGACAACGGTGCCAATCTGCTGAGCGTGCTGAAACAGGGCAAAATGACACACGTGCCGTGCATGGCACACGTCCTAAACTTAGTTGTGCAGCGATTTGTTGCCAAATACCCCGCGGTCCAGGACATATTGTGGCAGGCCAGAAAAATCTCTAGCCATTTTAAAATATCTTACACGGCCATGGCTCGCCTTGCTGACGTTCAGCGGCAACACCACCTGCCCGTCAGACGTCTGATTTGTGACTGCCCGACGCGATGGAACTCAACCTTGTATATGCTTGATAGGCTGTTCCAGCAGAAACGTGCAGTAAATGACTACCTGTACGAACTCTGCAGCAGGACAGGTTCTGGGAGCTTGTTTTTTTCACCGTGCGAGTGGCTGCTCATGGGCGATGCATGCAGACTTTTGCGGCCATTTGATGAGATCACCAAACTGGTCAGTCGCAGCCAGGGTGCCATCAGTGACATTGTACCTTATGCCTTCCTTCTGGAGCATGCATTGCGTCGTGTCATTGATCAAGCCATCGAGGAGCAGGAGCAGGAAGATGAGGAAGTCGCAATGCTGGATGAATTCCTAGGGGGGGGCTACTCCATCTGAGACAAGTCAACAGGAGTCTGAAGAGGAGTCAGAGGAGGATGGTGCTGGGACGGAGGAGGAGCAAGAAGAGCATGCTTTAAACTTTTCTGGGATCCCTGGTGTTGTCTGTGGCTGGGGGGAGGAGACCGAGGAAGACATACTCCTGGACGATAAGCAGGAGCCAGGTCACTCCACCACTTCCAATTTAGTGCAAATGGGGGCCTTTATGCTCCAGTGTTTGAAGAGGGACCCCTGTATAAAAAGCATAAAGGGCAAAGACCTGTACTGGGTGGCAATGTACTTTGACCCCCGATACAAAAACACTTCAAGTCCTTGCTTCGTTAAATGCTGCATTCTGCTTTTGCGGGAGCTGGCAGAGGAATTTCCACTCACAGAGAAACAGTTGCGGGTACCAATCAAACAGCACATGCAAGAAGAGGGAGGTTTGAAGATGTGTTGGTCACTTCAGATATGAGATTATTCTTGCATCCAACCCATCGACAGCCGCCCTCCAGATCCAGCCTCAGGGAACGCCTAGACCGACAGGTGTCCGACTACATCGTGTAAACAGCCGATATGGACGCTCTGAGAAGCGAGGAACCCCTGGACTAATGGGTGTGCAGGCTTGACCTGTGGCCAGAGCTGGCACAAATTGCCATGGAACTCTTTGCTTGCCCTTATCCATTGTCCTGTCCGAAAGGACGTTCAGTGCAGCAGGGGTAATAGTGACCGATAAGCGCACTCGCCTATCTCATGACAGTGTGGACTAGCTCACATTTCTAAAAATGAATGAGGCATTGATCTAGGTGGAATTCAACACCTGTGACGAGTCGACCACGTTTAATTGAATTTCCTCATGACAACCCACAAATATCCGACACCACCCAGAACAAATAATGGTCCCTGTCTTAGATAAATACAGCAGCATAAAAGGCCTTTTCTATCCGGTGAATGCCTGATGTTTTGGGCCTCGGAGGAAATCAACACCTGTGACGACCACGTATTTCAACTATTATCATTAGGGTTTTTTTTCAAGAGGGGGGATTTCGTTAGCCATGTTTTTAATCCAATTTTATATTTTCAGTTCTTTTAAACATATGTATTTCACCTGTATTTGTACTAGCCTTCAGTAAAATTGATATCCATTGACTGTCTAATAGACCTCCAGCCACATAATCACTTGATCTTTTCTGTACGGTGAATGCATCATTTTTGGGGCCTGTAATACACTGGCCTGCAGTAAAATTGATATCCAATGACCGTGTAATCTACCTCCAGCCACTTACTTACTTGTTCTTTTATGTACGCTGAATGCATAATTTTTGTGGCCTGTTGCCCACTGGCCTTCTGTAAAATATATATTCAATGACCGTGTAATCTACCTCCAGCCACATACTTACTTGTTCTTTTATGTACGCTGAATGCATAATTTTTGGGGCCTGTAGTCCACTGGCCTGCTGTAAAATTGATATCCAATGACTGTGTAATCTACCTCCAGCCACATACTTACTTGTTCTTTTCTGTACCTTGAAAGGCATCATTTTTGGGGCCTGTAGTCTACTGGCCGGCTGTAAAATTGATATCCAATGACTGTGTAATCTACCTCCAGCCACATGCTTACTTGTTCTTTTCTGTACCCTGAAAGGCATCATTTTTGGGGCCTGTAGTCTACTGGCCGGCTGTAAAATTGATATCCAATGACTGTGTAATATACCTCCAGCCACATACTTACTTGTTCTTTTATGTACGCTGAATGCATAATTTTTGGGGCCTGTAGTCCACTGGCCTGCTGTAAAATTGATATCCAATGACCTTGTAATCTACCTCCAGCCACATACTAACATGTTCTTTTATGTACTCTGAATGCATAATTTTTGGGGCCTGTAATCCACTGGCCTGCTGTAAAATTGATATCCAATGACTGTGTAATCTACCTCCAGCCACATACTTACTTGTTCTTTTATGTACGCTGAATGCATAATTTTTGGGGCCTGTAGCCCACTGGCCTGCTGTGAAATTGATATCCAATGACCGTGTAATCTACCTCCAGCCACATACTTACATATTCTTTTATGTACGCTGAATGCATAATTTTTAGGGCCTGTAATCCACTGGCCTGCTGTAAAATTGATATCCAATGACTGTGTAATCTACCTTCAGCCACATACTTAATTGTTCTTTTCTGTACGCTGAATGCATAATTTTTGGGGCCTGTAGTCCACTGGCCTGCTGTAAAATTGATATCCAATGACTGTGTAATCTACCTCCAGCCACATACTTACTTGTTCTTTTCTGTACGCTGAATGCATAATTTTTGGGCCCTGTAGTCTACTGGCCGGCTGTAAAATTGATATCCAATGACTGTGTAATTTACCTCCAGCCACATGCTTACTTGTTCTTTTCTGTACCTTGAAAGGCATCATTTTTGGGGCCTGTAGTCTACTGGCCGGCTGTAAAATTGATATCCAATGACTGTGTAATATACCTCCAGCCACATACTTACTTGTTCTTTTATGTACGCTGAATGCATAATTTTTGGGGCCTGTAGTCCACTGGCCTGCTATAAAATTGATATCCAATGACCTTGTAATCTACCTCCAGCCACATACTAACATGTTCTTTTATGTACGCTGAATGCATAATTTTTGGGGCCTGTAATCCACTGGCCTGCTGTAAAATTGATATCCAATGACTGTGTAATCTACCTCCAGCCACATACTTACTTGTTCTTTTATGTACGCTGAATGCATAATTTTTGGGGCCTGTAGCCCACTGGCCTGCTGTGAAATTGATATCCAATGACTGTGTAATCTACCTCCAGCCACATACTTACATATTCTTTTATGTACGCTGAATGCATAATTTTTAGGGCCTGTAATCCACTGGCCTGCTGTAAAATTGATATCCAATGACTGTGTAATCTACCTTCAGCCACATACTTAATTGTTCTTTTCTGTACGCTGAATGCATAATTTTTGGGGCCTGTAGTCCACTGGCCTGCTGTAAAATTGATATCCAATGACCGTGTAATTTACCTCCAGCCACATACTTACTTGTTCTTTTCTGTCCGCTGAATGCATTATTTTTGGGGCCTGTAGTCCCCTGGCCTGCTGTAAAATTGATATCCAATGACCGTGTAATCTACCTCCAGCCACATACTTACTTGTTCTTTTTTGTACGGTGAATGAATAATTGTTGGGGCCTCGGAGGAATTCAACACCAGTGACGACCACGTGTTATCGAATTTCAACTATTATCATTAGGGATTTTTTTTAAAGAGGGGGGATTTCGTTAGCCATGTTTTTAATCCAATTTTATATTTTTAGTTCTTTTAAACATATGTATTTGACCTGTATTTGTACTGGCCTGCAGTAAAATTGATATCCATTGATCGTGTAGTATACCTCTGGCCGCATAATCACTTGATCTTTTCTGTCCGGTAAATGCCTAATGTTTGGGGCCTGTAGTCCAATGACCTACAGTAAAAATTTTATCCATTGACCGCATAATGTACCTCGAGCCACATAATCAGAATGGCCTGAAATAAAAAAATTCTAGGCTCCAACAGGGCACATTTCAGAGAATTTCGCTTTAAGACGCAAAAAATGTCCCCTGATTAAGACACATTTTTTGTTGGAATTTTTGTCATTGATCCCCCTCTAGTAGGTCACTGTCCATGTTGCAGTACTATTTGTGCACTTCTACTAAGTATTTGGTGGCTGCAAATATGAGCTGAAGGTTTTTCAGGTTTGCCTGCCATTAAAATAAATGGGGCCTGCCGCAAACTTGCGGTTCGCGAACACTTGATCGCGTTCTCATTGCAATTAGTTTCAATAGCGTTTGTCCTTCTGTAAAGCTGCGCTATCTCAGCAGAACCGCACACAATTGCTGCAAATATAAATGCACTATGTAGAAATTATATTATAGGTATATCACACCCCTGCCTCAATCAGTTTTTTTGGGGGCAAAAGGTATATCACACCAGTTGCAATTAGTTGTTCCAATAGCATTTGTCCCTCTGTATAGCTGGGTTATCTCAGCAGAACGCACACAACTCCTGCACAATACAAATGCACTGTAATATACTTTCTATGTTAGAAAGTATATTATAAGTATATAACAGCCATCAGTATGTCACACCTATCGATAGCACACCTATACCAGTCCTTAAAAATGCTTTTGTGGCCCTACTAGCTAGCGTTTGGTGTCCCTAACAGTCTGTCCCTGCTCCACACAGCAACCTCTCCCTACACTGGCAAAAGACTGAATGTAAAATGGCGGCCAGATCAGGTTTATTTATAGGGTAGGGGATGTGTCAATCTGCTGAAACGTCTCAATTAGCTGTCCTGTCCCACCTGATGTATGTGTCATGAGTCAAAGTTCGGCACAATGAAAAAAAAAATGCGCCGGCGGACAGCGCCATATGTTCGCATGTTCGGCGAATCGCGAACGAGCAAAGTTTGCCGCAAAACGACCGCCGGGCGAACCGCAAGGCCATCTCTACGTGTGACAACTGCTCTGTTCATTGAGCAAAGACAGGCCCTCGTGGTCTGCAGTGACCCCAGTGGTTGAACCCCAACCAATTAGACACATCTCCTATCCTGTGGATAGGGATCAGAGCTTGCAATAGGATATCCCCTTTAACTATGAGTAGCAGAGTGATATGTAAGTATGCAAGTCGGGAAATTATCTGATCCAAAGTGTTTTACGTAAAGAAGACCTTGGGTGCATTTCTGCCAGATTTGCATTGGTCATAACGTCTTCTAGGGTGCGTGATTGATAATACTTCCTATAGCTGGGGACTTCACGTCTGAGGGTCATTTTGGATTTAAAGCGCATGCAAAAAGTTCCATTTCTAATGCAGATTTGAGAATAATAAATTCATAAAGAGGAAACAATAACTAAGAGAAGCCACCCACAAGGATACAACGAGGGGAGACAGCAGCACGGCCACGCACACAGCCCCACCACTCTCTCATTCCAAGGCAGGGAAGGGTTTAGCTTGAACAAACATATTAATCCCCTGGAATAAAAAAATGTGTTGACTTTAGTGAAGTTTTATCATGTCTGTCAACGTAACCCACAGTCATAGATTTCGTATTACATTACTGGCCTTCATCCAGACCACCTTGAAATTTGAAGATTTGGTCTAGTAAAGTGTGTTTCCAAGCTTTAGGCAGAACCATGTGCATGGAGTGGAGCCCATACAGAGGGACATGCAGCTCTATAGTATGGAGCCATAGGCATGCCATGTGCCACCACACAGTACCTTGACACAACGTGATATTCAATGGGTATTCCGGTTGTTATAAGGTATCCCCTTTCCACAGGTGTGGGTCCTACCGAGAACAAGAACAGGTACCTCATAACCATCAGAGCCCCCACTCTCACCCTGAAATTAATGGAGCGGCCGGTCAGGCATGTGAATTGCCACTCCATTAATCTCTATGGGACTTCTGGAAATAGCAGAGCGCTCTGCTCGGCTGTCTCTGGAACTCCTGTAGAGATGCAGGCTAAAAAGAATGCAAAGCAGGGGCGTTGCTAGGGTCTCATAAGATCCGGGGCCCAAGCCCCAATAAATATGGCCCAGTTCTCTAAGTTGCCCCCCCCCCACACACACACACACCGCATTTTGCTGTACTTGCTATACAGCGGCACATACCTGTCACATCCAGTGCCTCCAGGTGACGTCTCCTCTGATGTAGATCTTCTCTGTCATCATCTTCTCCATTTGGTCCATATAACTTCTCTCAGCCGCCTCGTCTCTGCAGAGTGTGACACAGACTTCTTAGCTTCCTCACACTTCTATCATCATCCCCCAACCTGGAGTCCTATCAGTGTTATCCTGCTGCTCGCTGTACCCCCAATACCCCCAAATACTGTCCTGAAGAAAATATAGTGCCGTCCATAGTAATAGTGCTCCTCATAGTCTCAATAGTAATTCCCTTCTAGAATGCCTTCATTAGTAATAGAGCCTCCTACAGAGCCCCCATCATTGATAATGCTCCCTAAGAATGCCCCTATTATTAATACTGCACCCTACAGTGCCCCTAACCGTGATAATGCTCCCCAAGAGTGCCCCCATTCATAGAAGAGCCCTCCAGTATTAATAATGGCCTCACAGAGGCGTTTTGAATCTTCATAATATAAGTCTATGGGCGGCATATCGGATCCGTCCTGGTTTCCGTTATGCAGGACTGGATGCCTGCATAATAGAAACCAAGACGGATCAGTTATGATTCCCATACACTTGTATTATGAAGGATCAAAGCAGAATGCCTCTTAAAGGCTTCAGCTTTGACTTCCCTCTTATGGATTCCGTTATTTTCCGTTATAACCATGTTATAACGGAAAACAAAAATGGAATCCATAACGGTGATGTGAACCCACCCTAAACAACATAATCCCCTCCTACAGACTTCAACATACAGTCCCATGTAAATAACATCTCCCTGTCCCAGCCCCCTCCAACATTCAGCTCCATGTAAATAACATCACTCCCTCCCCCAGCCCCCTCCAACATACAGTCCCATGTAAATAACATCACTCCCTCCTACAGCCACCATCAACATACAGTCCCATGTAAACAACATGACCCCCTCCCCAGCCACCTCCAACCAATAGTTCCATGTAAATAACATCCCTCCCTTCAGCCCTAACTTACAGTCCCAGTTAAATAACTACAACTCCCAGCATTACTCTGCCTATCCCTTCACTTACCTCTCATCATGTAGCAGACATCACCACAGCTTCTTCCCCCAGGTCGTCTCCTCTTTACTGCCTGCACTGGTCACATGATGGTGACATCATCGCAGGTCCTTCTCAACCACTGCCTGTTTTACTGGTCACATGTAATCACAGGTCCCTCAGCTCTTCCAGTGCATTAGATTCAATTGTATTGCCGTCCTGAGGATAGCAATACAGTTGTATCTAGCTGGCAGGCAGGACATTCGGGACCTGAGGCAAAACATCAGGGGCCCAGGCCCTGAATGTTTTAACCTAGCAACGCCCCTGGTGTAGAGTACCTGTTCTTATAATCGTTGAGGGTCCCAGTAGTAGGACCGCCAACAATCTACCGTAATAGTTATCCCATAACCTGTGGACCCCCAAATGTGATGCTTCTAGGGGAGAACACTGCATATTAAGGATAAGTGATCCAGTTCGGACCAAACTGAGTTCACTCCGAACTGCTATTTTTTAGACAGCAGACAAACCAGAATCTTTCAGACGAATCCACTAAAACGGCACGTAGCGCCATTTTAGTGCATAAGTCGGCAGGGAAAAAGCACTAGGGAGGAAGAAGAAGGGTTCTCATATGACCCTGGGAGAAGGACTTGCTCTGATTGGCTTCCAAGCTGACAGACAGCCTGGAGGAGCCAATCAGTGCTGCAGCAGGTGCCCTAGCAGAACAAGCAGAGCATCATTTTGTGCTGGGCTGTGAATAAGGGTGGTTGGATGTTACAGTGTCTGCCAGGAATCAATTAGGGAGAGTCAGAAATCAATCATCCAAGTGTATTGACAGGGACAGTGAAGGGAAAGCCTAAGATTCCAAAGAAGAATTGTGTATGTGTTGTGTACAATGGAGAGAAGCAGGGCAGCTGGCAGACAGGGAGATTGGAGACAGGACCTGTGGCTGGCTGTGCCTGCTATAAGAGGTGGTCACTTGCAAAAGTAGTTACCTGCAAGCAAATACTTTCATTTTGTTTTCCTATTTTCACAGAAATCCTTTTTTTCTGGGGTTCAAAATAAGCAGTATATACAGTTGTGTTCCAAATAGTAGCAGTGTTTAAAAAAGTGAATAAAGCTCAGAATCCTTCTAATAGCTTTTATTTCCATAAACACAAATGCATTAGGGAACACTACACATTCTATTCCAAATCAAAACATGAAGAAAAATATATCAAATGTGTGTTGTTCCTCAATTTTTTTTTAAGAAAAGTGAATATTAGAAAATAGTTTTAAAAAATAGCAGTGTTTGTATTCTTCTTTACAGGTATTCCAGTCCAGGATGATTGGACTACATTCCACGGTTCTTCTATATTTCTTGGTTTTGCCTCAGAAACTGCATTTTTTTATGTCACCCCACAAGTTTTCTATTGGATTAAGATCCGGGGATTGGGCTGGCCACTCCATAACGTCAATCTTGTTGGTCTGGAACCAAGATGTTGCACGTTTACTGGTGTGCTTGTGGTCGTTGTCTTGTTGGAACACCCTATTCCTATGTATTCAAACTGATCCATGATCCCGGGTATGCGATAAATAGGCCCAACACCGTAGTATGAGAAACATCCCCATATCCTGATGCTTGCGCCACATGCTTCACTGTCTTCACAGTGTACTGTGGCTTGAATTCAGTGTTTGGGGGTCATCTGACAAACTGTCTCCGGCCACTAGACCCAAAAAGAACCATCTTACTTTCATCACAGTCCACAAAATGTTGTGCCATTTCTCTTTAGGCCAGTCAATGTGCTCTTTGTCAAATTGTAACCTCTTCAGCACATGTCTTTTTTTCAACAGTGGGACTTTGTGGGGGCTTCTTGCAGATAGCTTGGCTTCACATAGGTGTCTTCTAATTGTAACAGTACTCACAGGTAATTTTAGACCTTCTTTGATCTTCCTGGAGCTGATTGTGGCTGAGTCCTTGCCATTTTGGCTAATCTTCTATCCATTCAAATTGTAGTTTTTCATATTCTTCCACGTCTTTCAGGTTTTGCAGTTCTTTATATGTTTTCCCCTCTCCAATTAACTTTTTAATCAAGGTACACTGTTCTTCTCAACAATGTCTGGAACGACCCATATTCCTCAGAATTTCAGAGAGAAATGCAATGTAACCAGCATGTACAACATTTGCTGCCTTCCTTTCTTAAATAAGGGCAATAATTGCCACCTGTTTTTCAAAGAATGAATGACCTCACTAATTGAACTCCACACTGCTATTATTTTGAACATGCCCCTTTCAATAAGTGATTGAATTACAGAGAATCAGCAGCATGCATGTCATGACTGTTGGATTTCTATTACTCTACTACACCTGCTAGTAAATTCTTTGCCATGTAGAAATATCATTTCTACTAAAAACAGTGATTGATCAGGTTAGTGATGTCTGACTGCTATTATTTTGAACACAACTGTGTATATATATATATATATATATATATATATATATATACAGTACAGACCAAAAGTTTGGACACACCTTCTCATTCAAAGAGTTTTCTTTATTTTCATGACTATGAAAATTGTAGATTCACAGTGAAGGCATCAAAACTATGAATTAACACATGTGGAATTATATACATAACAAAAACGTGTGAAACAACTGAAAATATGTTATATTCTAAGTTCTTAAAAGTAGCCACCTTTTGCTTTGATTACTGCTTTGCACACTCTTGGCATTCTCTTGATGAGCTTCAAGAGGTAGTCACCTGAAATGGTCTTCCAACAGTCTTGGAAGATGCTTAGCACTTGTTGGCCCTTTTGCCTTCACTCTGCGGTCCAGCTCACCCCAAACCATCTCGATTGGGTTCAGGTCCGGTGACTGTGGAGGCCAGGTCATCTGGCGCAGCACCCCATCACTCTCCTTCATGGTCAAATAGCCCTTACACAGCCTGGAGGTGTGTGTTGGGGTCATTGTCTTGTTGAAAAATAAATGATGGTCCAACTAAACGCAAACCGGATGGAATAGCATGCCGCTGCAAGATGCTGTGGTAGCCATGCTGGTTCAGTATGCCTTCAATTTTGAATAAATCCCCAACAGTGTCACCAGCAAAGCACCCCCACACCATCACACCTCCTCCTCCATGCTTCACGGTGGGAACCAGGCATGTAGAGTCCATCCGTTCACCTTTTCTGCGTCGCACAAAGACACGGTGGTTGGAACCAAAGATCTCAAATTTGGACTCATCAGACCAAAGCACAGATTTCCACTGGTTTAATGTCCATTCCTTGTGTTCTTTAGCCCAAACAAGTCTCTTCTGCTTGCTGCCTGTCCTTAGCAGTGGTTTCCTAGCAGATATTCTACCATGAAGGCCTGATTCACACAGTCTCCTCTTAACAGTTGTTCTAGAGATGTGTCTGCTGCTAGAACTCTGGTCTCTAATCCGAGCTGCTGTTAACCTGCGATTTCTGAGGCTGGTGACTCGGATGAACTTATCCTCCGCAGCAGAGGTGACTTTTTGTCTTCCTTTCCTGGGGCGGTCCGCATGTGAGCCAGTTTCTTTGTAGCGCTTGATGGTTTTTGTGACTGCACTTGGGGACACTTTCAAAGTTTTCCCAATTTTTCGGACTGACTGACCTTTATTTGTTAAAGTAATGATGGCCACTCGTTTTTCTTTACTTAGCTGCTTTTTTCTTGCCATAATACAAATTCTAACAGTCTATTCAGTCAGACTATCAGCTGTGTATCCACCTGACTTCTCCACAAAGCAACTGATGGTCCCAAACCCATTTATAAGGCAAGAAATCCCACTTATTAAACCTGACAGGGCACACCTGTGAAGTGAAAACCATTTCAGGTGACTACCTCTTGAAGCTCATCAAGAGAATGCCAAGAGTGTGCAAAGCAGTATTCAAAGCAAAAGGTGGCTACTTTGAAGAACCTAGAATATGACATATTTTCAGTTGTTTCACACTTTTTTTGTTATGTATATAATTCTGCATGTGTTAATTCATAGTTTTGTCCAAACTTTTGGTCTGTACTATATATATTATACTGTATATATATGTATAGTTGCAAGAAAAAGTATGTGAACCCTTTGGAATGATATGGATTTCTGCACAAATTGGTCATGAAATGTGAACTGATCTTCATCTAAGTCACAACAATAGACAATCACAGTCTGCTTAAACTAATAACACACAAAGAATTAAATGTTACCATGTTTTTATTGAACACACCATGTAAACATTCACAGTGCAGGTGAAAAAAGTATGTCAACCATTGGATTTAATAACTGGTTGAACCTCCTTTGGCAGCAATAACTTCAACCAAACATTTCCTGTAGTTGCAGATCAGACGTGCACAACGGTCAGGAGTAATTCTTGACCATTCCTCTTTACAGAACTGTTTCAGTTCAGCAATATTCTTGGGATGTCTGGTGTGAATCGCTTTCTTGAGGTCATGCCACAGCATCTCAATCGGGTTGAGGTCAGGACTCTGACTGGACCACTCCAGAAGGCGTATTTTCTTCTGTTTAAGTCATTCTGTTGTTGATTTACTTCTATGCTTTGGGTCGTTGTCCTGTTGCAACACCCATCTTCTGTTGAGCTTCAGCTGGTGGACAGATGGCCTTAAGGTCTCCTGCAAAATGTCTTGATAAAGTTGGGAATTCATTTTTCCTTCGATGATAGCAATCCGTCCAGCAGCCCTAAACCATGATGCCCCCACCACTATACTTCACAGTTGGGATGAGGTTTTGATGTTGGTGTGCTGTGCCTCTTTTTCTCCACACATAGTTTTGGTTTTATCTGTCCACAGAATATTTTGCCAGTACTGCTGTGGAACATCCAGGTGCTCTTGTGCAAACTGTCAACGTGCAGCAATGTTTTTTTTTGGTAAGCAGTGGCTTCCTCTGTGGTATCCTCCCATGAAATCCATTCTTGTTTAGTGTTTTACGTATCGTAGATTCGCTAACAGGGATGTTAGCATATACCAGAGACTTTTGTAAGTCTTTATCTGCGCTGTGCTCTTGCAGTCATCTTTACAGGACGACCACTCCTAATGAGAGTAGCAGAAGTGCTGAGCTTTCTCCATTTATAGACAATTTGTCTTACCGTGGACTGATGAACAGCAAGGCCTTTGGAGATACTTTTATAACCCTTTCCGGCTTTATGCAAGTCAACAATTCTTAATCGTAGGTCTTCTGAGAGCTCTTTTGTGCGAGGAATCATTCACATCAGGCAATGCTTCTTGTGAAAAGCAAACCCAGAACTGGTGTGTGTTTTTATAGGGCAGAGCAGCTGTAACCAACACCTTCAATCTCATCTCATTGATTGGACTCCAGTTGGCTGACACCTCACTCCAATTAGCTCTTGGAGATGTCATTAGTCTAGGGGTTCACATACTTTTTCCACCTGCACTGTGAATGTTTACATGGTGTGTTCAATAAAAACATGGTAACATTTAATTCTTTGTGTGTTATTAGTTTAAGCAGACTGTGATTGTCTATTGTTCTGACTTAGGTGAAGATAATATCACATTTTATGACCAATTTGTGCAAAAATCCATATAATTCCAAATGGTTCACATACTTTTTCTTGCAACTGTATATACAGTCAGGTCCATAAATATTGGGACAGCAACACAATTCTAAATGTTTTGGCTGTATACACCACCACAATTGATTTGAAATGAAACAAACAAGATGTGCTTTAACTGCAGACTGTCAGACTGCCACCTGGCCACGTTGCTAGTGGTGCAGTCGCTGTAGTACGATTTTAGTAGAGCCTTGTACTCTCACATGGCACAGAATGTGGGCCACTCCTTGTGATTCTCACTATGCATCAAGTTGCACTACACGGTGGACACCTGCAGCAGATGTTACGGGTAGGGACAGTGCATGCCTTTCAAAGTCCACTGGGTCAATGTTGTTTGCGGCAGTGGAGAGGCAGCACCTCAGCACCATGACGAGATCCTTTTGAGCCCCTCCCACCATATCATGGGGCTGACTCCCACAGCAGGCATTTACTTGACTTATCCACCTCCACCTCCATAGATACGGTCCCGTCCCCAACAGCAGCAGGGCACAACGTCACTCTCATTCCCCCTTCTTCCTATCACAATGTCACATGTGTCAAATCAAGCGTTGCTATGCTGTGTTGGAGCTGATCGGCCTGGGAGAGAGTAGCCACACTGGCGAGAAGTTGCTCAAGTACATCAGGCAGCAAACATCTCGCTGGCTGTCACCTCGCCGACTCCAACTGGCCAAGATGGTCAATGGGCACAACATCCTTGCAGCCCCAAACCTGGGGGAATAGCGCGTCACATGTGCGGGTCAGAGCTGAACCCTGACATATCTCCATTTTCACCCAGGCAGCCCCCCTGACTTGACCATTGGAGCAGGGCTAAATCTCGCAGGACAAATGCATTTTCAGGAGTTCCAGTGACGAACCAGGCTCTCCATGGGGCTGCCATGTAAAACGGCTAGGGCAGCGCTAAAGCACTCCCATCAGAGCCAGTAATGTCAGTAAACACACTGCCAGGCGGATGCCTCCGCCCGGCAGTGTGTTATTAGAAACAAAAAAGCCTGTGCCCTGCGCGATCTAGCGCAGGGCAAGGGAGCGCATCGGAGCATGAGATGCTTCGATGCTAACATCAGGTGGGCTGCCTGTGTGAAAATATGGGTATGTCCGGGTACAGCTCTGAACCCGAACAACCCCTTTAAAGAGGACCTTTCATGGGTCCAGACATTATAAACGAAGTATCCGGATACATAAAGCATAGTTCAGGGATCTAATTGCACTTACTATTTTTTCTGGGCGCCGCTCCGTTCGCCCGCTGTTGTATTCTCCTGCCTGGTATGCTAATTTTAGACTGAGTCTTTCTCCGTGGGCGTCTCCTTCTCCCCTGGCTGTAGCGCTGTCCAATTGCAGCAGAGAGCGTCACAGCCAGGGAGAAAAAAAAAAGTACCTTCTCTCTGTCTGTGACGCTCTCCGCTGTGATTGGACAGCGCTACAGCCAGGGGAGAAGGAGACGCCCACGGAGAAAGACTCAGTCTCCTCCTCATTGTTCTGATGCTAAAATTAGTATACCAGGCGGGAGAATACAACGGGGACCACAGAGGGAAAACGGAGCGGTGCCCAGAAAAAATAGTAAGTGCAGTTAGATCCCTGCACTATGCCCTACGTATCCTGATACTTAGTTTATAATGTTTGGACCCATGAAAGGTCCTCTTTAAATGACTTTATGAGTATAAATGGTTTCATGGGCCCAGATGACATTTTATATCCGAACATTTTATATTGACTGCAGTTGTAATGATTAGTTTTCAGACAATACAATGTAGGAATATCTGATGTATAATGCTATATATTATGTTATGGCATTTGCTACATTGAGAACTAAAGGCAATTAAACTGAACAGCAACTATGAAGCTGATTTGTCATGACGTAGATGTGTGTGCTATGTAGATGTTTCACATGGTGGCAAATGTCATCTGCTATAGTCGTCTGATGTGATTAGTAAACCAAGCATTGAAGGTAAATTGTTTCCTTGGTAACTATTTGACAGAAACAATATTGTACATAAAAAACTAATTAAAAATAAAATATTTAAAACAAAATATTGCACATGTAAAAAAAATGATACAGTATATATATATATATATATATATATATACATACATACACATATATACTGTATAATTAGTTTTTTGGTAACCTGTCATTATAGCAATGTAAGCAAAGACCGGTGGGACACCATAGGAGAGAATGGGAATTAAACAATTATTGCCTGTTTTACATTTACACAAATCTATCTATTGATCGATCTATTTATCTATCATTTGTCTAATCTATCTATATTCATTGTCATGATTTAGGTATTTTAGTTATATATTTATGTATTCATATATATATATTTATTCAGATACTTATCTATGGATCTGAGGAAGGTTCTAGTGTTAGAGCCAAAAGTCGCGTCCACATGGGTGAATAAACTTTTTTCTATTCATCCAATGAGAGTACTGCCGTTTTGCTTTTATTTGGGCAATAGTCTTGTCCCATTTGGCTTGCACCTGTTATCATTTTTATTATTTTTGCATCCGGTGCTGCCCTTTTTTTTCATTATATTTATGTATTATACTAGGCTTATCTGTGGATCTGGTAATTTTTATGTTACATATACCAGGCTCTATTTCTGATCATGTCCCAGTAATTGAATGAGACAATTACTGAAAGTCTGAGGCCGCTTTTAGTTCTCTAAGGTATTCTTTTTTTCATCCCTTTTCAGACTAATTTAGGAGATGCATAAAACCGTATGTTTGAGGTGAGCTCACTGCCTCATGGTTCTAAAATAAAAAGACCCCTAAGCTGGCGGTGGTTCCACCAAAGTTATGAAGAGGCACCTGCCTCTCCATAATTATCCCCCATCCCCTTCCCCGGCACAACACCTTTTTTAGACCTAGCGTGAGCGGGGAGAAGTCGTAGATGGCAGCGCAACATCTGCACCAGAAATACGCATAATATAGGTGTACAGTGGATATACAAAGTCTACACACCCCTGTTAAAATGTCAGTTTTCTGTGCTGTAAAAAAATGAGACAAAGATAAATAATTTCAGAACTTTTTCCACCTTTAATGTGACCTATAAACTGTACCTCTGAATTGAAAAACAAACTGAAATCTTTTAGGTAGAGGGAAGAAAAAATATAAAAATTTAATAATATGGTTGCATAAGTGTGCACACCTTTAAACTAATATTTTGTTGAAGCACCTTTTAAATTTTATTACAGCGCTCAGTCTTTTTGGGTATGAGTCTATCGGCATGGCACATTTTGACTTGGCAAGATTTGTCCACTTTTATTGGCAAAAACACTCCAAATCTGTCAGATTGGGAGGGCATCTCCTGTGCACAGCCCTCTTCAGATCACCCCACCGATTTTCAATCGGATTCAGGTCTGGGCTCTGGCTGGACCATTCCAAAACTTTAATCTTCTCCTGGTGAAGCCATTCCTTGGTTGATTTGGATGTATGCTTTGGGTCGTTGTCATGCTGAAAGATGAAGTTCCTCTTCATGTTCAGCTTTCTAGCAGAAGCCTGAAGGTTTTGTGCCAATATTGACCGGTATTTGGAACTGTTCATAATTCCCTCTAGCTTAACTGAGGCCCCGGTTCCAGCGGAAGAAAACCAGCCCCTTGGCATGATGCTGCCACCACCATGCTTCACTGTGGGGATGGTGTTCTTTTGGTGATGTGCAGTGTTGTTTTTGCACCAAACATATCTTTTGGAATTATGGCCAAAAAGTTCAACCTTGAGTTTGTTTTTCAATTGAGTTGTACAGTTTCTAGGTCACATTTATGGTGGAAAAAGTTCTGAAATGATTTATCTTTGTCTAATTTTTTTTTACAGCACAGAAACCTGACATTTAACCAGGGGTGTGTAGACTTTTTATATCCACTGTATTTCAGTATAATAAATGACCTCCAATGTGTCTCAATACACTGAACCCCCTATTATCCCAGACCTCTACCCTTGAGGTGATCTACGAATATTCACAATTTCTTCAGGTTAAAAATGATCTTGCTAACCTCAGGAGGTAGCTTCCAGATTATATCATCCAGGCGGCTAGGACATCAATATGTTCAAATATTATGTGAATAGAGACAAGGGGAATCAGCTAATGTTCCGTTTGATAAAGAATGAGAAAGACTCCTCATATACAGATGAGTCACATTATTATGACCACTTCCTACTTTTGACGTCGGCAGAGTGTAGCTCATGAAGGAAGGTGTGTGATAGGCTGTCTGCACACGTATCCCTCGTTGCTATCATAGGTTAAAATGACAATATATCAGAGTTGCAAAAGGGTGATTATTGGCCTTTGGGGCGAAGGGTAGCGATTGTTCTGAATTGTTTCCGTGCTGCTGTGGTGAAAGTGTATCAAGAATAGACAAATGGCACCATTGTGAATAAGCGATGTGGAAACCGCGGAGCATCATGTGCCATTGCTGTGAGAGGTGAATGTCGGCTACAAAGGCACACAAGGGTGGATCAAAACTCTACAGTGGAGCAGCTCACCACCAAAATGAACCAGGGGCTACCAGACGTGTGTCTAAAACAACAGTTCAGCAAACCTTACTGCATATGGGGTTCGAAGCAGATGGAGGATTACTGCACCTCTGCTAGCGAAGTTGCATCAGCAGAAACAGCTTAAATTTTAGTGGCAGTATCAGAATTGGTTCTCTGCTGATTGGTAAAGGGTTGTCTTCTCCGATGAGTCACTCTTTCTGCTTCATGGAACGGGTGGACATTGATGTGATGGAGAACAAACACCCTGCAACCATTGCTGGAAGAACACAAGCTGGTGGTAGCAGCGTTATGGTCAGGGGAATGTTTTCGTGGCATTCTCTGGGCCCATTCATCCATGTGGACTCAACTGATTTGGATATAAATCCATCCTTGCAGATCAAGTACACCCATTCATGCTGATTGTCTTCCCTGGAGAGGATGGGATCTTTCAGCAAGACAATGCGACAATTCCAAATACTACCCTGGCCCCCTAATTCCCCAGACTTGAACCCAATTGAGCATCTGTGGGACCACCTCGATCATCATGTTCACTCTATGGATCCTCCCCCACGCATTGTGAGATGCACTGCAGTTAGCATGGCTCCAGATCCAGATACCACTGACATCATACCTGGACCTTGAGTCATTCCAAGCCCGTCTAGCTGCTGTCTGTGCTGCACACAACGGTTACTCTAGATCAGGGGAAGGCAACCACTGGCACTCCAGCTGTAATGAACTACAACTCCTAGCATGACCAGTTGCCCTGGTCTTCTCAGAGCTTCCAAAAAAAGTAAAGGAGCCTGCTGGGAATTTTACTTTCACAACAGCTGGAGTGCTGAAGGTTGCTGGTGGTCATAATAACATAACTCAACTGTGTATTAAATCTATCATTAGGGCACATGGTATCTGTATCACATAGATCAAGCTGGAGAAGAGTTCTGAAGAATTTATACTTTTATACATTTTTTATCGATCATATAATCTCAAGACCCACCTCTCATTTTGCAACCCAGAACTGCATTCCCAAAATGATCAATTCCTGAGCCCTTTAAACGTCACCCAGCCATTACTTTCTGTATTGGAGGCTCTGTTGACATCTGCTACAACTGAAGAAGCAGCTATGATTATTATATGTGTCGTTGGGGAAGAGTCCTGGGCCAGAGCGACTATCACAAAATGTTACTACTTACCCTCCTCCCTTATATTACAAACTGGTGCAATGCACTTATGCAGGATACACAACTTCCTAAGCAGGAATTTGAAGGCATCATCACAATCCTTCCAAAGGATGACAAGGACTTAGAGATGTGGCAACTATTGACCCATCTCTCTCCCCCTAATGTAGATGTTAAAATTTAGAGTGAAGCTTCTGGTAATCTACCTCGGCTGAGCAGACATTTTTTTTTGGGGGGGGGGGGGGGGCTTGGGAGAGATAGGTTCATGCCATGCAATACGCTATAGACAGTAATATTCGTCTAGTCCATCTTGGTGCAGATGTTGAGTAAGCCTTTGACAGAAATGGCTGGACGTTTATTGAGTCCGTTCTTCTTAAATTTGGTTTCCGGGCTGGTTTCATTTCTTCTATCCTTTCAAAATCGAAATAAATGGCATCCTGTCTGGTGCCTTCACAATTCGGGATGGCAAATGGCACCCGACAAGTTTGTCCCCTGTGGCCGACCCTTTTTATTTTAGTCATGGAATCTCTGCTGCAGGTTATTAGGGAGCATCTGCATATGGCGGGGCTGAGAATTAGGGATATTATTTATCACATGCTGCCTTCACTGCCAATTTACTTGTTATATTTTTTATGTACTGTTACTCCTGCATATGTTAGAAACTGAGAACTGGACTCGTCTAGGTCCTATACTGAACAATCATACATTCTCCAAATGTGTCTGTTTCCAAGATAATTTACCTAATGCCTCATTCACACGTCAGTGTTCGGTCAGTGATTTCCATCAGTGATTTTGAGCCAAAACCAGGTGCGGCTCTAAACACAGAACAGGTGCAGATCTCTCCCTTATACCTTATGTCTGTGGAGGCTCCAGTCCTGGATTTGGCTCACAATCGCTGATGGAAATCACTGACCAAAACACTGTCGTGTGCAGTGGCGGATTATAATTGGGGCGTTTGGGTCGGTAGCCCCGGGCCCGGCATCGCTGGGGGGCCCAACGACCCAAACGCCCACAAACTACGGCGGGGCACGGGAGCGCATAGTTCCCTGCCCCGCGCGCGATCACCGCCATAGGCTTCAGACCTAGCAGGCCTGAAGCCTATGCGGTAGTAAAATCCCGTTGCAGGCGGGCGTGATGACGTCATCACGCAGTGCCCGTGCCCGGACGCAGCACACTAACGTGTGTGCGCATGCCTGCACCATCTACGAGTGAGCGCCGGCTGGGACACAGGTAAGTATTACCTTTTATTTTTTTGTGTGCCGACTTTGGGGGACATTACTGAAGGAACAGGGGGGGGCAAACTACTACGTGGGGGCAAATTACTAGTATGGGGGAAATTAATACTGTGGGGGTAGTGTGGGAGACAATTAATACTGTAGGGGCAAATTACTACCATGGGGGGAATTAATACTGTGAGGGCAGTGTGGAGAAATTAATACTGTGGGGGCAGTGTGGGGGGCTATTTACTTAGTGGATGGCAGTGTGGGGGCAAATTATCTAATGGGGGGCAGTGTGGGGGGTTATTACTTGATGGGGCAGTGTGGGGGGCAAATTACTTAATGATGGGGCAGTGTGGGGGGCAAATCACTTAATGGATGGCAGTGTCTGGGCAAATCACTTAATGGATGGCAGTGTGGGAGCAAATAACTTAATGGATTGCAGTGTGGGGGCAAATTACTTAATGGATGGCAGTGTCAGGTAAAATGATCTAATGGGGGGCAGTGTGTAGTGTTATTACTTGATAGGGCAGTGTGGTCAGCAAATTACTTTGTGGGTGAAATTACTACATGGGAGGCAGTGTGGGGGAAATTACTGTATGGAGCAGTGTGGGGGAAATTACTGTATGGAGCAGTGTGGGGGAAATTACTGTATGGAGCAGTGTGGGGGAACTTACTATATGGGGGCAGTGTGGGGGGAAATTACTATATTGGGGTAGTGTGGGGGAAATTACTATATGGGGCAGTGTGGGGGAAATTACTATATGGGGCAGTGTGGGGGAAATTACTATATGGGAGCAGTGTGGAGGAAATTACTATATGGGAGCAGCGTGGGGGAAATTACTATATGGGGGTAGTGTGGGGGAAATTACTATATGGGGGTAGTGTGGGGGAAATTACTATATGGGGGTAGTGTGGGGGAAATTACTATATGGGGCAGTGTGGGGGAAATTACTATATGGGGGCAGTGTGGGGGAAATTACTATTTGGGGCAGTGTGGGGGAAATTACTATATGGGGGTAGTGTGGGGGCCTTTCTATTTGGGGACACTATACAGGTATTATTACCTGGAACACAATATAGGGTGTTATTATTACTGGGGGCACTCTAGGGGGCATTATAATTGCTGTAGACACTATAGGGACCTTTGGGGTAATTTATCAAACTGGTGTAAAGTATAACTGGGTTAGTTACCCATAGCAGCCAATCAGATTCCAGCTTTCATTTTTCACAGCTCCTTTGGAAAATTTAAGGTGGAATCCGATTGGTTGCTGTGGGCACCTAAGCCAGTTGTAATTTACACCAGTTTGATAAATGACCCCAATTATGAGAACTCTAACGTGTCTGTGTAACAAACTCTGTAGAGACGAGATGCGGCTGAAAGAATTTGTCATGGCGGTCTTGGTCAAACGGAGGAGAAGATGAAAGAGAGGATCTACATGACAGGAGATGTCACTGGATGTAACAGGTATGTGGTGCTGTATTCCCCTATATGTAGAGCTGGCTCACCACTGTGACCTGCGTCTCATCTTCTCCTCCAAGTCTTTTTTTTATCATAATCGTATGTGTTTTAAATTTGGCAACTAAAATTTGTATTTGTCACCTGCAGTCCTATGTAACAGCCTAGATAACAGTGATTACTTTCTGTGTGCAGATAATGTAGTAGATGTTCCATGCAGTCCTATGTAACACCCCACATAACACAATAGTTCACTGTTATGTGGGTTGTTACATAGGACTGCAGGTAACATCTATGACATCTGTACACAGAGAGTTATGAAATGGTGGGTTGTCTGACTCCTGGCACCCCCACCAATCAGCTGTTGAGGAGACTGCGATGTCCCAGTGAGCGTCGCAGCCTCTTTGCTCGTTACCAAGCACAGCGCTGTCCATTTGATAGCCCTGCGCTCGGTATTACAGCTCAGCCGCAATCGCACAGATGAGACAGAGCTGCACCTAGACCATGTGAACGATGTCATATTGCCTAGGAAGAGACATTGGCGCTTACGAAGCACCGCAGCCTCTTCATATAGAAAAAAAAAAACTAAAACTAAAATGGATGGGGGGGGGGGGGCAGGGGGGCCGCTCCGAATTGGGTAGACAGCCCCGGGCCTATCATGCACTTAATCCGCCCCTGGTCGTGTGAATGAGGCTTAGGGCTCATGCAGACGAACTTATTTTCTTTCCGAGGCCATTCTGTTTTTTTGGGGGTTTTTTGCAGGCAGTATGCAGAACCATTTGTTTCAATGGGTCCCCAAACCCCCCCACCCCCCCCCCGAAGTTACTCCTTGTGCATTCCATTTCCGTATGTCCGTTCCGCAAGAAAATAGAACATGTCCTATTTATTGTCTGCATTACGGACAAGGATAGGACTGTTCTATTAGGGGCTAGCTGTTCTGCAAAATTCGGAATGCACACGGACGTCATCCGTATTTTTTGCGGGTCCATGTTTTGTATACCACAAAATACATACGGTCGTGTGCATGAGGCCTTAAGATATTAACCCAGTGGTATAACATGCCTGATGCATTAAAACTGATGGGTTTATCTCTGAATGAGTCCTGCTGGAAACTAGTGGACATATTTTTGGGTCTTGCCTAAGGCTAGTTTCACTCTGCCGTTCCTACAGGGAACATCTTGCCGGATCACTCTACATTCCAGCATTGCCGGAAGCTTGAACGTCCCCTGCCCGGCCCCATTAACTATAATGGAGACCGGCGGAGATCCAGCTACAACCCGGCAAATATGCCAAGAATCAGCCGTAAGAAAACTGCTGTGCGTCTGGACTGGACGGGTACGTTCATGCTTCCAGCAATGCCAGAATGCAGAGAGATCCTGCTGGAATGGCCTGCCGGATTCCTAGTGCTAGTATGCAACTAGACTTAGGCAAGACCAAAAAAATATGTCCCAGGGTTTCTAGCCTTATACTTAAAGATTTGTGGAAATGGATTTAGGATACAATCCAGACCTGTAACATCACTTTGAACCCAAAAGCTGTTCATTTATGGCTACTACACAATACATGGTGATCCAGTTAGTAACAGGAGATAAGCTCTTCGTTCCTCTTAAAATTCCATGTTTTACAGAATTGTTCCCCAACAAAACGACATCAATCTGCTCAGCTTCTCCTGCTCTATAACCTGCTGCCTCCTTAGAGGACCTCACTATGAGGCAAGTGAAAATTGCCCAGATTCAGACTGGATGAACTGGCCAGCTAACCTTATTAAAACATCTAGCATATAAAATCCGTATTTCCTGCTGGTGTCCTAATGACCCCAGTTCTGTTATGTCTTGGTATGGCTGGAAGCGCATAGTGTTCATTCTCATCTGTCTCTGGTTTCTGGAATTGTTCTATCGGGGGGGTGCTCAGCAGACATATCTAGTGTAATCACTTATATCGAGGTCAGATTTGTCATCCCCAGTCCTTTAAAATGTCCTACATGGGTTGTCTCACTCAGGGGCGTCGTTAGTGCAAAACATTCGGGGCTTGAGCCCCGGATGTTTTGTCCAGTGCCCCGAATGTTATGCTGGTAGCATTTTTATTTATTTATTTGGCTATTCCCCACCCCCTTGTACTTGTTCCGCTACTTGCAGGCTGTGCGGGTGCATGACTTCGGTGCGCAATCCCGTCCTGCGGCGCATAATCCCACGAGACCCGCCGTAGGACGGGATTGCACACCAAAGTGACTGAAGTCATGCCGACGCAGCCCGCAAGTAGCGGAACAAGTACAAGGGGGGTGGGGGGATGATCTGTGGGGTTGCCCAGACGGCTAGGCCCTTCACAGTAGTTATTAACCCCTTTCAGCAGTCCCCCATTCACTGAAGGGGGACTGAACGGGGTTAATAACTACTGTGAAGCACCCCCCCGGGTCAAGGCTTCTCGGGGTGGGGGCATAGCTTCACACGGGCGTGGTACAATGGGCTTGTGTCCCGGATGTTTTCAGACCTTAGCAACGCCCCTGGTCTCACTTCAGGTGGCATTTATCATGTAGAGAAAGTTAATACAAGGCCCTTACTAATGGATTGTGATTGTCCAACGGCCACCGCTGATGGATTGAAGGGTGGTCGTAACCATGGAAACGAGAAGTGTAAAATGCAATGAAAAAATTAATCAAGCCGGCAAAGGAAGCAAAATGGACAATCACAATACATTAATAAGTGGCTTGTATTAGTGCTTGCCTTCCTCTGGATCAACTTGCAGGATGACAAGCAGAACTGGATGGACAGATGTATTTTTTCAGCCTTATAAACTGTTACTATGGATTAACCTTCTCTACATGATACATGCCACTTGAAGTCAGACGACCCCTTTAATTCTTCTGTAAAACTGTCCATTTGCTTCCACAACATCGGATCATCAAAAAAATGTCTACAATCACCTTGTTGTCAAATTCCATCTGTTGATGAAAAGTAGGTTATATGTGCAGTTCCTTGGCCACTTCATCAGAGTAGGTTAGATTCTCCACCACTCCTTTCATGACCTTTGGAAACAGCAGTTTCGGAGCTATAGAAAGTGAAGTCCTGGTCCTTCTTGACATTAGCAATTGTACAGGATGACTTGATGCCTTCAGTTGAGGTATTCCTCCAGTCAAGAACAGCTTTCCAGATATCCTTGCCAACACTTTTAGCTTTCTAGAGGAGTGTCTTTTGCCATTCTTAACCCCCTCTACCCCGGAGGTTTTTATTTATTTGCATTTTCGTTTTTGCTCCCTGCCTTCCCAGTCATAACTTATTTTTGAGTTCACATAGTCCTATGAGGGCTTCTTTTTTGCAGGGCAATCTGTACTTTTCATGGATACCATTCTGGGCTGTGTACAACTTTTTGATCACTTGTTATAAAAATATAAAAAAATTGTGGGAGGGGAAGCAACAAAAAAATGGCAAATTGTCAATTTTGACCCTTTTCCCCATATGGGATCATTACTAATATTTGGATAGTATGGGCGTTTTCGCATGCGGCGATACCCATGATGTGTATTTTTTATTTCTCATTTTGGGTGAAAGGGGGGTGATTTTAAATTTTATATTTGTAACTTTTTCTTGTAAATAATTTTTTTTCCACTTTTTTTATAGTTCCCATAGGGAACTATAACAAGCAATCATTAGATTGCTATTATCATAGACTCAAATGCACTAGCATTATAGTCTATGATGATTTTACTACTTTCCTATGGAGCCCTATTACAGACCAGGGCTTCATAGGAAACACTGTGCAGCAGCCTCCTATCATCCACTATGACAGGGGCTGCTGCACACAAGCTCCGGCTTCTCAGATCGCCACACGGGGGAGCTGGAGCATCACCGGAAGCGCGTGCTTTCAGTTTTCAGGTTTGACCACGGCATCTGAGAGGTTAAATATCCGTGATCGGCATTACTGCCAGTCGCGGACATTAGCCGCTGGTGTCTGCTGTAAGAAATGGCAGGCATCCGGATGCTATGGTGCCCACTGTGCTCAGGAGCGGGCGCCATCTTTAAAGACCCGACATGTGACGTAATAGTAATTGGGTGAAAACATCATTAATGTGTGCAGCTAAATCATAGCTTCTGGGCAGCAGATTCTCATGTCTAAACAGTGAACTGCTGCGCAGAAGCAATGATCCTCGATGGGAACAATCGCAGCAGTGATTGATCCTTCCCATACAGAGATGATTGCGGCATGCAAATGTAACTTTCACCTCCTGACAAGTAGGCAATTATTGGAAATGAACAGCTCGTTTCCAATAAAATGCGACCCAGCATTCAAGTGTACATTTTTATTTTTTAATACAGTGACAACGCACTATTGGACCCCCCCCCCCCCCCCAAAAAAAAATGCTTACGCGTTTCAAACACTACTCGAGTTCTTAGTCATAACCATTCGTTTCCAATAACTACCTGCTGTGATGGCCTTTGTAAAGACATTTCTATCATTTCGGGTTGCATCCTTTTTGTTATGACTGTGTCCTTTATACAGAATTTCATTTTGTGGGTTTATTTCATCCCTAATGCCTCTGCAGACGCTTATAGGTACTTTTATTTTTTGTTCAAGTCTGTCCATCCTATAAGAACAGGTATTTTTTATACTTGCAAGACTTCATCTTGTTCAGTGCACTTTAGGATTTGTTTTAGTCACTAATCAGAAACTCAAATAATTTGCCAATTTTATCAACAGACGATACTTGTAAAAGGCGTCCTCTGCTTGTATGGAGAATCTCATATAACCAGGAGTATCTCGGTCCATAATTTGGGCAGTCATTCTGCTCTTGATAAATAGTCTGCAATATACATTGTAGGTCCTTTTCTGTAGACCACATACAGGTTGTATTTTTTGCAGCTGTAGCTGGTGAGATATTCTTTTTCAATCTGGCCATACCTTTGTTCTGTTGAAGACTGTGCATGATGCCAACATGACTGGCTGACCTTCTTGCAAACAGTTGCTCCAAGTCATTTTTCACTGGCATTACACTGAACTGTTAGAGTGCATTCACATGACCGTGTGATGGCCTTGCTCGTTTGGCCGATCAGATCATAAACCACGGATCTACAAAACATGTGCTCTGTGGATCTATTGACTTCAATGAGTCTGCGATCCGTAAGATGCGGCCACACCACGATGCAGGGTGCACACAGCTGGTGCCCGTGTTTTGTGGATCCGCAGTCTGCAATCACACAGTAATGTGAATGCGCCCATACTTTATAGAGTACAATCATTGCTGCTAGGGCCCACAGCATATTTTAACCCCTGGATTAGACTGCACAGATGCCCTGTCACCTAATGTAACGCAACATTCAAGCTGACGTGACCACTAAGGCTTATGGTTGGCCACAGCAGTCACAGGACCCAGCCGCTGTCTCAGAACATAATAGTGGCAGGACTGCGCAGGCTGGGGAGACTGCTTTTCATGTTCGAGGACACAGGTCCAGACCATAGGGGTTGTCATCAGCTCCAAGACCCAAATAGGAATACCCCTTTAAGTTTTGGCTATCTCAGACAATGGGGGAATATCATTAGGATATGCCCCCATTGTCTCATAGGTGCAGGTCTCAGCAGCTCTCTAGTAAACACAGCTGTCAAAGTCCTGCACAGGAGCCCTCCATTCATTTCTGCAAGGCCGCTGAAAATAGGCGTGTGCTGGCTCGGCTATTTCCGTCGGCCCCGTAGATATGAATAGGCGCGGTGCGGTCCCATTCACTTCTATGAGAGAGCCTGATGGTAGTGATATGCCCCAATTTTCGCAGATGGGAACACCCCATTCCTTAAGGAACTTCAGGGACCTCTTTCTCTGATATGATTATAATATTAATAAATAAAATGTATTAGAAAAAATATTTTTAGGCCATTTCTAACACTTTGAGAAAAAAAAAAAAAAAAAAAAAAAAGGAAGTGAACGTTTAGGTACACTTTACATCAAGCCCAACCATAAAAAGAAGAGAACACAAGATAGCAGCAATGAAAAGACAAAGTCTGGATTTATACTAAAAGAATAAAGATTTTTATTAAGCATTGTAAGTTGCATTCAATAGCCTTCAAACAGAACGCACCTCAATCCACCGACTTCCAGTCAAAGCCAACAGTAGTTCATTCTTGCACAGTCCATGAGTTGGGGCAAAACTCCTTTCAACTTACATTAAAAATACCTACTCAGCTCTTGCGGGCAAGGAATGGGGGAGTTACACCTCATTTCTGATCACTAATGAGTGATGAAGAGCATCAGGAGAATTATAAGAAAACGAAGAGAAAGTTGGTTTGGATTTTTTTTTTTCCAAAAAAGTACATTTAAAAGTTTTGGAAACACTAACAGAAACATCAAAATGATACAGGTGTACTTTGCGGAAGGAAAAAAAGCTACATTCCTGAAAGTGAAGATGCCAGGAACTGGCAAACCTGTTCTGCTAAAGAAGTGGGGTGGGGGGGCCGCGGGTAGGATTAAAGATCAAAGCACTTTATGATTTCTTTTTATCACAGAATTCATAGTTTCTAATGTGAAAACAGCAACAAAGAACAATAATGCAATACAGCAATGGATACACCAGGGAAACGTTGATATTTAAACGGCTAGATAATTTTTTTTTGTTTTTAGGATAAATGCAACAGAGGTCAATAATCACAAAATTTCCTTTAAAGGTTAGAGAGAGATCAGTCAATGACTAAACATAAGTAACATCTTTCATAGAACTATTACTGATTATTAGTTTTTTTTTTTCTTGTTTTGCAGATGGGCACAGAACTTGTAAGAATGGTAGAAATAGGACAAGAACATGCATAATATTAACTATACACCTTAAAAGGATGAACCATGCAGGTCAATATTAGCACTAATGGTCTACGTCTGATTCAAAAACCACACAACTTCATTGATCACGGATGCATGGTATAACAGTATCACGGAAAAACTTTGAGAACGCCCATTTTCTCAGTTCGGGAAAAAAAAAAGTCAGTTTTTTTTTTCCCTATGATTTCAAAGTTGCTTGAATAGTATGAGTAATGAGTATTTAAAATATCAGCAAAAATCTGCAAAAGGTTACACTATTTTTTTGTGTTCCAATAAGTTGCACGTCTTAGTAGAAAAAAAAAAGAAAAAGAAAAACCACGTCAACAGCGATGAAATAATAAAGAATGAAAAGGAAAAAAAAACGCTTGTGCCATATTTCATTATCATAATCTGGAAACCAAAGTTTCTGATTTTTTTTTTTTATCTTGTGACACAGTAATGTAAAATCAAATATAATGGCATACATATGGTGCCAGATATTACAAATTATATTTAAGCTATATATATATTTATACTGAAAAAAAAAAACTGCCAAAAATTTGTGTTCTGGTATCGCGAGAAACAGAACAAGCGGTTTTATTTTTGTCTTTCTTGTTGTCGTTGTTACAACCAGTTTTATCCCTGTGTATGTTTCTCTAAATGTGGGAGTCAAATGCTCTTCTTATTCTCAGCTGTGATTGATCCCTGTAGCATTTTGACTACAAACTGGTTAAAAAGTAAAATAAAATCTTATCTCTTTTTTATTAGTTAATTGTTTTTAGCCTGACATCAAAAGAGGGATCCGAATTTCCAAATCCTCATTTTTCACTTACGGAAAGGAAAAAATGTACGTAACTGTAGGCTCTCCATCTTTCCAGATATTCCTAACCCTGAACTGTCTAACACCCTTCACCCTCTAGAAAAATAAGTTTACTCTTCTTTTTTTAAGACAGCCGCCTCGAGAGTCTCCTCTTCACGGCGCCCGCTGTCTGAAGCTAGTGCATTTAAGTGAGGATTTGTATTGCACTGTTTAGAGTCACTGCTTAAGGCACTTTCAGAGTGATTAGAAGGCTGGACTTCTCCAGAGCCCCCGTTTATCTGGGAAGCTTGAGTTTCCTCATTCCCCACTCCGTTCTCGGTCAGAGATCCATCTGAAGACACGGCGGATGATTTGGAGTCTTCGGATTGTGTCTTAAGCTCTTTGGCCACTTCGGCTGCAGAAGTGGCATATGCCGGCTTGGTCTGTAGATAAAAATAAATAAATAAAAAAAGAGTCATACTTATTAATCAGGGATGATCCAACTTGCCAAAATACGAAATATGGTAGGTGAGCCTTTTCACCTAAACAGAAAATGTATTTTTGGGGTAGTTATTCTGCATTCTGTAGTGTTTACTAGGACACATCCGGCCAGCTAAGGCATACTTAGGCATGGTGTCATACCAGCATCTCCTCATAGGGATGTTAAGCCCCAGCTTCTTTTTTTGAAAGCTTTTTGTTACATTATATGTTTTAAATTTTGCATAGGTATTATGTTGGGTCTGCATATAGCTAAAGGGCATCTGTCAGCAGATTTGTCCCTACTCCTTACATGTTCATATGTGTCCGCATTGCTGAGAAAAATTATGTTTTAATATATGTAAATGAGCCTCTAGGAGCAACGGGGTGTTGCCTTTACACCTAGAGGCTCTGCTCTCTGCAACTGTGACGCCCCTACACTTTGACAGGGCCAGGCAGTGTAAATATAAAATCACACCTGGTCCTGTCTAATCCTAAAGTAGAGAAGGCTGTGGCAGTTGCAGAGAGAGCAGAGCCTCTAGGTGTAATGGTAACGCCCCCGTTGCTCCTAGAGGCTCATTTGCATATATTAAAACATGTTTGTCAGCAATGCGGACACATATGAACATGGGACCAACACAGATGCCTTCAGCTGCCAAGTGCACATGTAACAGGTCAGCCAATTTTATATTTACAGAACTGCTGACAGATGCCCTTTAAGGAAATCTGCCATGGATTTCACTTTTATACACTAAAGGAAAGAAATCCATGAGAAGCTCATTTTCCTGCACACATTTTCCCAGCCACGTGTGGATCTGTGCATTTCAATCACTGTACTGTACTGTAATTTACTACCGATTTGGCGAATAATCTGCAGTGTGTGAATCCAGCTTTGGGCGTTTTAACACTAAGGTAAAGATCAGCGATTCCTGTGTAAGCTGAAACAAAGTGTAATATGTATGTAAGGTAGTATACCCTTCGGTTCAGGGCAGGTGTAGGTGCACATTATATACCCTGCATAGCAGAGAATCCAGAATTTCCAGCAACACTTAATTTTCTACCTGAGATGGCCCTTGATTCTTGTATCCTCCTCTTCCATAATATTTGCCCCCTCTTCCAAATGTTCTTATCACTGGGGTAGATATAACTCCTCTGGGGCGTCTGTAAGACAAAAAAATAAAATTACATTTCTGCAATTCCCTAATCCCCAATATTCTGTTCCAAAGGAAATCTGTTTTATAGTATCTCCTGTAGTACTGCTGAGACCATTTCTAAATTTAAGGTGATCCATAATTTCAGATATAAAGTTCTCATATCGTGTTATGGACCTTCTGATCCAGTAACATTCATTGGAAGTAACATCGCAGCAAGCCACGACAGCCGCCGGACACAGTAGCATGCGGATAATACTTTCAGCATATAAGACCATATTACCATTAAGACAGGCTACACCTACCCTCTATTTGGTCCACCAACAGAAACCACTTGCAGTGGAAAAGGTCCTCTACCACGGCCACGTCTTGTTCCTGCCCACTGGCCAACCACTGTCCCAGCGATTTCAAGCTTCCCTCCCTGAGAAGGAATGGGCTGGACTCCTGAACAGAAAAGAAGAAAGAAAAAGTGTGAAAAAACGGCATGTGATGTGCTTTAGGAAAAATCCAAGGCGAGATCCAAGTAGTTTTAGTAGATGTATAAATTATGCTTTCCACTTGAAATTCTCAGTATGTAGACTAAAGCATCATTTTTATTCGCCTAAAGGCCTTCTTCTGCTATCCTGCATGAAGCCTCAGTATACCACTGAGACTAGGTCCACCCAATGACCGGTTAGGCTGACCGAATTTCATGTGGACCAGCACCGACTTCATGCTTTGTGCTGTAGGTAGTTCTATTGTGTTCACCACAACAAGAGGACGGCCTGAGACTACCACATTACAGGCTTCCGGCTGTGAACAGTACATTGGATGACATGGTAAACAAATGCTAACAACAATGACTACAACTTCCAGCAAAATATCAGATAAATGCACGGTTAAGCTAAAAGCAATGTATGACTCAAAAAAAAAAAACACCAAACTATTGCACCGCCCCCTCTTAAGCCATACACTAGGTAGAACACGTTCATTTTACTGGAGTGTTCGTTTAAAGGGAATAGGGTTGTTTCGATACCAAAATTTTGATTCGGTTTCGATACCATAAAAAAAGTATTGCGATACTCGATACCATGAGAAAGGAAAAAAAAAAAAAACAGAAAAAAAAAACACATCAAATAAAAGCCACGTGCATTCCGCATTTTATGGAACGTCCGGCCCATAATAGAACAGCCCGATTTTATTTTTTGGGGGTACAAGGTGACTAAAAAAAAAAAAAATAGCGAATCGCTCAGTTTCTTTTTTTTTTTTACTTTTTATTTACTAACTATTTTCCCCCTTAGGGGCTACAAGCCGAGATCTTTTCGTCCCTTGTGAATTATTTATGCTAATTAGCATAATGGCGGCAAAGCGTTATAGGGCATTAAAATAGGAGAGGTTAGTCCTGAGAAGATTATGGATCGATCGCTGGAAACTATCATGGTAAACAGACATTAAAGGGAACCTGTCATCAACTTTATGCTGATCTCACTGAGGGCAGCATAAAATAGTGACAGAAATGCTTATTTCAGCGGTGTGTCATTTTTGAGCTAAAAGTAAGTGGTTGCTGAGAACCAGCATCATAATCATTGCAGACTGGGCCTGGAAAAGAGTCAAATCTACCTGAGAAGAGTCCTGGTTATTCATGAATTCCTGCTCTCCTGCCCACCTGCTGATGACTGACCGTCTTCTACCTAGTTTTCTCCCTTTCTGTCTAGGAGAGAACTGCCAATCATCAGCAGATGGGCGAGAGCAGGAGATTATGAATAACCAGGACTCTTCTCAGGTAGATTTGACTCTTTTAAAGGCCTGGGCTGTAATGATTATGATGCTGGTTCTCAGCAACCACTTACTTTTAGCTCATGAGTGACACACCGCTGACATCAGTGAGAAAAGGATTTTACAGGTAAGCACAAAAATCCTATTTTTACGACGTTCCTATGCAGTAAAACTGACCTATTACCTTCATTCATCAGGTCAGTACATTTACAGCAATACCACATTAATATAGTTTTTCTTGTGTACTTACAAAAAAAACTAAAACCTTTGTAACATTTTTTCTTTGCATCACCATATTCTGAGCCACGTAACTTTTTTTAAAAAAAGGCAAGTCTAATGCGCTGTGTCACGGCTCATTTTTTGAACGGGCAATCTGTAGTTTTGTAAAGATAGCATTTTGGAGTATGTATGTCTTTTTATTAACTTTTAGAGAGGTGAAGAGAAAAAAGTGGCAAATTGGCCATTTGATTTTTGTTTTACCTTTACTGCATTCACCGTGCAGTATAAGTTTGTACTTTAATATTATGGCCATTCTAGAACGTGTAAATAATCTATTTTTTATTATGAAGGGGTTAATTTGAATTTTTAACAGCTTTTTTTTTTAAAACACATTTTAAGTCCCTTCAGGTACTACTGCTGTGGTAGCCTCAGATACTTTAGTGCAGGCATCCTCAAACTGCGGCCCTCCGGCTGTTGCAAAACTACAACTCCCAGCATGCCAGAACAGCCTACAGGTATCAGCCTACAGCAGGGCATTGTGGGAGTGGTAGTTTTACAACAGCTGGAGGGCTGCAGTTTGAGGATGCCTGCTTTAGAGGAATCAAGGCAACCACAAGGAACAAACCGCTCCCCCATCATCACTTGTGGAGCAGATTTCCTGGGGAAAGCTGCCTCAGATGTCGTGGTCACAATTGACTCTGAGATGTTTAAAAAGTCTGTGATCGGCGTTATCTCCGATCACAGGTATTAGTCCCCAGTCTCTGCTGTGTGAAACATCTGAAACCCAGGTGGCTTTGGCACCCATTTTGCTCCAGAGCAGACACATCTTTAAAGACCTGACTAGTGTTGTATATTTAAAAAGAAGTGACTGAATGACTAATTTAAAGAGGACCCATCACCTCTAGTGACATATATGTTTTAGTAAATCGTTGTATTCATCCAGAAATAATTCTGGAGCATTTTTTCTTATAACTGTGCGTGTTACTAAAGGAAGATTAATTGCTTGTATTGGTGATAAAGCAACCTATCATCACTAATAGACCCTAGCCACAGGTCTCTTGTTGAGAACAAATCGACAGGGAAAAGTTCCCCTCTCCTCAAGATGTAAGATCCCTCCACTAGATTAGGTTTAACTATTCCCCTTTCCAGTCAGTGGGACGCAACTGCTGCCTCTGTTACGACCGTTCGCGACATGTCCACTGTCCTCCAATGGCAGTTGCTTCAATGCATGTAGGGTTGTGGTCCTGGTCAAGACAATCTCCTGAACTCCAAACTAATTGTTAGAATGGGAAGGAAAGGTGATTTAAGCAATTTTGAGCGTGGCATGGTTGTCGGTGCCAGACGGGCCGGTCTGAGTATTTCACAATCTGCTCAGTTACTGGGATTTTCACGCACAACCATTTCTAGGGTTTACAAAGAATGGTGTGAAAAGGGAAAAACAGCCAGTATGCGGCAGTCCTGTGGGCGAAAATGCCTTGTTGATGCTAGAGGTCAGAGGAGAATGGGCTGACTGATTCAAGCTGATAGAAGAGCAACGTTGACTGAAATAACCACTCGTTACAACCGAGGTACGCAGCAAAGATTTTGTGAAGCCACAACACGCACAACCTTAAGGCGGATGGGCTACAACAGCAGAAGACGCCACCGGGTACCACTCATCTCCGCTACAAATAGGAAAGAGAGGCTACAATTTTCACGAGCTCACCAAAATTGGACTGTTGAAGACTGGAAAAATGGTGCCTGGTCTGATGAATCTCGATTTCTGTTGAGACATTCAAATGGTAGAGTCCGAATTTGGCGTAAACAGAATGAGAACATGTATCCATCATACCTTGTTACCACTGTGCAGGCTGGTGGTGGTGGTATAATGGTGTGGGGGATGTTTTCTGGACACACTTTAGGCCCCTTAGTGCCAATTGGCCATCGTTTAAATGCCACGGGCTACCTGAGCATTGTTTATGACCATGTCCATCCCTTCATGACCACCATGTACCCATCCTCTGATGGCTACTTCCAGCAGGATAATGCATCATGTCACAAAGCTCGAATCATTTCAAATTGGTTTCTTGAACATGACAATGAGTTCACTGTACTAAAATGGCTCCACAATCACTAGATCTCAACCCAATAGAGCATCTTTGGGATGTGGTGGAACGGGAGCTTCGTGCCCTGGATGAGAATCCCTCAAATCTCCATCAACTGCAAGATGCTATCCTATCAATATGGGCCAACATTTCTAAAGAATGCTATCAGCACCTTGTTGAATCAATGCCAAGTAGAATTAAGGCAGTTCTGAAGGCAAAAGGGGGTCCAACACCGTATTAGTATGGTGTTCCTAATAATTCTTTAGGTGAGTGTATATAGGGGAGCCACTGTTTGCAGGCCGCAATACAGGCACAGGCGGCTGCTCCAAGGTCCCACAAGGGACCTTTAATCTTGTGAATGGTGGGTAGCCAGCAGTCAGGTCCCATCGATGGGATGCTTTTCTCCCTTATCCTGTGAAGAGGGGATAAGTTTCTATTTTGGCAGAACCCTGTTAATGCTGCCATATCCTAAGAAGGCAACAAGATAAAAGTGATCAACTGGTTTTCCAGACACACACACTCACCAGAAAATCCTCTTCCTCTACCTGGAGGTGGAGGCATTGGTCCAAAGGGTCGTGGATACATAGCAGGGTAGAAAGGCATGGCAGGTGGTGGTGGGAATGGCAGTGGGTGGTTCTGCCTGGAAAAGTGTAGCCCTTCCAGGATGCTTTGTCTCATCTTATCCACCTTGGCAGCTTGTTCTGCCTTCAAGAGAATAAAATATACTTTAGATAGTGGTCATACCAACATAGCTGCCATATAAAAAGCCCCAAGACAGTTTTGGGACATTCTCTGGCATAAAGAACGGTTTGAAGTCTATGTTGCTGTTACTTGGCCTCTCAGGGCAATTCCTGAACATTTCTCTAGACATTAATAAGTCTATAATGTATCCTTGGCCTCTGTAGGAATATTTTTTAGAGTAGCTATTTCCATGTGGCATCCAAGTCCACATTGTTCTTCATGTAAAGGATTACAGATTGCTCATGCACTTACCTGGAGCTCTGGTCACATACCTGACCATCACAGAGGTCAATAAGTGAGGCCTTTTCCCTGGTGGCTTTAATAAGCTTGCTTTGATACAATTTGCCATCAAAATACATCCAGGGACAGCAGTGCTCCCAAGGAATGGGTTGGCCGCAGGCGTCGTTGGCCAGGAGAGCCATGTCCACTCCACTCATGAACAGGGCAGACAGCTGAATCCCTCTGGGGTCCAAGTTATCAATCTGTAACGAGAAGATTATATTAAAGTGAAATGGCAAACAACTTAATGGTCCAAGAACAGAGATCCCACTGAAAAATAAAACAGCAGCAGAACAGTGGGGGAATACCCAAACTGGAAGGTTGAGTTAACACGTCATGGGCAAACTTTTTTGCTGCAAGTTTTGCAAAGTTCTCATCCTAAGGCTTTGGTTCACTAGTTGAACCGACAAAGCTGAAGCCCTATTGGTTTTCATTTTTGCTGAAATTATCTGCGTCAGAATCCACAGCAGAGATCAGAGGCTGACTCCAGATTTTCTGCTTCAGATCCAAATTTGGGTACCTACTGCGGATTCCAACTAAAAATAATGGGAAGTGGAATAGTAGTTAAAATCTATGTATAAACTCCAATATGTTCTGAACTTTTTATCAACTGACTTTAAAAGGAGTTACCCAGTGAGATAATGATGAGCTATCCTCAGGATAGGTCATCACTATCAGATCGGCGGGGGCCAGGGAGCCGCTGCACTCCCGGCAGCTCTCCAAGCACAACGCCGTACACTGTATAGCGGCTGTGCGTGGTATTGCAGATCAGCCCAATTTACTTCAATGGGCCTGAGCTCCAACTAGGCCAGGTGACAGATGCAGTTACATTATATGGCCTAGGACAGTGATGGGCAAACTGCGGCTCTCCAGTTGTTGTAAAACTACAAATCCCATCATGCCCTGCTGTAGGCTGATAGCTGTAGGCAGACTGGGCATACTGGGGGTTGTAGTTTTACAACAGCTGGAGAACCACAGTCTGCCCATCTCTGGTCTAGGAAGAGACAGCGGTGCTCACCAAGCTCCCGACCTCTTCTAACAGATCATGGGTCTGACACCAGAGACCCCCACCGATCAGCTGATACTGATGACCTATCCTGATGATTGGTAATATATTGATGACCTGATACCACTTTTAATGAAAAAAACCCCCCCAAAACCTGTATGTAAAAAGGATACACAAATGTACACTGCTGCCCCATTTAATGTCTCATGAGCATGTCAGACAAACAATAAAAAAAAAAAAGATACAAGTGTTTGACCAGTACACCAAATGCATAAGTATATCCTGCACCCCCAGGATGCAAATGGGAGTCATTTAGTGCATCTTTTTGGAAACAACTTATCAGTGTATTAGACCTCTAATATAGCAGAAAGGTGCATGCTCACCAGTTGCGCCATACAAATTCCTCTTCGCTGACCGTTTTTTACTTTTTGCATGTATTGTTTATTAAAATATAAAAAAACCAAAAAGAAACTCTGTTCTGAGGACGATTTATGATCATGCAGACGTACCCTGTGGACATATGATAAATGTCCACTGTAGGGAAAAGTCCTTTAACCCCTTACACAATCACGTACATGTATGTCATGCTTAACCCCTTAAGGACCGGTCTCATTTTCACCTTAAGGACCAGGCAATTTTTGGCAAATCTGACATGTGTCACTTTATGTGTGAATAACTCTAAAAATGCCTTTCACACCTGCGTTGGGTGCGGATCCGTCTGGTATCTGCACAGACAGATCCGCACCTATAATGCAAACACACAAAGTCAATGGGAGACGGAACCATTACTCATACAGCCAATGCATTCCAATACAGAAGTATTGGAATGCATTGTAAAGGATTAGACCCCCAAAAGTTGAAGTCCCAAAGTGGGACAAAAAAAAAAGTAAAAAAAAAAAAAAAGTTAAAAAATAAAATCCCCCCCAAAAAATATCAAAGTTTCAAGTAAAAATAAACAAAAACGTCATTTTCCCCAAATAAAGTAAAAAAAAAAAAACTGGTAATAAAAAATAAAAATAAAAAAAGTAGACATATTAGGTATCACCCGACTCTATAAACATATCACATGACTTTCCTGATGCATTCCTTCAGATGAACACCGTAAAAAAAAAAACTGTGCTAAATAAACAATTTTTTTGTCACCTTACATCACAAAAAGTGTAATAGCAAGCGATTAAAAAGTCATATGCACCCCAAAATAGTGCCAAATAGTCATCTCATCCAGTTTCAAAAATGAAATCATTGTGTAAAACTTAAATAAAAAATTGTATATATTTTAGGTATCGCCACGTCCATGACAACCTGCTCTATAAAAATACCACGTCATCTAACCTGTCAGATGAATGTTGTAAATAAAATAAAAAGGTGCCAAAACAGCTACTTCTTTTTACATTGCCTCACAAAAAGTGTAATATAGAGCAACCAAAAATCATATGTACCCTAAACTAGTACCAACAAAACTTCCACCCTATCCCGTAGTTTCTAAAATGGGGTAACTTTTTTTGGAGTTTCTACTCTAGGGGTGCATCAGGGGGGCCTCAAATGGGACATGGTGTCAAAAAAAACAGTCCAGCAAAATCTGCCTTCCAAAAACCGTATGGCATTCCTTTCTTTCTGCACAGCAGTTTACGACCACATATGGGGTGTTTCTGTAAACTACAGAATCGGGGCCATAAATATTGAGTTTTGTTTAGCCGTTAACCCTTGCTTTGTAACTGGAAAAAAAAACTATTAACCACCTCCCGACCACCTAACGCACGGATGCGTCCGGAAGGTGGTTGATTCATTCCTCCTGGACGCATCCGTGCGTCATCTCGCGATAGCCGAGATTTCCTGTGAACGCGCGCACACAGGAAGGGAAGGTAAGCGAGTGGATCTCCAGCCTGCCAGCGGCAATCGCTCGCTGGCAGGCTGGAGATGTGATTTTTTTAACCCCCAACAGGTATATTAGACGCTGTTTTGATAACAGCGTCTAATATACCTGCTACCTGGTCCTCTGGTGGTCCCTTTTGTTTGGATCGACCACCAGAGGACACAGGCAGCTCTGTAAAGTACCACAAAACACAACACTACACCCCCCCCCCTGTCACTTATTAACCCTTTATGAACCACTGATCACCCCATATAGACTCCCTGATCACCCCCCTGTCATTGATCACCCCCCTGTAAGGCTCCATTCAGAGGTCCGTATGATTTTTACGGATCCACGGATCGGATACGCAAAACACATGCGGACCTCTGAATGGAGCCTTACAGGGGGGGTGATCAATGACAGAGGGGTGATCACCCATATAGACTCCCTGTTCACCTCAGTCATTGATCACCCCCCTGTTAGGCTCCATTCAGACGTCCGTATGATTTTTACGGATCCACTGATACATGGATCGGATCCGCAAAACACATGCGGACGTCTGAATGGAGCCTTACAGGGGGGTGATCACCCATATAGACTCCCTGATCACCCCCCTGTAAGGCTCCATCCAGACGTCCGTATGCGTTTTGCGGATCCGATCCGTGGATCCGTAAAAAATCATACGGACGTCTGAATGGAGCCTTACAGGGGGGTGATCAATGACAGGGCGGTGATCACCCAATATAGACTCCCTGATCACCCCCCTGTCATTGATCACCCCCTGTAAGGCTCCATTCAGACAATTTTTTGGGCCCAAGTTAGCGGAAATTTTTTGTTTGTTTTTGTTTTTTCTTACCAAGTCTCATATTCCACTAACTTGTGTCAAAAAATAAAATCTCCCATGAACTCACCATACCCCTCACGGAATCCAAATGCGTAACATTTTTTAGACATTTATATTCCAGACTTCTTCTCACGCTTTAGGGCCCTAAAATGCCAGGGCAGTATAAATACCCCACATGTGACCCCATTTCGGAAAGAAGACACCCCAAGGTATTCCGTGAGGGGCATATTGAGTCCATGAAAGATTGAAATTTTTGTCCCAAGTTAGCGGAAAGGGAGACTTTGTGAGAAAATACAAAAAAAATAAATATATCAATTTCCGCTAACTTGTGCCAAAAAAAAAAAAATTCTAGGAACTCGCCGTGCCCCTCACGGAATACCTTGGGGTGTCTTCTTTCCAAAATGGGGTCACATGTGGGGTATTTATACTGCCCTGGCATGTTAGGGGCCCGAAAGCGTGAGAAGAAGTCTGGGATCCAAATGTCTAAAAATGCCCTCATAAAAGGAATTTGGGCCGCTTTGCGCATCTAGGCTGCAAAAAAGTGTCACACATCTGGTATCGCCGTACTCAGGAGAAGTTGGGGAATGTGTTTTGGGGTGTCATTTTACATATACCCATGCTGGGTGAGATAAATATCTTGGTCAAATGCCAACTTTGTATAAAAAAATTGGAAAAGTTGTCTTTTGCCAAGACATTTCTTTCACCCAGCATGGGTATATGTAAAATGACACCCCAAAACACATTCCCCAACTTCTCCTGAGTACGGCGATACCAGATGTGTGACACTTTATTGCAGCCTAGGTGGGCAAAGGGGCACACATTCCAAAGAGCACCTTTCGGATTTCGCAGGCCATTTTTTACACATTTTGATTGCAAAGTTCGCACACATTAGGGCCCCTAAATTGCCAGGGCAGTATAACTACGCCACAAGTGACCCCATTTTGGAAAGAAGACACCCAAGGTATTCCGTGAGGGGCATGGCGAGTTCCTAGAATTTTTTATTTTTTGTCGCAAGTTAGTGGAATATGAGACTTTGTAAGAAAAAAATAAATCATCATTTTCCGCTAACTTGTGACAAAAAATAAAAAGTTCTATGAACTCACTATGCCCATCAGCGAATACCTTAGGGTGTCTACTTTCCGAAATGGGGTAATTTGTGGGGTGTTTGTACTGTCTGGGCATTGTAGAACCTCAGGAAACATGACAGGTGCTCAGAAAGTCAGAGCTGCTTCAAAAAGCGGAAATTCACATTTTTGTACCATAGTTTGTAAACGCTATAACTTTTACCCAAACCATTTTTTTTTTTTGCCCAAACATTTTTTTTTTTATCAAAGACTTGTAGAACAATAAATTTAGCGAAAAATTTATATATGGATGTCGTTTTTTTTTGCAAAATTTTACAACTGAAAGTGAAAAATGTCATTTTTTTTGCAAAAAAATCGTTAAATTTCGATTAATAACAAAAAAAGTAAAAATGTCAGCAGCAATAAAATACCACCAAATGAAAGCTGTATTAGTGAGAAGAAAAGGAGGTAAAATTCATTTGGGTGGTAAGTTGCATGACCGAGCAATAAACGGTGAAAGTAGTGTAGTGCCGAAGTGTAAAAAGTGGCCTGGTCATTAAGGGGGTTTTAGCTAGCGGGGCTGAAGTGGTTAAAATGGAAAATCTTTCAAAAGTGAAATTTTTAAATTGTATTTCTATTTTCCATTCATTCTTGTAGAACACCTAAAGGGTTAACGATGTTTGTAAAATCAGTTTTGAATACCTTGAGGGGTTTAGTTTCTAGAATGGGGTCATTTTTCGGTGGTTTCTATTATGTAAGCCTCACGAAGTGCCTTCAGACCTGAACTGTTCCTTAAAAAGTGGGTTTTTGAAAATTTCAGAGAAATTTCAATATTTACTTCTAAAAACTTCTAAGCCTTGTAACGTCACCCAAGAATAAAATGTCATTCCCAAAATGATCCTAACATGAAGTAGACCTATGGGGAATGTAAAGTAATAACTATTTTGTAGGTATTACTAATTTTTCCAAATTTTTGGGCAAATTTTGTATTTTATTTTTATAAATAAAAATGATTTTTTTTCACTACATTTTACCAGTGTCATGAAGTACAATATGTGACGAAAAAACAAACAAACAATCTCAGAATGGCCTGGATAAGTAAAAGCTTTTTAAAGTTATCACCACTTAAAGTGACACTGGTCAGATTTCCAAAAAATGGCCTGGTCCTTAACCACTTCAACCCCGCTAGCAGAAACCCCCTTAATAATGACCAGGCCACTTTTTACACTTCTGCACTACAATACTTTCACCGTTTATTGCTCGGTCATGCAACTTACCACCCAAATGAATTTTACCTCCTTTTCTTCTCACTAATAGAGCTTTCATTTGGTTGTATTTCATTGCTGCTGACATTTTTACTTTTTTTGTTATTAATCGAAATTTAACAATTTTTTTTGCAAAAAAATGACATTTTTCACTTTCAGTTGTAAAATTTTGCAAAAAAAACGACATCCATATATAAATTTTTCGCTAAATTTATTGTTCTACATGTCTTTAAGAAAAAAAAATTTTGGGGTCAAAAAAAAAAAAAATGGTTTGGGTAAAAGTTATAGCATTTACAAACTATGGTACAAAAATGTGAATTTCCGCTTTTTGAAGCAGCTCTGACTTTCTGAGCACCTGTCATGTTTCCTGAGGTTCTACAATGCCCAGACAGTAGAAAACCCCAACAAATGACCCCATTTCGGAAAGTAGACACCCTAAGGTATTCGCTGATGGGCATAGCGAGTTCCTAGAACTTTTTATTTTTTGTCACAAGTTAGCGGAAAATGATGATTTTTATTTTTATTTTTTTTCTTACAAAGTCTTATATTCCACTAACTTGTGACAAAAAATAAAAACTTCCATGAACTCTCTATGCCCATCACAAAATACCTTGGGGTGTCTTCTTTCCAAAATGGGGTCACTTGTGGGGTAGGTATACTGCCCTGGCATTCTAGGGGCCCAGATGTGTGAGAAGAAGTTTGCAATCAAAATCTGTAAAAAAATTACCGGTGAAATCCGAAAGGTGCACTTTGGAATGTGTGCCCCTTTGCCCACCTAGGCTGCAAAAAAAAGTGCCACATCTGGTATCGCCGTACTCAGGAGAAGTTGGGGAATGTGTTTTGGGGTGTCATTTTACATATACCCATGCTGGGTGAGAGAAATATCTTAGCAAAAGACAACTTTTCCAATTTTTTTATACAAAGTTGGCATTTGACCAAGATATTTATCTCACCCAGCATGGGTATATGTAAAATGACACCCCAAAACACATTCCCCAACTTCTCCTGAGGACGGCGATACCACATGTGTGACACTTTTTTGCAGCCTAGATGCGCAAAGCGGCCCAAATTCCTTTTATGAGGGCATTTTTAGACATATGATTCCCAGACTTCTTCTCACTCTTTAGGGCCCCTAAAAAAGCCAGGGCAGTATAAATACACCACATGTGACACCACTTTGGAAAGACACCCCAAGGTATTCAATGAGGGGCCTGGCGAGTTCATAGAAAAAAAAATTTGGGGCATAAGTTAGCAGAAATTGATTTTTATTTTTTATTTTTTCCTCACAAAGTCTCCCTTTCCGCTAACTTGGGACAAAAATTTCAATCTTTCATGGACTCAATATGCCCCTCACCCTTGGGGTGTCTTCTTTCCGAAATGGGGTCACATGTGGGGTATTTATACTGCCCTGGCATTTTAGAGGCCCTAAAGCGTGAGAAGAAGTCTGGAATATAAATGTCTAAAAAAATTTACGCATTTGGATTCCGTGAGGGGTATGGCGAGTTCATGTGAGATTTTATTTTTTTACACAAGTTAGTGGAATATGAGACTTTATAAGAAAAAAAAAAAAAAAAAAAAAACAAATTTCCGCTAACTTGGGCCAAAAAAAAATGTCTGAATGGAGCCTTACGGGGGGGTGATCAATGACAGGGGGGTGATCACCCATATAGACTCCCTGATCACCCCCCTGTCATTGATCACCCCCCTGTAAGGCTCCATTCAGACGTCCGTATGATTTTTACGGATCCACGGATACATGGATCGGATCCGCAAAACACATACGGACGTCTGAATGGAGCCTTACAGGGGGGTGATCACCCATATAGACTCCCTGATCACCCCCCTGTCATTGATCACCCCCCTGTAAGGCTCCATTCAGACGTCCGTATGATTTTTACGGATCCACGGATACATGGATCGGATCCGCAAAACACATACGGACGTCTGAATGGAGCCTTACAGGGGGGTGATCAATGACAGGTGGGGGTGATCAGGGAATCTATATGGGTGATCACCTCCCTGTCATTGATCACCCACCTGTAAGGCTCCATTCAGACGTCCGTATGTGTTTTGCGGATCCGATCCATGGATCCGTAAAAATCCTACGGACGTCTGAATGGAGCCTTACAGGGGGGTGATCAATGACAGGGGGGTGATCAATGACAGGGAAGTGATCAAGAAGTCTATATGCGTGATCACCCCCCTGTAAGGCTCCATTCACACGTCCGTATGTGTTTTGCGGATCCGATCCATGTATCCATGGATCCGTAAAAATCATACGGACGTCTGAATGGAGCCTTACAGGGGGGTGATCAATGACAGGGGGGTGATCAATGACAGGGAAGTGATCAAGAAGTCTATATGCGTGATCACCCCCCTGTAAGGCTCCATTCACACGTCCGTATGTGTTTGCGGATCCGATCCATGTATCCGTGGATCCGTAAAAATCATACGGACGTCTGAATGGAGCCTTATAGGGGGGTGATCAATGACAGGGGGGTGATCAATAACAGGGAAGTGATCAAGAAGTCTATATGCGTGATCACTCCCCTGTAAGGCTCCATTCAGACGTCCGTATGTGTTTTGCGGATCCGATCCATGTATCCGTAAAAATCATACGGACGTCTGAATGGAGCCTTACAGGGGGGTGATCAATGACAGGGGGGTGATCAAGGAGTGTATATTAAGTGATCAGGGGTTCATAAGGGGTTAATAAGTGACAGGGGGGGGGGGTGTAGTGTAGTGTGGTGTTTGGTGCGACTTTACTGACCTACCTGTGTCCTCTGTTGGTCGATCCAAACAAAAGGGACCACCAGAGGACCAGGTAGCAGGTATATTAGACGCTGTTATCAAAACAGCGTCTAATATACCTGTTAGGGGTTAAAAATAAAAATCACATCTCCAGCCTGCCAGCGAACGATCGCCGCTGGCAGGCTGGAGATCCACTCTCTTACCTTCCGTTCCTGTAAACGCGCGCGCCTGTTCACAGGAAATCTCGCGTCTCGCGAGATGACGCGTATATGCGTGACTGTGCGCAGCGCTGCCACCTCCGGACCGCAGATCTGCGTTAGGCGGTCCGGAGGTGGTTAAGGTGAAATAAGGCTGTGTCATTGGGAGTTAAGCGGTTAAAGAGATTGTCCCAAAAAAAAAAAATAATATATTCTACAGTTTTTAAACCAGCTCCTGGATCTGAATATTTTTGTAATTGCATGTAATTGAAAATTTTGTATAGCCACTGTTATTCAATAAAATGTATCTGTATAGCGCCACCTGCTGTTAGTTTTTTCCTTATTTCTTTGTCCTGCTCACTAAGACGGCCGCACATGCTCACTTTCATCCTTCAACTGCCTCCTGAGCTGTGATAAGGAGAGCATGGACACGCCCCCTGAGCTGCAGCAGAAAGGACCCTCCTATTGAGCTGTCAGCTTCATATAAATCTAGCAGAGCAATGAACGTAGAGATCTCTGGATCCATGTGAGGTACAAAGGTAGAAAGAGATTGTCATATACTGTATGATGCCTGATGCCCATTTTTTACAATAATCATAGGATAACCCCTTTAAGGGGTGGTATGTAGGGGGCTGCTGTGCTGAGCCTGCTCCATATGTTGCGGGTGCCGGCTGTAATGGCAAAAAACATGCCCTCATACGGTTCTATATTTTTTTTTTTAAGTAGTAAAACAAAATAAAAAAACTATACAAATATGGTATTGCTGTAATCGTACTGACCCGTAGAAAAGGCTGTCATGTCATTTTTAGCACACTGTGAATGCCGTAATATAAAAATCCTCCCCCCCCCCCCCCCCAAAAAAAAAAAACTAAAAAAACTTGTGGGTTTTTTCAAGTTAACAACAAAGAATTTTATTTTTATTTTCCTGTGTGCCAATATAATATGCGGTGCATAAAAAAAACATGTGGTGCCATTAACAAAAATACAAATTGTGCAGCCCAAAAAAAAAAAGAAGCTATAGCTAAGTGAATGGAAAAAATAAAAAATAAAAAAAAAAGGTTGTCTCTTGGAATGTGGGGAGAAAACCCCCCCACAATTGAGCCTATTCCTTAAGGGGTTAAAGAAGGACGAGAATTCACAGTGAAACTAAAACTCATTAACAAGTGATAATTAGTAACCACAAGCAAAACTATCTTAAGGGAGTTTTCCACTATTGAGATTTTTATTTTTACACTTTTTTGTCACCCGATACTGTCACGTGACATCCATTTGGCAGTGTTGGCTTATATGGCTGTGGGCTTTGTAAGGATTGTAGGCCAGTGGTCAATTTTGACTACTATATATTCATTCCATACTTGTTAAGTATTACAAAAAAAACATCTTTAAAAAGGGATGTGCAACACGGGGGTGGGTGGAGAAAGTTATGGCAAATCCCCCGCCCCCTTCCTGAGCAGAACTGCGAGGGGAAGCATACTAACCTGCTTCCCAGCTCCTTCGCTCCACAGCCTCGGCTGTTCTCCTTGTATGTAAACTTACTGTTTGACGACACTGCAGCCAATCGCTTGCTGCAGAAGTGACCTGCTCACCTTGAGTCACATGACCATTTTTGTCATGACGCAAGGGGGACGGGTCACCACTGTGGCCGGCAACTGGCTGCAGCAGCATCAAACAAGTTTACATGCAGGGAGCGCAGTGGAGCAGCCGAGTCCAGGGGGTGGGGGAAGAGCTGGAAAGCAAATAAGTATGCTTCCCTTCTCTGGTCTGCGCAGGAGTGGAGGGCTGCCCCCACTCCCCAAAAGGTGAACCACCCCTTTAACACTCTCCAGAATATTTGTGCATTTACCTTGAGTTCTTGAAGCTGATCAGGCTCATAAAGTTTTGGTGACAGTGCTTGGGCGAGGAAGGCATCAAGTTCCTGGCGCCGGAGTATTCTTATGCCAGGCCACTGCACCATATACCTGAACAAGGAGACAAACGCTTGGAGGTGACGCATTTGTGTTTCAGTAATAAATCGTACAGCACACAATTTCTACAGAATTCATGAAATACCACGAACATGCCTCACATTTATTACATGTCCGTGTCAGATAAATCACAACCGTGCAGGGTTATGTATAGCAGCCGCTGCATGGAATATTAAGAGTTTTTTGAGTTTTCAGAAAACTCAGACATATCAAATATTTTAATTGGTGGGGTCTGAGTGCTGAGACCCCCCACTTATCGCTAGAATTAGGATAGAGAAGCTCTTGCATACCACAGTCTCTCTCCTCGCAGTAGGAGGCGAAGCGGACTCAACAGAAAGTCTATGGGCCCGACTCGATTCAGTCTCTTGCAGCGAGTAAAGCCAATGCCATATGTGAGCGCTTCTCTCGTCTCTTTCTAGGGATCGATCGGGGTCTCAGCGCTCTAAACCCCACTCATAAAAACTTTTGATGTGTCTATGAGATATGAAAAGTGTCCTAAAACTCAGTGACCCTTCAAACAGTGGTCTTTATTCAGACATAGACACCTAATATACTCATCACCTATTTATTGATTTTGTTTATACTATCGGTGGTAAGGAAGTTCTGCCATTTGGGGAGGCGCACCCCAACCACCAGATCAGTACTGCCCGTTGAATATTATAGATGACCTCTAATTCTTTAACATGATGGGATTCATTGACCATGCACAAGATCTGAAAGAGCCTTCTGGTGTAGTGAGGAGACTGGAGCATCCAGTACAACATACAGAATGTGCTCTATGATCCTTTTTGGGAAGAAAACTGCAGAGGGTCTTGCAAGAGTTGCCTGGTATAAAGGAAGCCCACCATTAAATAACCAAAAGGTATCTTGGGAGAATTCACCATAAAAGCTGTGACCACTAACCTTCCTCCACAGCAGCGGTCTTCAACCTGTTCCAGCTGTTGTGAAACTACAACACATTGCAACTGTCAGAGCATGCTGGGGGTTGTAGTTTTACATCAGCTGAAGACCACTCCTCTACAGAGCGTACTGTTTTCTTGCAGACCCACTGTGCATAAGTGCATCCACCTATTATAACCATCAATGTAATCATTGAGAAACGTTATATACTGCACACGGCATGGCGGTATACAATATAATGTGGTGACACAAACATAAGTTGCTGCACAGTTGGCAAATTCTACAACATGACAGAAGTAGTAACAAGTATAAGCTGCTTACCGTAAAACACAGCACAGCACCATGAGGTGAGTGGGCACGTTGGCGGGATTGAGCATGGCTGGTGTGTCAGATCTCATGCATGCCAGAAAAGCTCTCATCCTCCGGTTCTTGTCCTCAACCGCTTTTCCTAACCAAAGTTTCTTTAGATTTGGGCAGGTCCATTCCCTGAAAGCAAGAGCTTCCACGAGTTCTGGGGTCTGTGGGGACTTTCCTTTGTAGGCGGCCCACTCCTTTATAACGACTGGGTAATCTGTAAGGTATATGCAGTAAAAATTAATACCGAGCAGGAAGAGCAAAGTGATACAAGGGACAGTGCCCAAACACTTGGTCCTAGAGGGACTGCATACTTGTGTTATGGAGCTGTAACATGGCACCTATAATGTGTGGGGCCTTCCTGTACACTGGTGTAAGAATAGCAGGGCCATACAGTGCACTATATGGATGCACAACATGTACCCATGACTGTCTGCTATGTAGTAATAGGGACCATGCAGTGTTGTTGAGGCTAGGGGGAAGTGGAGAACTGTATAAATCCAACTTTAGAGAAGAACAAAAGTTTTTAATTTAGTGCACAAATCAACCAATATATGTGGTTTTCAGCCATGCTCAGATTATTGTACTATTTCCAAACAGCCAAGCATGTCCAATATGGTTTCTTTCACCCGATACGGTGGGCAGAAACATTACAGCCATTGTAGGACACCATACTTTTCCATAAACCGCAGCACTCGTGTTCAAGGGCTGTGTACTCATTCACTTGATGTACCAGACACTGCTCATATTATTTAAAAGGGTTATCCTCTGGATAGGTCATCAGTATCTGAACAGTGGGTGCCCGACACCTGGGACCCCTACCGATCAGCTGTTTGAGAAGGCAGTAGCATCGCGGCCTTCTCGCAGCTAACCAAGCACAGTGCCATCTATTTGATAGTGGCTGTGCTTGGTATTGCAGCTCACACTCATTCACGTCAATGGGGCTGAGCTGCGTCTAGGACATGTGACCGATGATCGTGACGTCACGTGGCCTAGGCTAAGCTGAGACAAGGCCGTAGCACTACTGTCAGCGCCTTCTCAAAAAGCTAATCGTTGGGACTCCCGGTTGTGGGACCCCCACCGACTAGATACTGATGACCTATCCTCAGTAAAAACATATCTCGGAAAACCCCTTTAAGTAACATACAACCCACTTTAAAAACACATTTAGCTGCCAACGGAGCTCTGATCCTAGGAGGATAAAACTGAACTGCCCACAGTGGATCACTTACAGAAAGGCTGCATAGTGTTGGTTTTGGTTTGATTGTGACATGTCCAAAGAGCCCACCAACAGCAATCAATTAATGGTTCTGTCCCTTTAATAAATTATTCCCTAATGACTGTCGATCACTCACATTCTGGAGCCATTCTGTTCTTTCTGAATGCCAGACGCTCCGTTTTCTTCCTGCTTTCTGCCAGGCTGAACAGGACTCCGTAGACATACTGGCGCACAGGTCTGTAAAGGATTGCAGCAGGGGGGAGGTCCTTGTTTGCTTCATCTTCAATGGTAACTGGAATTTTTATTTCTCCCTTTTATTAAAATAAAAATGTCTGTCATTATCCACTAAAGCAAACGACAAACCTTAGGGTAGGTTCACATGGCGGATCTTGACGCTGCTGACAATGGTTGTTCACTTTGGATGCCAGCTGCACCACTGAACAGAGCTACACTGCGAGAAGACACCTGCCGTGGTTTCAAGCAGCGCCGGTCCGCACACGTGCCAAGAAATGACATGTCCATTCTTGGCACAGTCGTAGCTCTAAGCCACTGGCAGTGCAGCCTCCAACTGGGAGGTGGACACCGCGTGGCAGCCACCGAAATCTGCCACGAGAAGCCTTTACAGTGAAACAACTTAAGATATCCTCAAAAGTAAAATGTAGTATCAATGTTATACATCTTCATGATATGCCATTTTCCAATAGCAGCATGAGGTATATGTTAATACATTACACACAAAAAACGTGGCTCGTAGTAAGAAACATAAGGAATAGCCGCCTACTTCTATCACATAGGTCTCCCATTATGAGCACCAGAAGGATGCAGTGTGCAGCAGGGTCACTGCATACCTTTGTAAGGATGTGAAAGATGTAGGGGTACATTAACCCTTTCTTGTGACGATGTTCCGCTACTCTCAACACTTCAGGTGCCACGGGAGGCAGCGGAGGAGTCGTGATATCCATGTGGTTCCTGGTGGGCATGGAAAGAAGACAAGGTATCTGTAGCCCTCCCTGGATACCTTTCTTGTCGGTGGCTTTGGATCCTGATGGGGCTGGAGAGGGATTTTCAGTCTGTTAAATAAAAGGGGGGACAAGTTAATAAATGAGGTACAGTGAAACCTTTGTAATGTACCAGATTTCCTGTGACAAATGTAAATTTTTATCTATTATATTAGCCATGTTGTTTGAGTGGACCAGCTACCGAGTAGACCATCTTTCAATGATACGGGATACCTTTGGAGCAATTTTCTATGATTGCACTTTACTCATGTTGAGCTAAAAATCTTTTTTTTTTTTTTTTTTTTTTTAACTGGTCTAGTCTATTTGGCCTATCGTTCAGATAAAAGGATTTAAAAAAATAAAATAATAATCAATCTGTTTGCAGAGTATCACTTCTCAGTCCTGTCAGTTCATGTGAACTCTTATGTCTGATCTTCTGACGTCATAAATAGGGATGAGCGAATAGACTTCGGATGAAACAGCCAAAGTCGATTAGCATAAGGCTCCATTTAGACGTCCGTATGAATGGTCCGGATCCGTTCCGCAATTATGCGGAACGGGTGCGGACCCATTTAATTCTTGTCAGCAATAGCGGACAAGAATAGGCATTTTCTATTATAGTGCTGGTGTCAGTGTTTTGCGAATTCGCAACACACTTACGGACGTGTGAATGGACCCCAATACTTTGTTTGAATACTGTACGGAGCGAGCGATCCGTACAGTATTAGAATGTATTGTCTCCGAAGAGCCGAAGTTATGACTTCAAATAATAACTTCATAAATTGATTTCTACTCTAAAAAAACATTTCCCGAACCCGGGTTCAGTTCCAAGGTATCAGTATTCAAATGAAGTATTATGCAAATCGACTTCACATGTTTCATCCCTAATCCTAAACATTCATTATAGCTAAACTTTTATCAAGCTGATAAGAATATGGTCTCAATGAATGTTTATGAGGTCAGGAGATCGGAGATAAGGCTTCATATGAGCGGTCAGCTGAGGGGATGGAAAAGTGATGTTCCACAAACAGACTTTTTTTAACCCCTGAATCTGAAAAACAGCTGAACATTTCTTTTAATGAAGACAAAATTAAAAAATTATTTTTAGCCTGTGACGAAACCAACCTCGCCACAGTGTTTTGGAGGGGGCTGGTTGCCAGCCTCCTGCCTCAGGATTATGGCCCATACTAACTTTAAAGAAGACAGGCCGGCCGCACAGCTTAAATCTGTCTTTGGAATTGTATTTTGTTATGTGAGGGCACCCAGATAGCTAGTTTAATTGTATTTGTGTGGTCTGAATGCCATTCGCCTAACGATATGCACTCAGACTTGAGCTATCTGGGAATATGTTAAATGTCTGTGGTTGCTGGGAGGGTGTGACATTGTGTGTTTAAATGGTGATTTCTGTCCTGTTGTCCCCACATGTGTATTGGTGATCTCCCCTTTGTCCTGAGAGATAATTGGATTATCCTTCGGTTGTCTCTGGGGCAGAGAGGAGGAAACCATGATGCATTGTGGGGATATGTTGTATCTGTTCGGTGTGTCGCAGTCTCCATTCTGGTTCCCTGGGGGCGTGTCCACCAGATGGGGACCTGCATAAATACGGGCGGGTAGCCCTCAATAAAGTGTTCCTGTTTTATCCTTCATCATGTTGAGACTGGTGTTTGGATAACTGATCAAACTGGGGGATTGCTATACGCTGAAGATTTGCTATACTCCCCTGGCATAACTACTAGCTCTTGTAAGAGCTGTTCCTGCTCTCTGGCTGTAGGAGGTCTGGGGTCTGCAGGGCGTACGGTGTCAAGTGGAGTGCTTGGAGTCCTCGGAAAGCACTAGGAGCATCTATCGACGGAGGTACTCGGTCGGGGTGCCAGGCGTTCCGTTACATAGCCCACAATTAAAAATAAAATATTTTAAAAAGTTGCCACGAAAGTGTTCATGGCCTTTAAAGAGGACCTTTCACAGGTTTTCTTTTGTTAAATTAAGTACCTTTACAGGCAAGATGCTGCTATAACTTTTTTTTCAAACGCCCTTCAGTTGCCCCGCTCTGCCCCCGCTCTGCTTCTGCGTCCTGTATGCTAATAGATAGCATCGGTACAGGGAGGAAGAGACACCAGCGCTTTTCAATGGGCGTCTCCTTCTCCCTGGCTGTGGTGCTGTCCAATCACAATGGACCACGTCACAGCCAGGGAGAAGTTGAGCTGTTTTCTCTCCCTGGCTGTAATGTGGTCCATTGCGATTGGACAGTCCACTGCATACAGGGCGCGAAAACAGAAGAGGGGCACAGCGGGGCAGCCAAAGGGCGTTTGAAAAAAGGAAAAGTTATAACTGCATCAGCGGAGCATACCCTGCTTGTAAAGGTACTTAGTTTAACAAAAACAGTGGAAGGTCCTCTTTAAAGATGTCTTAAATTGTCTTATTTCATGGAAGTGTGTCTGACACCACTACATAAGAAGCTTCACTCTCGTGTACACATTGAATCAAATCCGCTAACACAACTGGCAGATAAACTGGAAAACTCCAAAATGTTCTTCAATCTGCCATGCAATGTGAGCCTGGGTACATGGGAACATTACCTTGGCTTGGTCTGTGGCATCCTTCTTTGATTTGCCAGGTGATTTACTCTTTTTATCCCAATCAGGTTTGGTCCCGCTGATGTGGCTGAAAAGGAAAATGTGAACAAAGTAAAGAAATAAAAAAATAGAAAGAACACAAAACACCAATATTACGCCATGGGGTTTGGGACCTAACCCCAACTATGCAGCTGTTTCAGGCAGCCATGGCGCCAGAAACTACAGTGTACGGAGCTGGAAGCAGACAGCTCCGTGCAATGTGCAGTGGCCGTTTTGGGTACTGCAGCTCAGTTCCCATTGAAGTGAATGGCAGCTGAGCTTGCAATATGCCAGCATTGGAAATTACAGTGTGTATGGAGCCGATCAGCTACAGAGGCCGCCTGAAACAGCTGATCAGTAAGGGGGTTGGAGCGCAACCAATCTGATATTGATGACCTTTCCTGAGGATAGGTCATCAATATTTGTGGTCTGGACAACCCCTTTAAGACAACATGGAGTCCACACTTTTAGGAATTAAGAATATCTTTGGGAAATAAATCAGGGATGAGAGGAATTTGGGTCATCCTTTTGTCACAGTAGCAATGTACACAACAGATTTGCGGTTTGGGAATTTAGGGGGGAGAAAACCCTACAAAGGCCGAAAGGTGGTCATGCATGCCCCACTTTCTGAGATACAGCTATCCATATATGAAATGAAGAACGTTAGTTCTTTCACAAGGGAGGATTTCGATAGAAATAGGAAAAAACTGCTGGTGCAATGAGACAAATGGTGGTGAGCTGAGAGGATAAAGACACTCACTTGGTGGCTCCTCCAGTGCCATCATCATTATCGGATGAGGATGAAGCAGATGACTGTGGGAAGTACGCAGAGTCTACATGGTTTGGGCTCCCGCTCTGCGCTGGGTTGATGGGAGAGGATCGCTCGTACAGGGGGGTGTGTTTGCCTTCATGAGGAATGTTGCTGTAATTGTTCTGCTCAGACACACTTTTGTTTGTTGGACTGACGGTGGCAGTGGATTCAGAAAGGTTGTACGGATATGGACCTTTATGAGGAGCGCCACCTGGGATGGACATGTGAGGTGCCTGTAAACATATGAAGAGTCAAATCTATGGGGCTAGACGATAAAGACCATATATAACAGCATCTCAGTCGGCAGCACTGACTGTTTCCTGTAGTGGACTATTTTCTTCATTTACTTGGATTCCACTGCTGAACTCAAAATTTCTAATAAGCAAAACTATATGGATCAGAATTCTACATTTTATAGCCGCTGAAACTCTGAAAATTTTCCCCATCACAAACTTGATACATCAGCAGACCTGCCGATGAAGTTAATGGAATATATGGGCCAAACAATTGAGGCCCGGCAAGGACATTAAGCAGGTATACAGGTCATTATGGTGCTCATCAGGTATACACATCCACTCTGTCAGGGCTCGTTCACACAAACGTCCACTGTCGGCAATGCACGGGCACCGTCCGTGGGGCAGGCGCATGGGGATCGCAGACCCATTCACTTGAATGGGCCCGCAATCCTTCCACTCCGCAAAGAGATAGAACTTGCTCTATCTTTTTGCGGTGCAGAAGCACTCCGTAGTGTTCAGTGTCTCCGGACTCATTGAAATGAATGGGTCCCCATCCATGATGCGGAATGGCCACAAAACGGTGCCCGTGAATTGTGGATCCGCAATACGGCAACGAGCCCTTACTCTTATAGACCAGGCCTGTGTGGGCCTTAGTCCTGGCAAGGTACAGAACAGAGGAAGGTGATGCCCACAAAGCCAGTCATAGGCCGCAGAAGAGCTGGAATTGCAGGGGGATCAGCGAGGTGAATAATGCTCCTCTTACTCCCTTCACAGCCTTATCTTAAAAAAAATGTTATCCTGCTGGAAAACACCTTTAAATCCACAATATGTAGATTTTCACTGCAAACCTGAACCTTTGCGATGCATTTGGCGTGAAATCTGCAATGGATTTTTTTTTTAATGTCCCATGTGGATGTACCCTCCTTGTGCAAAAGAGGAATCAATGATTTGAGAAGATGGACATACCTGCATCATACCAGGGCCTCTATTTGGTCTGCCTGTTTGAAGAAGAAAAACAGCCCATCAATGAGCAGTAAAGTAACTACATGCAGATATGGAATACACACACACGTGCTCATTATACAGCAGTGCTAACATTATAAGAATATAAACCAGCAGGGAATCACTCAATTGGTGACTGAGGGGTAGAAATACAATAAAGTAGACCTTCTGTTTGTGTCGTCAAAGGCAAGTGAACACATCATCTGACAAGCGTCTTTAACGAGGCCTTACAGGGAGGACTGGGGTTTCCACTTTCTGATCCCGAGCTCCCAGCCAAATATACAAAAAAAAAAAATGTTTCCGTTCAGTCCCCATGTATTCTGAATGGAAAGAGATCCGTTCAGGATGTCTTCAGTTCCAGCAGCATTACGTTTTGTGACCGGACACAAAACCGCTGCAAGCTGCAGTTTTGTTTCCAGTCATAAAAACAAAACAAAACAAAAAAAAAAAAAACAGATCCGGCACTGAAAACAATGTAAGTCAATGGTGACTGATCTGTGTTTTTTTTTTTAGGAGCCTATAAAACCAGATCCATCACCCATTGACTTTCAATGCATTTAGTGACAGATCTGCTTTTTCAGTTTTGATTTCACACAACCACATCCTGATGTGCAAATTCCAGAATGGAGATCCTCTGTTGGATCTCAATAGTGGAATTAACAACCCAAGTGTGAAGGTAGCCAGAACCTCCTCTGATTGCCATTCCCCCCCTGGAAGACAAGACTGTGGCAGGAGTCCAGCCTGTGTCCTGCCCTTTCAAAACAGCTGCCCCATTCAAACTCCATCTAGCTGCACTACTGAATTTGCGGGGTAGGAGGAAGGGATGCAGGACTGGGGTCCATGTTCTGGTCATCGGTGGGGGTCCCAGTGGTCAGACATTTGTTGCTCTTATTTATGACCTATTAGGAGTGGGCGATAAACGATATAGATTTTGTCTATATCGCCCTAGATGACCACGGAGCAGTAGTGATTTGAAGAAGCTTTTTCTCACTCACTGCTGCGTGGCCTTCCGAGTCGGCACCACGTTGCACTGACCAGGGCCTTGCGTGCACACATCGGCACTGCGCTGGCTGACCCTGTGTGTTACATCAGGTCCCTCCCAGTGCATGCTGGGAAGAAGACACGATCCGTCTCCTGCGGACTCCATCAGCCAGCCTGCACCCTGCAGAATAAGTATGTATATTAGCAGGGGCCTGTCTCTACCCGGGGGGTAGAGGGAGTTGGGGCAGCGGTTTGGTTGGAGAATGGTTATGGCATGGGGCTGATGGCGCTGGCTGAATGATGGCAAATGGCAATGGCATAATATATCGCGATATATATTGTTATCGCACATAGTTCAAATTATATCACGATATAGATTTTAGGCCATAACGCCCAGCCCTATCACCTATTCAGTGGTTTCAGTGATTCTCTCTCCTCAATCTAGGAATCAGCAAGGGTCTCAGCATTCAGAACCCCACAGAAAAAAAACTTTTGATATGTTTCTATGACGTATTAAAAGTTTTGTGAAAAGTTTGTGTCCCTTTAAGACGTCTCCTACTGAGGACTCCACCGTCCAGAGCGGAAAACCACTGCAAAGAGCTCCCACTTTGGAAGGCTCAGTGTGACCATGTATTACTTGCTCACCTACTCATGTGAAAAGGCACCAAGTAACATTACATGTTGTTGACTTTGTAGGAGACATGTGCAGCCACCTATAGCTTCCCCCTGGCGATGACTTACAGGAATTACACCTGCCAGACCATCTTTCCAGATTGGAAAACCCTTTAGGGTCTATTCACACGTCCACAAATGTTTTGCGATCCGCAAAACATGGCTGGCCCTGTGATACAAATGCCTTATTATTGTCCGTGGCTGCGGACAAGAATAGGACATGCTCCATCTTTTTTGCGGAACAGAACTACGGTGTGCTGTCCGCATCTTTTGCGTCCCATCAAAATGAATGGGTCTGCACCTGTTCTGCAACGGACGTGTGAATGGACCCTAAAAGGGGTTGTCCGCTTTTTACTATTGATAACCTTTCATCAGGACAGGTCATCAATATCAGTTCAATGAAGGTCCGACTCCCGACACCCCTGCCGATCAGCTGTTTGATAGCAAGGCAGCGCTCGTACCTGCCTTCTCTTCAAAAAGCTGATCAGTAGGGGTGCCGGGAGCCTAACCCCCACCGATCTGATATTGATGACCTATCCTGAGGATAGGTCATCAATAGTAAAAAGCGGACAATCCCTTTTTAATGGGGTTATGCTATGTATAGCATTCATCACCTGTACACAAGATAGGTGAAAATTATTGAATTACTAGGGGTCTGACTTCTCTGACCCCAAGCAATGCAGAGAACGGGGTCCTTGAGGCCCCTAACTGAATAGGGTGGTAAAGCACACATCAGTCCACTGCTCCATTTACTTCTATGGCACTGATGTCAACTGTGCTGTGTCAGTCCCATAGATGTGAACAGAGCAACATGTGCACCACTTCTAATTCACACTGGGGGGGGGGGGGCTCAGTTACCCCTCATCAGGAAAGCTGATCCTAGCAGACCCTCAACGATCCAACATTTATCACTTATCCTGTGGAGAGGTGAGAAATGCTACTCGTAGGATAACCCTCCGTAAAGGGGTTCTCTCACTTCAGCAAATGGCACTTACTAATGTATTGCGATTTTCCATATTGTCTCCTTTGCTGGCTGGATTCATTTTTCTGCCACATTATACACTGCTCGTATCCAGGGGTTAAGACCACCCTGCAGCAATCCAGCAGCAGTGGTTGTGCTTGCACACTATAGGAAAAAGCTCTGGCCTCTCTGGTGACCGGGACCGTGGGATCACACGTAGACACACACTTTTTTCTATAGTGTGCGAGCACGACCACAGCTACTGGATTACAGGGTGGTCTTAACGTCTGGAAACGAGCAGCGTATATTGGGATGAAAAAATGAATCAAGCACAATACATTAGTAAGTGCCTTGTATTACTTCTCTCTACATGATAAATGCCGTTTGCTGAAGTGAGAGAACCCCTTTAAACATAAACATCTCAATCTTGAACGCACATTGCATTTTCACACTAAATACAAAATACATACTGATGTTCGGAGAGGAACTTCCCTTTCAGAGGGAATGACCGGAAACACAAGTGGTAACCCTTCAGAATTCATAGCCATGACCCCAAGTTACAAAGCACTGAATATTTCAAGCCGCGGTCATGGAAAGCATTGGTTTTTGGGGAAATAATTTTTCACACTGACCAGGGTATGGCGCTGCTGAGTATGGCAAGGGTTTGTTGGTGGCTCTGTAGTAAGCGACTGCTCTCTTGAACCGGGAAACTTTGTCATCCGTCCTTGACTGAAAAACAAAATTAACGAAATATAAAAAGGTTAAGGCGAAAACATCTGAAGATCCTCTCACATAAGTAGTCCACCCCGAACCATCACACACCCCACTGTCATGTAGTAATATGATCCAGCCTCCAACATCACCACCACATACCCAACCATAAAAAACAAGATTTTTGTCAAACTTACCAGTGAAATCTCTTTCTCGCTCTTCTATCACCACAATATTAATACTAATTCTGCCTGGTTGCTCCTTAAAGCTGGCCATACACTTGAGATAGCTCTTGGTCGAATGACTGTTTGACCGATAGCTACCCCGCCTGATTACCGAGATTGCATGCGTTGTGAATGGGAGAGTGGAATAACAGACATCTTCAGTGGATAGCTTTTCTTCTGGGGAAAAAAAAGGAACTTTTCTCTCTCCTTGACATCTGCTGTTGAAGGAGAGTCTGGAGGCCACATCCATACACATTACATGGTCAGCCAATCCCACCGAAATCAATGAAATGTGTACGGCCAGCTTAAAGGGGTTGTCCAGGAATGAATAATTTGTAACAGCTAACGCGTCTGCCCTACCGAAAGGATCATATTTGTCTGCTGCACTCCTCTCTGGTCCTCCGCACTGGCTCCTGCACCTTCATCATCTGGTCTGGGCCGGGTTTGTCTTCTTCCTCCCTGGCATGATCACTTGATCCTGTCTAGCCAACTGCTGTCTTGTGGACACATCACTCCTGAAGCCAGGGGTCAGCTGAAGAGGATCAGGTGGCCATGCCAGGGAGGAAGAATTCAAACCCTGGAGCAGAAGATGGAGGCACAAGAGCAAGCACAGACGACCAAAGCAGTTGGGAGCAGGTAAGGGTGGGTTCACATCAGCATTCTGGATTCCGCTATGGCTTTCCGTTATAACATGGGAATCATAAAGGATCAGTCAGTCATTGACAGGACTTTTTTTTCCGTTCTGCATAACGGGAACCAGGACAGATCCATTATGCTGCCTATAGACTTGTATTATGACGGAATACAAAACGGAAGCCTTTGCTTTTGGTTTTCATATCTTGAACTGATCAGGGCTAACAAGCTTGAAACAAAAATCATATATAGAATATATGTCACTGAAGCTAATGTGAATACCCTTTAAAACGTCACTTAACTTAAAACGTATACCCGCAAACAGAAAATATGAAAAAGATGCCTGTGGGAGACGTACAACATAATAGGGCTTAGACACATTAAGGAAAAGTTACCGCATCCGCGGTTACTCACGATACTGTAGGTAGGATACAGGTGGGGCTGAAAAATAACCAGCGAGGACACTTCAGGTTCTCCACGCAAGTGGTGTCACTCCGGATGAAGGCAAAAACTATCCAGGGTTGTAATCTACCGGTTCATCCCAGGAAGAAAGGTATCAGCTCTTCAAAATGCCGGACAATATTGATGATAGACATCCGCTTATAGGCAAATGGCAGGCTCTCGCTATCAGTCTACACTCTCCCTGCCTACAAGCAGAGTAATCGCCCCGAAAGGCGCGGCCCCACTTCTCGGTGGTTGCACCGTACTAAAGAATCCCTACCTAAAGGAGGTTTCCCAGTTGTTAGGTAGCCTGTAGTCAAGAATGAATAGTCCTTATAGTGTCCTGTCTCCACTATCAAACTGCCGACGCGTTTCCCCAGCTCAGGTGCATCGGTTCATCAGGGGAGGAAATCTTCAAAGCACAATGGCACTGGCATGATAATGGCCAATGTAATGGCCTGCGGCATTGTTCGGCATTGTGAAGAGCTTATACCTTTCTTCCTGGGATGAAGCGGTAGATTACAACCCTGGATAGTTTTTGCCTTCATCCGGAGTGACACCACTTGCGTGGAGAACCTGAAGTGTCCTCAGAGGTTATTTTTCAGCCCCACCTGTATCCTACCTACAGTATCGTGAGTAAAAGCGGATTCTGTAACTTTTCCTTAATGTGCCTAAGGCCTCTTT